>NC_045439.1:118408235-118421510 GCF_002776525.5 Piliocolobus tephrosceles
GCACAAGACAGGGATGCCCTCT
Organism: Piliocolobus tephrosceles; assembly: GCF_002776525.5. Classification (NCBI taxonomy): domain Eukaryota; kingdom Metazoa; phylum Chordata; class Mammalia; order Primates; family Cercopithecidae; genus Piliocolobus; species Piliocolobus tephrosceles. Next base: position 118,408,258 of record NC_045439.1, read on the forward strand.
CTCACCACTCCTATTCAACATAGTGTTGGAAGTTCTGGCTAGGGCAATCAGGCAAGAGAAAGAAATAAAGGGTATCCAGTTAGGAAAAGAAGAAGTCAAATTGTCCCTGTTTGCAGATGACATGATTGTATATAAAGAAAACCCCATTGTCTCAGCCCAAAATCTCCTTAAGCTGATAAGCAACTTCAGCGAAGTCTCAGGATACAAAATTAATGTGCAAAAATCACAAGCATTCTTATACACCAGTAACAGACAAACAGAGAGCCAAATCATGAATGAACTTCCATTCACAATTGCTTCAGAGAGAATAAAATACCTAGGAATCCAACTTACAAGGGATGTAAAGGACCTCTTCAAGGAGAACTACAAACCACTGCTCAGTGAAATAAAAGAGGACACTAACAAATGGAAGAACATACCATGCTCATGGATAGGAAGAATCAATATCGTGAAAATGACCATACTGCCCAAAGTTATTTATAGATTCAATGCCATCCCCATCAAGCTACCAATGAATTTCTTCACAGAATTGGAAAAAACTGCTTTAAAGTTCATATGGAACCAAAAAAGAGCCCGCATTGCCAAGACAATCCTTAGTCAAAAGAACAAAGCTGGAGTCATCACGCTACCTGGCTTTCATACTTTCTTTAGCCAATTCCTTAGTCCTGGAAATTCAGCAGTTTACCATTTCACTGAGATCTCCTTGCCTTCTAAGTGAGACTTCTAAATAGAATTCCTCTTAATATCTCCCAGAAAGTTCACATCTGATTCCTGGTAAACAGAAACGTCTTTGGTCCACTTGGACAGTACCAGCTCCTAGTAGTAGTGACTTTCTTTTTCTTTTTCTTTTTTTTCTTTAAATTTTGGCCACCTCAAGCCATTATAGCCATAGTCATTTGTATTTACACTTGTCCGTGCACAATCTGAAAATCAATCCGTATGTCCCATAAACTTCAAGTAACACCAGCCAGTATCTCCTGATTTTCCATAAAGATTCCTTTGGTTGTTTTGAAAAGAAGTACACCACTTTTCTACCCACTTTTAAGGAGAAGCACCACATACCTCATTAACTCTTTCTAAGGCTCTTACTCTAATTTTTCCTTACTACATAGAATTTTCAATTCTTTCAAAAAGTCCTAAAAATGATGAGTTAAGTGTCACAAAATTGATTTTGGCTAAGTTACTTCATTGATGCAAAAAAAAAAATAGCTTTCTTTAGAAGATATTACTTTATTAACAGCTTTGAGTGCCTAAAACTCACACAACAGGAAAAATCTCATTTACTCTCCATAATCACAAAAAAGCTAAAGTGTGTCAAAACTGCTTCCATCAACAAATATTTTAGAGTTAACTTTGCCCACCTTGTAGTTCCTTAGCAGTGGTCCTTACCTTTGCCTGAACACTTAAATTACCCGAGGAACTCCTGAAACACTTAGACTCAACTTGTAAGGATTCTTATTAAATTGGTGGTTGTGTTGTTTTCTTTGTGTGTTTGGTTTATAGTGTTCAATAGGAAGTTTGCTTATGTATTTTTAACTTGTCCTTGTGGAAACATGCACACATGAATAGAAAGAATAGTATAATAACACCAAGGACTACTCTCTAACAGCCATTAATACGTCATCATATTATTTTATCTTTATCTCCTTCTTTCTCCACCCATCACCCTCCCACAAATAACAGTTAAAACAAACCTTAGAAACGATGTCATTTCATCCATAAATGATTTAGTACATATTGATATATTGAAATATATTTTAAAGCTACCGTAATAGCATAGCACCTAAGCTTTTAACAACTTTTTAAAATATTCAAATATTCTATCAATGTCACTTATCCTTGAATTTTTTAGATATACATTTTAAAGTATATTTGTTCAAATTGGAAGTCAAATGTGTTTCATATATTGCATGCATTTTTTCTTTTACTTTATGAGAGACCCCTTTCTTTGTTTTTTCTTCTCATTTATTCACCTCAGAGAACATCTCTCACATTCTAATTTTGCTGATCTTATCCGTGTTGTGTCATTTAAGACTTTTTCCAACTGATGTCTCTACAGTGAATTATCTAGAAACCAGATTAGATTCTATTTTCTGTTAACAATATTCCATAGATGATTTTGTGACATCCATATGGCTAATGGAAGCCAGTTCACATTGGTATCTGTCTCCTGATGGCACAAAACCAGTAGTGATTAGTAGTTTCTTGGTTTCTAGTTTAATACAAATTTCCAATTTCATATTGTACATATCCTACCATTTCTCTATAGAACCTTGTTTGTTGGATAAATTGTAAATAGAGATTGTAATCTGAACACTAAGGGGGTTCATTGCTAAAAGGTTAGTCACTGCATCTGAGCCCTTACAGGAAACAAAAATTTTTAAAAATTGAAAGAGAACAGTATTACATGAATACATATTAATATGTCAAAATCTAATTTAGGATTACAGTTGTGCTTATTTTATTTTATTTTATTTTTTTATTTTTTTAAATTATACTTTATGTTCTATGCTACATGTGCACAAGGTGCAGGTTTGTTACATATGTATACATGTGCCATGTTGATGTGCTTCACCCATTAATGCGTCATTTACATTAGGTGTACCTCCTAATGCTATCCTTCCCCTCTCCCACCACCCCGCAACAGGCCCTGGTGTGTAATGTTCCCCTTCCTGTGTCCAAGTGATCTCATTTTTCAATTCCCAGCTATGAGTGAGAACATGCGGTATTTGGTTTTCTGTTCTCGTGATAGTTTGCTGAGAATGATGGTTTCCAGCTGCATCCATGTCCCTACAAAGGACACAAACTCATCATTTTTTATGGCTGCATAGTATTCCATGGTGTACATGTGCCACATTTTCTAATCCAGTCTGTCACTGATGGACATTTGGGTTGATTCCAAGTCTTTGCTATTGTGAATAGTGCCGCAATAAACATACGTGTGCATGTGTCTTTATAGCAGCATGATTTATAATCCTAGTTTGTGCTTATTTTAATTCAAATTTGCATTTTTATGTTTAAAATCTTTGTTCTACAAAAAGTTAGCATAATTACTTATATACTTGATATGCAATGTATATATATATGAATATGTCTACTACATATTATGCACAAATATGTGTACATTAATAAACACAAAATTGTAATATTATTATTAAATATAAATTTGTATACAGGCTATGATTATTTGCAGTTATTAATTTTCCTTAGGATATATCTCACCAGGGATGTTCAAGCACTTTAAAGATACAGAAGTACTTTAAAGATACAGAAAGTAATTCTCTCTGTGGTTAAATCATCAATCGAATGTGCAGAATCACAATGATATTTTAATGTGGGTTTTCTTTTTCTTGTTTGCATTTTGCCTTAATATATTTTAATATTGACCATATCTGTGTGATCCCAAGATCAATATTATATCAGACATATTCAGGAAGTCTAGCTTCCAATCTATCTCACCCAAACTGTTCTCACCACCTCCTCAATTAATTTTTATTAATATTGAATTTATTTATCAATTTAATTATTCGAACTCATATACACATACTTGGATATATTTGCATTCTGTCAATTTCTTAGATTAAAATATATGATATTATTTGCATTTTTATAGATATCAATCCACCGTAGCATATTGATTGTGTTTTTGAAAACTGTCACCATGGTGTGCATGTACAGCACTTTCTTATAAATTCTGCTATTGATGAATATTTGTATTACTTCCAGTCTCTTGCTATTTTAAATAGCAGTGCAATGGGCATAAAGCATTTTGAATTTTTTGGGAATTAATTCCTAGAGGTAAGTTTATAGGGTTAAAGGGTTAACAGAGGTGCAATTTTGTTAGATGTAGCCAAATTAACCTCCAGAGATATAACATTTTGTGTTATCATTAAAGTAGAAGCATGCTTGTTTTCTATTCATTCTTCAAGAGAGTTTGTTATTAAATGTCAAATGTCTCAATGGTGGGATGTAGCATTTTATGTAATATTAATGTGTATTTTTCCTAATTATAAATGATAATTTCTGTAAATTGTTTTTATCTTACCCATTTATTATAAGTAATTTTTTTCAAATCATGTTAGAAATGTTTAATATCTTCAGTGTATTAATTCTTTGTGTGGTATCAAATTTACCTTGATATTCCATTCATTTTGTACTTTTATCATGGTATATTTCTACATGTGATTTTTTTTGTTTCTATGTAGTCATGTGTTTTAATCATTTGTATTAATACTACTGTATTTGAGCCTTATCTGAGAACATTTCCCTTTAGTCTTTATAAAATGAAATTGCTCAAATTTTTCTATCCATAATAAAATTTTTACTTTTGTCTGTAAATCTCTAATTCACTTACGAATATCCTATTTTCTTATATATGGCATAAGAACCTGATCAAATTTTAATTTTTCCATTTCATTATCCAGTTATCTCAGTACTTCTTCTCAAATCATTTATCACTTCCCATTAATTTATTTGGTACCTTGTCATACATAAAATGTTTAAATATACTTGCATATATTTTTGTATTTGTATTTGTATTAAATGGCTCTGTTTATGAATAAATGCATAAAAAGGTGATGAAAAAGACTATAAAATATTTTAATATCTTTTACATTTACCATTATTCAAGAAGAGACTAAGATTTTTTATTTTTCCTGTCTACATTTTTATTTTTCAGAAGTGTTTTATAGTTTTAATATAAACTTTGGACATTTATTAAGTTTGTTATATGTACATAATTTTAAATCCTCTCTGAGTGAGTCTGGTTATAGCTTATAATAAGACACACTCAAACACCAGTTTATCGTATTTTTGTATTGTATCAAATTTTGTGCTTAATATCAAAATGTCTAATAACTATTGAAGCCCAGTATAAATTAGAAGTGTAAAAATAGTTACACTTTAAAGTGCAAATTTGTTAAATTAGATTGTTAAAAGTGCTAATACAGACCTATGGCATTTTAATAAAATTAAAAAGTTTAGTAAATTGTGAAATGAGAAATTTACTTTGACAATATGGTAAACTATAGTCTCAGAAAAGCAATTAATATATTTAATATGTTCATATGCATATGACTTTGGCAAAAAAAATTTGGCTCAAAAAGTTGAATATATTTAATGTATATTTATACAGAAACATATATTCACACAGATATATATATACACACATGAGAGGACATCAAAAAGTTTCTGGAAAAATGGAATTAAAATATAAAAATAAAAAATATAAGCTTTATTTTTCAACATAAGCTATATACATAAAGTTCAACATTTTCCTGTAAATGATGATATCAGTCATTAACTTTATTTAAGAACTGAGCGTCCTGGGAATTTAGTCATGTCAATGTAGTCTTTTTTACACTATTTCCTGAAGAAAAATGTATACCCTTTACAGATTTTATTTAATTGAAAAACAAACATAATCAGACAGACCCAAATCAAGCTGTTAATGTGGATGTCTGATAGTTTCTCATCAAAACTCTTGTGAAATTGCCTTTGTTGGATGAAAGGAATGAACAGGGGCATTGCTGTAGTGGAGAAGGACTCTCTGGTGAAGATTTTCTGAGTGTTTTTCTGCCTATAATAAGCAGATGTTATCTTTATTTGGTCCTCCAGAAAGTCAACAAGCAAAATGCCCTGAACAACCAAAAAAAAAAAAAACAACAACAACAACAACAAAAAAGCTGTTGCCATGACCTTTGCTGTTGACCAGTACACTCCTTTGACTGGATCACTTTCATTTCTTGGTAGCCATTGCTTTGATTTTGCTTTATCTTCAGGATCATACCGGTAGAGCCAATTACATCTTCTGTTATAATTCTTTGAAAAAATGCATTAGGATCTTGATTGCACTTGTTTAAAATTTTCATTGAAATCTCTGTTCTTGTCTGCAGATGATTTGGGAGCAAAGGTTTTGACATCTGAGTTACAAGTCTGCTCAACTTTATTCAGTCAGAATTGTGCAAACTGAACCAATTGTGATGTTTATAGTGTTGCCTATTGCTTGTGTTGTCAATCATTGGTTCTTTTTAATTAGGATATGAACAAGACTAACTTTTTCCTTGCAAATTGATCTGGATAGTCTGCCACTACAGGCTTCATCTTCAACATAGTCTCCTGTCTTCTTAAAACGAGTTAACCATTTGTAACTATTTGCTAATTTTTTTGTGGGGGGGATTGTCTCCATTAACTTTTTATAAAGTATCAATGATTTCACCATTCTCCCATGCAAGTTTCATCATAAATTTGATGTTTGTTCTTGACTCACTTTTAGAAGAATTCATGTTGCTATGATAGGATTTTTTTTCAAACTGATACCTTCTCCTTCTTAGCACCTCAAATTAGAATGTTATAACAAGTTAGCACCAGTTTATTTTTGGTGCAAAAATATCTCAAAATTCATTCTTTTTTTAATAATATGCATTTACCATGAAATTTTTAAAGACCGTGTGTGTGTGTGTGTGTGTATAATTCATTGATAGAAATGTGAAATACATATACTATGGAGAACAAAAATCTAGAAACTGGAATGCCTAAATGGCAAAATTCTCAGCTGGGGAAAATAAAACATATTCCATTGGGGTAGACACTGGGTATATAAACTTATCTTGAACTTGATGACAGCTATAGAGAATGTTTCTCCTGGAAATTCTTAACCCCTCATCAGCATTGACATTTACATGTTTTAGCTATGATATGTAGTTCATACAGCTTTCTAGCTTTAAGGAAAAATAATATGATTTGAAGTGTTGGTATATATCCTTAGACAGTAGACAGAGTCAAAAGAAACTCCCTCTGGATAAATTTACTTCATATGAAAATTTCAATATATTCTCCAAGATAATGTTCTAAAAACAAAAGTTCTCTCTCTCTCTCTCTTTCTCCCTCTTTCTTATGTCAAAACAGAAAAAACTGCAGCAATGAAATGTTCAAAAAAGGAAGACACTAAAATTACAAGTGCGGGAAACAGCACAAGTTTCTTTAATATGGTTACATAATTAAAGGAGAAGACTGAAAATATTTAAAACATGTGAAAAGAAAGATTAGTTAGAAATTACAGGAGACTACTCAACGTTAACAATGGAAGTCAGAAGACAGTGGAATGCCTTATTTATGTATTTGTTTGTTTATTTATTTTTTAGATATAAAAAAATCTCCCTCTGTTGCCCATACTAAACCACAGTGGCACAATTATAGCTAATTGCAGCCTCAAATTCCTGACCTTACATGATCCTCTCACCTCAGCCTCCCAAAGTGCTAAGAATATGGGTGTAAGCCAACATGCTCTGCTTTTCAAAAAATCCTGAAGAGGGTAACCAAAACACTGTCAATTCAATTTTTTTTTTTTTTCTAAATGAGAAGGAAATGAGAATTTTATAAAATAAAAAAGTAGGAAGATTTTATGTATAATTATTCTCTAAAGTAATATCTGAAGAAGATACAATATTATGCCAGACGGAAGAAATTTGATTTTTTAAAAAATGGTAATTATGAGGTTCAATGTAAATAAATATTAATTCCATAAAAATTTTAATTAAGAATAAAATATAAGCAAAATATTGCTATAATTTGATGTATGAAATAATTTCTTGAGCCATAAAACATGTTAGTCATAAAGGAAATGTCTATACATTACATTCAAATTAAGACCCCATATCAGAAAATACCACAAAGAGAATAAAAAGAGAAGCCACAGTGACAAATGTTTGTTGTGCATATGACTGACAAATAATTATTAGCCTAATTATATGTAAACTTGTCTATGTGTTAATAAGGAATAAAGACCACTCACTAAGAAAAGGCAAAAATTATGAACATATAGATATTTGACATGAGAAAATGTTTATTAATACTACAGAAATACAAATTAATATCATAATTATGTAACAATTCACAAACAAAATTCAAACTTTGATCCATACCTACTTTAGTCAGGGCCATAGAGCAGAGCTGTGTGATGAAACTAAGGTCTTCTGACCAGGCTGCATCATGGTCAAGTCATTGTGACCCCTGTGACCCACACCTACATGACCAGAAGGCCTCCTGGAGCCAGAAAGTCTGGTAGGACAGGAAAGCCACAAAAGAAGACAGACATTATTTCTGCTTCAACTGATTAACCGACCTTGCAACATTCCACCACTGTGACATGGTCCTGCCTTATTCTAACTGATCAGTCAACCTTGTGACATTGTGCCCTGTGACCTCCCCCACCTTGTGACACTGTACCTTGTGACATTCTTCCCCTGCCCGCAATAAATGGCCCCTAACTGTAACTTTCCGCTGCTTACCCCTTGCTTATAAAACTAACTCCGGTCCCACCACCCTCCGCTGACAAAATTTTCTCGCTCATCCCGCTGACACCCAAGTGAATAAACAGCCTTGTTGCTCACACTTAGCCTGTTTGGGTAGTCTCTACAATTAGATGCACACATAACAGAAACTTTCTACAATGATACAAATGTTCTATCTTATGTTGTACAACACCAGTTCAGTTCCCCAGTTCTATGTGTGTTTATTGAATTCTTGCAATGTGACTAATAAGACTGAGAAAATGAGGTATTAATGTTATACCATTATAAAGATTAACTTTATAGCAATATGTAACTAGAGACCAACATATTTAACAGCACAGTTATGAAGTAACAATCATTCTTATAGTTTGGTGGTGGAAGTTCAATTAACATAACAGTTTAGAAGACAGTTTGTCATTTTCCAGTAATTTGTATGTTCTCTTGCTCTACAGCTCAGCATTTCAACTACTGGACATATTCCTTAAAAAACTTGATATGCATGTGCTTTGGAGCCCAAGTGTAATAACTTCCATAGCAAATTTGCCTTAACACAAATATACTCAAATCAGGCTGTATGTCCAAAAGTAATATAATAAATCTATAGATCAGGGCATAATTATAAAATGTAATTTTATGCAGCAGTGGCAAAGAATAAATTACTATGTATGCATTCCCAAAGATAAATCTCAAATAATAATTTTGAACCAAATAAGCAAACCAGAAAACAAATACAATGTTTATTTTTTTAATTAAATTTTAAGTTTGAAAAATGTAAAATTAAACAACATTAGTTTAGGCATACATATGATATGACATGGGTCCGATAAGTGGAAGAACACCAGCGTTCTTTGTCCTTGTGCCAGTTTGGATAAATGACATGGACACTCGTGGAGTGGTTTTAAGGAGTGAAAAGTTATTAGGCAAGAAAGAAGGACAGAAGAAGAAAACAGCTCCCCGGTACGGAGACAGAATGGGTTGGGGGCTCCAAAGCTGAGAGATGAAGCCCTTTGTGCAGCAGAAACGTGGCTGCTTATATGAGGAGGTTGAAGGAGGTGGTGTCTGATTTGCATAGGGCTCAGGGGATTGGTTTGACCAAGCACGTCAATCACTTGGCTTGTGAAAATACCGGCCCTCCCACCCTAGCTTTTAAATAGACAAATGCAGGGTGCCATGATCTTCTACACAGGTGGGGATATATGGGGGTGGCCATGTTGCCACATACCTGTGAGGGGAAGGAAGAAGAGGTCTGGAATCGCCACGTTTGGGTGGACCCGGTTTCTAATGGCCAGTATTTGCATATCAAAGGTTGCTGGCCTGGCTCCAAGAGCAGAGGCTTTCCTGCTAGACAGGAAACATTTCTGGAGCTGCTTTAAAGAGACAAAACCTTCCCAAGACCCCTTTTCCTCTCTTCTTGCCTACAATAATTTCTTAATAACTCCTATAACACACACGTTAGCTAATAAACTATATTTTCAAAATCAAATGATACATCTCGGCTAGCATTTCAATCTGGAATAGGGACTTAGAAAGACAAAAAAAGAGTAGAACATAAGTGTTATAAGTATTGATAATGTTTTATTTTTTGATGATCATTTGATGAGTATCATTTTATCATTATTAATTTAATTAGAGCATGTTTATATGTATGATGTTTTTCTTATTTTAAAAGAGTTAAAACAAATGTCACTCATGTGATTCTATATGGATATCATGCCTGTCTGCATCAATCAGGTTATTCACTGGTAAATAATTGATACAGGGAGGGAGCAAGATGGCCGAATAGGAACAGCTCCAGTCTCCAGCTCCCAGCACAAGCGACACAGAAGACAGGTGATTTCTGCATTTTCAACTGAGGTACTGGGGTCATCTCACTAGGGAGTGCTGGACAATCGGTGCTGGTCAGCTGCTGCAGCCCGACCAGCGAGAGCTGATGCAGGGCAAGGCATCGCCTCACCCGGGAAGCACAAGGGGGAAGGGAATCCCTTTTCCTAGCCAGGGGAATTGAGACACACAACACCTGGAAAATCGGGTAACTCCCACCCCAATACTGTGCTATACCAAGGGTCTTAGCAAACGGGCACACCAGGAGATTATATCCCACACCTGGCCGGGAGGGTCCCACACCCACCCACAGAACCTCCCTCATTGGTAGCACAGCAGTCTGCGATCTAACTGCAAGGCAGCAGCCAGGCTGGGGAGGGGAGCCCGCCATTGTTGAGGCTTAAGTAGGTAAACAAAGGCTCTGGGAAGCTTGAACTGGGTGGAGCTCATAGCAGCTCAAGGAGCCCTGCCTGTCTCTGTAGACTCCACCTCTGGAGACAGGGCACAGATAATCAACAACAACAACAACAACAACAAAGCAGAAACCTCTGCAGACACAAACGATTCTGTCTGACAGCTTTGAAGAGAGCAGTGGATCTCCCAACACGGAGGCTGAGATCTGAGAATGGACAGACTGCCTGCTCAAGTGGGTCCCTGACCCCTGAGTAGCCTAACTGGGAGACATCCCCCACTAGGCGCAGACCAACACCCCACACCTCACATGGTGGAGTACACCCCTGAGAGGAAGCTTCCAAAGCAAGAATCAGACAGGTAGACTTGCTGTTCAGCAATATTCTATCTTCGGCAGCCTCTGCTGCTGATACCCAGGCAAACAGCGTCTGGAGTGGACCTCAAGCAATCTCCAACAGACCTACAGATGAGGGTCCTGACTGTTAGAAGGAAAACTAACAAACAGGAAGGACACCCACACCAAAACCCCATCAGTATGTCACCATCATCAAAGACCAGAGGCAGATAAAACCACAAAGATGGGGAAAAAGCAGGGCAGAAAAGCTGGAAATTCAAAAAATAAGAGCGCATCTCCCCCTCCAAAGGAACGCAGCTCATCGCCAGCAACGGATCAAAGCTGGACGGAGAATGACTTTGACGAGAGGAGAGAAGAAGGCTTCAGTCCATCAAACTTCTCAGAGCTAAAGGAGGAATTACATACCCAGTGCAAAGAAACTAAAATTCTTGAAAAAAGAGTGGAAGAATTGATAACTAGAATAATTAATGCAGAGAAGGCTATAAATGAACTGACAGAGATGAAAACCATGACACGAGAAATACGTGACAAATGCACAAGCTTCAGTAACCGACTTGATCAACTGGAAGAAAGAGTATCAGCGATTGAGGATCAAATGTATGAAACGAAGCGAGAAGAGAAATCTAAAGAAAAAAGAAGAAAAAGAAATGAATAAAGTCTGCAAGAAGTATGGGATTATGTAAAAAGAACAAATCTACGTCTGATTGGGGTGCCTGAAAGTGAGGGGGGAAATGGAACCAAGTTGGAAAACACTCTTCAGGATATCATCCAGGAGAACTTCCCCAACCTAGTAGGGCAGGCCAACATTCAAATTCAGGAAATACAGAGAACGTCACAAAGATACTCTTCCAGAAGAGCAACTCCAACACACATAATTGCCAGATCCACCAAAGTTGAAACGAAGGAAAAAATGTTAAGGGCAGCCAGAGAGAAAGGTTGGGTTACTCACAAAGGGAAGTCCATCAGACTAACAGCAGATCTCTTGGCAGAAACTCTACAAGCCAGAAGAGAGTGGGGGCCAATATTCAACATTCCTAAAGAAAATAATTTTGAACCCAGAATTTCATATCCAGCCAAACTAAGTTTCATAAGTGAAAGAGAAATGAAATCGTTTACAGATAAGCAAATGCTTAGAGATTTTGTCACCACCAGGCCTGCCTTACAAGAGACCCTGAAGGAAGCCCTAAACATGGAAAGGAACAACCGGTACCAGCCATTGCAAAAACATGCCAAAATGTAAAGATCAATGAGGCTAGGAAGAAACTGCATCAACTAACGAGCAAAATAACCAGTTAATATCATAATGGCAGGATCAAGTTCACACATAACAATATTAACCTTAAATGTAAATGGACTAAATGGTCCAATTAAAAGACACAGACTGGCAAACTGGATAAAGAGTCAGAACCCATCAGTTTGCTGTATTCAGGAGACCCATCTCACATGCAGAGACATACATAGGCTCAAAATAAAGGGATGGACGAAGATCTACCAAGCAAATGGAGAACAAAAAAAAAGCAAGGGTTGCAATCTTAGTCTCTGATAAAACAGACTTTAAACCATCAAAGATCAAAAGAGACAAAGAAGGCCATTGCATAATGGTAAAGGGATCAATTCAACAGGAAGAGCTAACTATCCTAAATGTATATGCACCCAATACAGGAGCACCCAGATTCATAAAGCAAGTCCTTAGAGACTTACAAAGAGACTTAGACTCCCATACAATAATAATAGGAGACTTCAATACCCCACTGTCAACATTAGACAGATCAGTGAGACAGAAAGTTAACAAGGATATCCAGGAATTGAACTCAGCTCTGCAGCAAGCAGACCTAACAAACATCTACAGAACTCTCCACCCCAAATCAACAGAATATACAATCTTCTCAGCACCACATCACAGTTATTCCAAAATTGACCACATAATTGGAAGTAAAGCACTCCTCAGCAAATGTACAAGAACAGAAATTATAACAAACTATCTCTCAGACCACAGTGCAATCAAACTAGAACTCAAGATGAAGAAACTGAATCAAAACCACTCAACTACATGGTAACTGAATAACCTGCTCCTGAATGACTACTGGGTACATAACGAAATGAAGGCAGAAATAAAGATGTTCTTTGTAACCAATGAGAACAAAGATGCAACATACCAGAATCTCTGGGACACATTTAATGCAGTGTGTATTAAATGTAGAGGGAAATTTATAGCACTAAATGCCCACAAGAGAAAGCTGGGAAGATCTAAAATAGACACTCTAACATCACAATTAAAAGAACTAGAGAAGCAAGAGTAAACACATTCAAAAGCTAGCAGAAGGCAAGAAATAACTAAGATCAGAGCAGAACTGAAGGAGATAGAGACACAAAAA
>NC_045439.1:118421520-118443745 GCF_002776525.5 Piliocolobus tephrosceles
GCACAAGACAGGGATGCCCTCTCTCACCACTCCTATTCAACATAGTGTTGGAAGTTCTGGCTAGGGCAATCAGGCAAGAGAAAGAAATCAAGGGTATTCAGTAAGGAAAAGAAGAAATCAAATTGTCTCTGTTTTCAGATGACATGATTGTATATTTAGAAAACCCCATCATCTCAGCCCAAAATCTCCTTAAGCTGATATGAAACTTCAGCAAAGTCTCAGGATACAAAATTAATGTGCAAAAATCACAAGCATTCTTATACACCAGTAACAGACAAACAGAAAGCCAAATCATGAATGAACTTCCATTCACAATCGCTTCAAAGATAATAAAATACCTAGGAATCCAACTTACAAGGGATGTAAAGGACCTCTTCAAGGAGAACTACACATCACTGCTCAGTGAAATAAAAGAGGACACAAACAAATGGAAGAGTATACTATGCTCATGGATAGGAAGAATCAATATCATGAAAATGGCCATACTGCCCAAGGTAATTTATAGATTCAATGCCATCCCCATCAAGCTACCAATGAGTTTCTTCACAGAATTGGAAAAAACTGCTTTAAAGTTCATATGGAACCAAAAAAGAGCCCGCATTTCCAAGACAATCCTAAGTCAAAAGAACAAAGCTGGAAGCATCACGCTACTTGACTTCAAACTATACTACAAGGCTACAGTAACCAAAATAGCATGGTACTGGTACCAAAACAGAGATATAGAGCAATGGAATAGAACAAAGTCCTCAGAAATAATACCACACATCTACAGTCATCTGATCTTTTACAAATCTGAGAAAAACAAGAAATGGAGAAAGGATTCCCTATTTAATAAATGGTGCTGGGAAAATTGGCTAGTCATAAGTAGAAAGCTGAAACTGGATCCTTTCCTTACTCCTTACATGAAAATTAATTCAAGATGGATTAGAGACTTAAATGTGAGACCTAATACCATAAAAACCCTAGAAGAAAACCTAGGGAATACCATTCAGGACATAGACATGGGCAAGGACTTCATGTCTAAAACACCAAAAGCAACGGCAACAAAAGCCAAAATTGACAAATGTTATCTAATTAAGCTAAAGAGCTTCTGCACAGCAAAAGAAACTACCATCAGAGTGAACAGGCAACCTACAGAATGTGAGAAAATTTTTGCAATCTACTCATATGACAAAGGGCTAATATCCAGAATCTACAAAGATCTCAAACGAATTTACAAGAAAAAAAAAAAAACAACCCCATCAAAAAGTGGGCAAAGGATATGAACAGACATTTCTCAAAAGAAGACATTCATACAGCCAACAGACACATGAAAAAATGCTCATCATCACTGGCCATCAGAGAAATGCAATCAAAACCACAATGAGATACCATCCCACACCAGTTAGAATGGCAATGATTAAAAAGTCAGGAAACAACAGGTGCTGGAGAGGATGTGGAGAAATACGGACACTTTTACACTGTTGGTGGGATTGTAAACTAGTTCAACCATTATGGAAAACAGTATGGCGATTCCTCAAGGATCTAGAACTAGAAGTACTATATGACCCAGACATCCCATTACTGGGTATATACCCAAAGGATTATAAATCATGCTGCTATAAAGACACATGCACATGTATGTTTATTGCAGCACTATTCACAATAGCAAAGACTTGGAATCAACCCAAAAGTCCATCAGTGACAGACTGGATTAAGAAAATGTGGCACATATACATCATGGAATACTAGCAGCCATAAAAAAGGATGAGTTTGAGTCCTTTGTAGGAACATGGATGCAGCTGGAAACCATCATTCTTAGCAAACTATCACAAGAAGAGAAAACCAAACACCGCATGTTCTCACTCATAGGTAGGAACTGAACAATGAGATCACTTGGACTCGGGAAGGGGAACATCACACACCAGGGCCTATCATGGGGAGGGGGGAGAGAGGAGGAGGGAGGGATTGCATTGGGAGTTATACCTGATGTAAATGACGAGTTGATTGGTGCTGACGAGTTGATGGGTGCAGCACACCAACATGGCACAAGTATGCATATATAACAAACATGCACGTTGTGCACATGTACCCTAGAACTTAAAAGTATATATAAAAAAAGAAAAAAGCAGACAAAAAAAAAAAACTGTATGCAAAGGTAAAATATATTCAAACAGCATATATGCATTTATACAAAAAAATTCTGAGATAAATTTGGGCCTAAAAACCCAAATAATAATTTTTAAAGCCTGAAAAGACGTGTTTGTCTGAAAGGATGAGACAATGAAAATAAAATATTCCGAATTCCTTGGTTAAAAAAAAAATTGATACAGATAGGTACTCAATAGATAAAAAATATTCAGTTGTACAATACGGGAAATATCGTGGCTATCTGACCACTAATCACTAAGAGAGTAGGAAAATTAATTGATCAAATTGAACAGAAGGAGCCAACTTTTTTGAGTGGATGACTATTAGAACAGTCTCAAATTCCTATACCTATAAGCTCTGTGTTGATTAAACAAAAGGTCAAAATATAAAACCCAAGCATAATGATGATAGAAAATATTTTTTATAAACCAAAAGTGGTCCCATATATTTTATGAAATTAAAAAGAGAAACAAAGAGCTCGATTCTTCCCTTATTTACTTTTGTCTGTAATAAAATAACATCATATGGTGACATGTCTCTCCTAACCTCCTTTATCACTGTTATATCCCTCTATAATTAGGCTTAAATGCTATTCTAGGTAACAGAAAACTGAGTTTAATACGGCATTAATTTTAGTTAATAAGATTTTTCTTATTATCTTATGATACAGCATGAGGAAGTCATGTTTTGGCAAATAATTATTTTCCAACAGTTACGGTAGGTTCTGAGGGTCCAAAGATGAATAAATGAAAATCCCCTAAGAAGATCACACTCTAGTGTCAAAGCAGATTTGTTTTTAATAACATGAAACACTCATATCCTCCTAGACCCATAAGTTCATGAAAACAAAAGCTGTCTTCATTAAAAATATCAATGTTTACATAATTCCTCATTAATGTTTTGCAAATAATGGAGAAAATCAATGGTGTGTTTTCCTGCATTTTTCCATTGTGTATGATAATCACGCAAAACAAAGCAAACCAAAGTAAACAAACAAAAGTAATCAGTATAAAAAGTAGGAATGAAATCAATCCACAGTTTGATAGCACTAGTTTCCCTGCAGTCTTTCTGCATGTACTATAATATATTTATGGTAAGCACTTGTGATAACGCCAGCAAAAATTTTCCATCTTGCTTGTTTTATGGCAGTGTACTGAAACACTGAAAGAAGGTCTGTTTAAACCATTTGTCTCTGTTTCTCTTTGCAGAATGCCAACAGATTTGTTTAAACCAAAACAAAATGCATAAACAATCACATTTTCTCTAAGCTAACTATACAACTTACATTCCAGAATTTATTTTTGTAATATGCTGAAATTCAGTAACGCAAATTTTAATTCTGGTGTTACAGAATTGCTTTTTCCTGAAGGTGAAGAATGTTTACTCATTTATTATTCTTTAAATCATTTTCCTGCTTACTGTTTTGTTTTTATAGATTACATTATGCAAATATCCACATTATTGAAAGTAGGGGAATTTTAGGTCAATGGTAGGTTAAATATAGTGTTTTAACTAGGTTTTGGAATATCAGGCCTCAAATGTGCTTTCAGGTTCCTGCTATAATTTAAAATTTTGAGATTACCTTAAAATTTTTCCTGTGTAGGTGGCTAACATTATTTACTACAGCATTTAGCTGAGTCTAATCCCTTTCACTAGTTATTTGAATACAAGCAGCATCAGCAGCATCTTGTAAGAAATGCGGAATCTCAGACCCACGGTAATTACTAAATCAGAAGCTGCATTTTAACAAGATTCTACGGTGATTAACATGCACATGAAAGTGTGAGAACCGTGGTCTTTTAATTAAGAGTCAGGCGAAAGAAGTAGGTATTGTGAAGGGGAGGTTTATTTCTATATTACTCTTATTGGCAGTGCAGAAGAAAATGACTGCCTAAGTGTTAGTTTTAAGAGGAAGAGTTTATAGAGTTATATTATTTGAGCTTAAACAGATCCTGGATATTACACAGAAAGTAATTTTTACATGAAGAAACCAAAGATATATTGTTTTATCACATTGATATTTTGGGAAAGCAGTTAAAGATGTATATAGATTCATGTAAGAATTATAATTATATATATATATAACATTTATAACATTTGTATATATAGTTGTATATATAACATTTGTATATATAATTTGTATGTGTGTGTGTGTATATATATATATATATATAAAACATGTATAACATTTGTATTTCTAAAATGATGCCACAATTTGTTCTAGGGGAATTACAAGTTTTAGGGGATTTACAATGGCACATAGGATATGAAATGTTAAAAATTGAAATAAAATAACAATCAAGATGGTAATATAATACATATAAGAGGAAAATACATGTAAGAAAAATGTCAAATTTAGCTTTATCTTTTTAATATTGAAAAGAATAAAGGGAACCTGGTTACTTAGACAAATTTACTGCAAAGATAAGATCAAAACAAACATTTGCTAATAAAAAATACATTATTCTTGTACAAATTGCAGACAGAAATTTCTCTGCTGTGTAATAAACAATATTATCAAATTATTCTTAAAAGAGACTCAGAAATGAGCATCACAAGACTGTATTTTTTTATAATGGCACTTAATATCAATTGGCAATATCATATAGAATTACATTTTAGGTAAACAGTTCTGTTAGTGGGCCAGTGAGATCTGAATAACCAGCTTTTGCATACTTTGACTGCAATCAATGAGTAAGTAAATTTCAGCTATAGAATATTTTATGGAAAACAATTTCTTTGAATACTGTCTTGATATTACTCTTTTTTGTCATCTCAATTACAACTGGTGCATATAAAAGTTTGCTTTGTATACATGTTCACTCAATTCTTGAGGGTCGCCGGAGAGGAGAGATTTTTCTTAGAAAAAATCTTGCTGCACAACCAAAAGGAGATAACAGGAACATAAGATAATTACTCTCTGCAGTACCCTAAATTCATTCCTACTATTGCATTATTGCAAGATCATGTTATTTGTCTATAAAGACAGAATCTGCCTTGTCTGAGAATAATAGAAAGTGGGTCTCATTATATGTGCATTATTTAAAAATATTGATAAAATAGTTGCTGGACACAATAAAGTTTGAAGTTGAATAGAATATGTGTTTTCACTTTTTGCAGTAATATTAACAATTTAAATAACCTGCATAACCTAGTTGTTTTACAAAATAACTTTTATTTTGTGCTCATATTACATGAGAACTGCTGGTTGGCTGGAGTTCCACTGAACTTAGCTGGAATCCATGACTTTCCAGCTGGGTCCAGAGCAACTTGTTCAGGGTACCATGCTGGAGGTAGAGGAGAGAAGCACAAGAGAGCCAGAGAGGATCACACAATCCTATTTAAAGCTTCTGCTATGATGGGGCAATGTTATTATACTCCCATCTCATTGGATAAAGCATGACACATAACCAAGCCTAAAGTAAATGAGACAGACATTCACACATCTCTTACAGGATGAACCACAAGTTGGGAAAAAAATAATTCTATCTAATATAATAAGGTTAAATATTTTCTGCTAAAAGAAACAATAACTTCCAAGGGAAGTGCAGGTAGGCTGACTGAGGAGTCAGGGAGAATGGATTTGAATCCTAAATCAATGAATCTCTGTTTTAATTTGGGAAAGTTATTCAAGATACTTGAAGCTTAGATTCCCCCCTGAAAAACAAGAATAATATCCATGCTTATGAATGGTTATGGTGACAGCAAATTATAAATTTCCCTTCTTTGTTTCCCTTCTTATCTCTTCACTCAATAGTAATTAGAAGGTTTAAGTCTAAATTCACCTGATTCTTAAATTTGTCATAAATAAAAATGACATTTTTCCAGAGGGGGCCAAATTGTTAAGGGACATTATTCTCCTGAGTACTTACGATGCTCTTTTTTTTTTCTTTTTAATTTGTGCTAACAATTACTGACTTTTGTAGTTACTGAAACTTAGCTATCATTATCTACTTCTCCAGAATAAATCAGTGATATTTTAAAACTAATTAATAAGAGTTGGGTTTTTTTTAGCATTTTCTTTTGCTTGTTTACTTATTTATTTTAAAATTTCACCTTATATTTTGGATACAGGAGGTACATGTACAAGCTTGTTACCTGGGAATTTTACCTGATGACAAGGTTTGGGATACAGATCCTATCACTTAGATGGTGAGCGTAGTACCCAATAGGTAGTTTTTCAACCCACCCCTCACCATCTAGTAGCCTGCACTGTCTATTGTTTCCATATTTGTGTCCACATGTGTTCAATATTTAGCTCCCACTTATAAGTGAGAATAAGTAGCATTTCTATTCCTGCATTAATTTGCTTAGGGTAATGGCCTCCAGCTCCATCCATGTTGCTGCAAAGGTCATGGTTTCATTATTTGTATGGCTGTGTAGTATTCTATGGTGTATATGCACCACATTTTCTTTATCCAGTCTACCACTGATGATCACCAGGGTTGATTCCATGTCTTTGCTGTTGTAAATAGCACATCATTGAACATACAAGTGCATGTGTCTTTTTGTTTATTTTCCTTTAGCTATATACCCAATCATTGGATTGCTGGATCAAAAGGTAATGCCATTTAAAGTTCTTTAAGACATCTCCCAACCACTTTCCACAGTATCTAGACTAATTTACATTCCCACCAAGAGCGTATAAGCATTTCCTTTTCTTCACAGCCTTGCCAGCATCTGTTATTTTTTGACTATTTAATAATAACCATTCTGACTGGTGTGAGGTGGTATCTCATTATGGTTTTGACTTGCATTTCTCTCATGATTAATGATGCTGAGCATTTTTTCATATGTTTCTTGGCCACTTGTATGTCTTCTTTTAAGTGTTTATTCATGCAAAATACCCATTTTTTTAATATGGGGTTTTGTTTTTTGCTTGTTGATACATTCTGGATATTATGGCTTTGTTGGATACATAGTTTGCAAATATCTTCTCTCATTCTTTGGTTGTCTCTTTTTTCTGTTGATAGTTTCCTTTCTGTGCAGAAGCTCTTTAGTTAAGTTTAATTAGGTCCTACTTTTCCATTTTTGTTTTTTAGAATTAAAAAATAATTTGAAACTAATAATCTACTTAATTGAAACTTTTTTAAAGATTAGAAAATATTTTTAATATCTTTCAAATTTTTAATTTTAAATTTCCTGAAATGGTGACCTCTTTATATTTCCTTGGCCAATGCTAACATATGATAATCACAGTTTCCAAAATACTTCTGAAATATTATATTCAAAATATGAGGGCTGTTTTTGAAAAATGATTTCCAGTCTCTCTTGTTAAGATGCCACATTTATGTTGAAGAGCAGTTGCAAGTTGTTTTTAAATTTTTTAAAAATGTTATGCTGTGTTTTCATCATTTATAATTTTAATCTTGGTTGACCAAAAATTCTTTCTGTTTTGCCTTTTTTGTTGTTTTCTTTTGCTTGCATTGTTAATAATTTTTTCATCTGTGTTTTTGTTTAGCTATTTCTATGCTATTTTCTACTTAAAAATATTTAATTAAAAACTAGGTAATATAACCCATGACTCTACTCAACATCCACATACATATTACAGCTTGTCAGAAAACTCTGAGATCAAAATAAAAAACTGGGAGTGTAACTGCAATTTTCTCATCTTTGTAGAAATATCACTAATCTCTCCCAGTACCCATAAGTTTTCTCAGATATAGGCATAAGAAAGGTGCTAATGCTAACTACATGTTAAATATTATTAAACCATAATTTTAAATTTTAATTAAACACATATAAAGATATGTTTTAAATTTATCTTTCTATTTTATATTATATTATGCTCCTCTAGGGTGCAACCCCCCTTGTAGAAGACAAATAGTTAAAGTACAAATCCAAAATGCTGTGAAAATGAAACAAAACAAAGCAAGAACAGTCAACGTGGTAAGATGACCTGGAGACAGCTTCATGCATAAGCCTAGGTATGCTGCATAGTTTAGTTTGGCCCAGTCTCTGGTTGTACAAGAATTTAGTGAATGTGTTGACTTTCAAATTCTCAGGTGGTTTCTTCATACCTATGTTAACTCTAAGGTGGGTAAGTGTCATAGTCTCTTCAGGCTGCTATAACAAAATACCAAAATTTGAGTGGCTTATAAACAACAGAAACTTATTTCTCACAGTTCTGAAAGCTGGGAAGTCCAAGATTAAGGCACTGGTAGATTTGGTGCTGGGGAGAGCATACTCCGGTTCACAATGTCCTCTGTCTTTGTCCTCACATTGTAGAAGGGGCCAATGAGTTCCTGTATTACGCTGTTCTCGCATTGCCTTAAAAAAAACCTGAAACTGGGTAAGTTATAAAGAGAAGAGGTTTAATCGACTCATGGTTCTGCAGGTGGTACAGGAAGCATGGTAGCATCTGCTTCTGGGGAGGCCTCAGCGAGCTTTTACTCATGGTGGAAAGCGAAGCAGAGGCAGGAACCTCACGTGGTAAAACTGTGAGCAAGAGAGCAAAAGGGGAGGTGCTGCAAACTTTTAAACGACCAGATCTCACAAGAACTGACAGTATTATGAGGACAGTATTAAGGAGGATGATGCTAAACCACTTACTAGAAACCTGCCCCACAATCCAATTAACTTCCACCATGACCCACCTCTGGCGTTGAGGATTACATCTCAATATGAGACTTGGGTAAGGACACATATCAAAACTATATCAGCTCAGGTGTATTTTGTAAGGGTTCTAATCCCATATGACCTAATATGACCTAGTCACCTCCCAAATGTCCCACCTCCTGATATCATCATCTTGGGGGTTAAGATTTTAACATATGAAATTTGGAGGGACATGAACATTTAGATAATAGCAGTCAGCATCTCTTAAAATTCAAATTATTCAGTCAGCTAACTCAACAACTATCATTTTGAAGCCATTTTTTTTCTATTATTTCAATTGAGATAAAATTCACGTTCATAAAACACACCTCCTTAAAACGTACAATGCAGTGATTTTTAGTATATTCACAAAGATGTGTATCAATCAACAGTTTCTAATTGTAGACCATGTATCACCCCAAAATCAAACCCCATACTTATTAGCAGTCACTCTACTTTCTCAACTTCACTAACCCCTTAATCTATTATTGTTTTTATTTATTTACATACTCTTGATTAATATCAATGTATCATTTTGATATGACTTTTTGTGTCTGGCTTTATTCACTTAGCATAAAAGTTTTCAAGGTTAATTCATGTCATAGCATGTGCTGTTACTGCATCCCTTCTCTAACTGAGTAATATTTCATCATCTGGATAACCACGTTTTGTTTGTTTATTCAGTCCATGAAATTTTGAGATTTTTACACTTCCTTGATATAAATAATACTATTATGAACATTTGTGCACAAGTTCTTGTATGGGCATTTGATTTTTGATCATATATGTATGAGCACCTCTTTCAAATTATATGTTAATTCTATGTATAATGCTTTGAAAAACTGTTATACTCTTTTTCAAAGTGGCTGCAACATTTTACTTTCCCACCAACTATTTGCAAGGGTTACAATTTGTCCCTATTCTTGGTAATACATGTTATTGCCTGACTTTTTGATTGCAGCAATCCTAATGAACTTGAATCTTGTATCATTGTGGCTTTAATTCATATTTCCATCATGACTAATGATGTTGAACATCTTTTATAAGCTTACTGGTGTATTTTTCTTAGGAAATTTCCATTCAAATACTTTGTCCAAATTTTTAAAGTTCAGTTGTAAAATAGTATATACAGTCTGGATACAAGTCATTTATCAAACATATAATTAGTAAACATTGTGTTCCATTTTGTGAGTTGTCTTTTCATTTTCTTGGTGGTATCCTTTAATGTACAAAGGTTTCTTAATGTGATGAAGTTCACTTTATCTATTTTTTTCTTCTGTTTCTTTTGCTTTTGGTGTCATATCTATGACAACATCATCTAATGCATTGTCTTGAAGGTTTACTTCTATGCTTTCTTCTCAGAGTTTTATAGTTTTAGACATCATATATGTTGAATCTAGCATCCATTTTAAGTTGTGTTTTGTGTGAGATGCTAGGTAAGCATATACTTTCATTATTTAAATGTAGATATTTAGTTGTCAGAATGTTCAGAATCAGTTGTTGAAGAGGCTTTTCTTTACCCTATCGATTACCTTGACTCCCTGTATAAAATCAGTTGGCCATAAATAAAGGGTTTATTTCTAGAATCCCCATTCCATTTCTTTTTTTTTATTTTCTCTGTTGTTTTTTCTTTTATTTTAAGTTCTGGGATACATGTGCAGAATGGGCAGGTTTGTTACATAGGTATACTTGAGACATGGTGGTTTGCTGCACCTATGAACCCATCATCTAAATTTTAAGCCCCACATGCATTAGGTATTTCTCCTAATACTCTCCCTCCCCCTTTTCCCCACCTACCAACAGGCCCCCGTGTGTGATGTTCCCCTCCTTCTGCCCATGTATTCTTATTGTTCGGCTCCCACTTATGAGTGAGAAAATACAGTGTTTGGTTTTCTGTTCCTGTGTTAGTTTGCTAAGAATGATGTTTTCCAGCTTCATCCAGGTCCCTGCAAAGGACATGAACTCATTCTTTTTTATGACTGCATAATATTCCATGGTGTATATGTGCCAAATTTTCTTTATCAAGTCTATCATTGATAGGTATTCATGTTAGTTCTGAGTCTTTGATATTGCAAATAGTGCTGCAATAAACATATTGTGTGCACATGTCTTTATAGTAGAATGATTTATAATCCTTTGGGTATATACCCAGTAATGGGATTACTGCATCAAATGGTATTTCTGGTTCTAGATCCTTGAGGAATCGCCATACTGTTTTCCACAATGGTTGAACTAATTTACACTCCTAACGACAGTGCAAAACTGTTCCTATTTCTCTGTATCCTCACCAGCATCTATTGTTTCCAGACTGTTTAATGATTGCCATTCTAACTTGCTTGAGATGATATTCCACTGTGGTTTTGATTTGCATTTCTCTAACGACCAGTGATGATGAGCTTTTCTGCATATGTATATTGGCCACATAAATGTCTTCCTTTGAAAAGTGTGGGTTCATATCCTTTGCTCACTTTTTGATAGGGTTTTTTTTTTTTTTCTTGCAAATTTGTTTATGTTCCTTGTAGATTCCGGATATTAGCCCTTTGTCAGATGGATAAATTGCAAAAATTTTCTCCCATTCTGTAGGTTGTCTGTTCACTCTGATGATACTTTGTTTTGCTAAGCAGAAGATCTTTAATTTAACTGATCCCATTTGTCAATTTTGGCTTTTTTTGCAATTGCTTTTGGTGTTTTATTCATAAAGTGTTTGCCCATAGCTATGTCCTGAATGGTATTGCCTAGGTTTTTCTAGGGTTTTTATAGTTTTAGATTTATATTTAAGTCTTTAATCCATCTTGAGTCAAATTTTGTATAATTTATGTGTAAGGCAGGGGTCCAGTTTCTGTTTTCTGCATATGGCTAGCCAGTTTTCCCAGCAACATTTATTAAATAGGACATCCTTTCCCTATTGCTTGCTTTTGTCAGTTTTGGCCTTTGTTCTATTCCATTGGTCTATATATCTGCTTTGGTACAAGTACCATGCTGTTT
The DNA here is from genome assembly GCF_002776525.5 of Piliocolobus tephrosceles. Classification (NCBI taxonomy): domain Eukaryota; kingdom Metazoa; phylum Chordata; class Mammalia; order Primates; family Cercopithecidae; genus Piliocolobus; species Piliocolobus tephrosceles. The sequence continues at coordinate 118,433,236 of NC_045439.1, forward strand.
TGGTTACTGTAGCCCTGTAGTATGGTTTGAAGTCAGAGAGTGTGATCCCTTCAGCTTCTCCATTCAATTTCATTGCTCTCTATACCTATCCTAAAGCCAGAATATCCCTGCCGTGATTACTGTAGCTCTGCAGTAAGGTTTGAAATAACAAAGTGTGAATCCTCCAACTTTATTCTAGTATTCCAAAACGATTTTGGATATTTTTAGTTGCTTGGATTTTCATATTAATTTTTGAATCAGGTAGAAAATTTCTGAAAATAAATAAATAAATAAATAAATTAACATTGTGGCTGTGATTTTGATTGAGCTTGTGTTGACTCTATAGATCAATGTTGGGATTATTGCCAACTTAATAATATTAAGTCTTCAAGTCCATGAGAAAAAGTGGTCATATTTCCATTGTTAAGTCTTCTTAAACTTTTTTTTAACACTGGTAAAAATTGTCATAGGCAAGTACTTATTCCTGTATTGATTTAGATAATGTAAAATTATATTCAAGGGCTTTGGTAATCATCCTATTGAACTTGCAAGTGGGATATTGTCCTTTGCAGCATTTTATAGGCATTTAAAAAAATCTAATTTGGAAGACCACTTTGCCGTCATGGTAAATGATTATATTTGTATTTAATAACAATACACAAATGCAAAAAAAATCAAAATCTTTTATAGTTACATGAATAGCTTTGGTTGAAGATCCCCCAAACATAATATTGGAGAGTTGTTGTGACATAATATTTATGATTAACTTCATGGTGCTTTCAAAATAAGAGAATTATGTAACAGTAAATCACATATGTGATATTTCAAATGAATATTTTACTTACATTTTACAAGATGTTTGATCTCCAAATTCAACCTAGAAATATGTATTTAGAGATAATTTTTGAATTGCCTTACTAATTTCAGTAAAGAAAGAAACAAAACTTAGATAAAGTTCTCAATTAATAGTGGGAGGAGAAAGAAATTGACAATACGAGTACTTTACTACCTACAATATAATAGCTATTCTGCAATACTATCTTTCATTCATTGTTTCTAAAATCTGAAACTTTTGTAGGTAGGTTTGCCAAATTTAGCACATATAGATGTATAAAATCTAACATAATTAGAATTTCAAATAAACAAAGAATAATTTTTTTTTTTTTTTTTTCTGAGACGGAGTCTCCTTCTGTCTCCCAGGCTGGAGTGCAGTGGCTGGATCTCAGCTCACTGCAAGCTCCGCCTTCCGGGTTTACACCATTCTCCTGCCACAGTCTCCCGAGTAGCTGGGATTATAGGCGCCCGCCACCTCGCCCAGCTAGTTTTTTGTATTTTTTAGTAGAGGCGGGGTTTCACTGTGTTAGCCAGGATAATTTCAATTTCCTGACCTCGTGATCCGCCCGTCTTGGCCTCCCAAAGTGCTGGGATTACAGGCTTGAGCCACCGCGCCCAGCCAGGAATAATTTTTAATATAAGTATGTCCTAAATATTTTATGGATTATGCTTATACTAAACCATTTATTATATATCTGAATTTCAAATATATTGGTTGTTCATCCATATATATAGTCTGTTAACATAGACTTTATTAGTAACAATATAACAGACAAAATAAAATGCATTTGAATTCAAAATATTTCTTTAATAGCATAAGCAAAATGCCACTTACTAATTTGAAGTCACATAAAAAGAGTTTGTAAACTCCTGTAAGCCAAGATCCTATCTGCATAGTTTTCTTGGAAAATGTTCTGCAAGAAAAGCTATAAAACGATTTTCAATATAATTTTTAATGCTTTATATAACACCATAACACCACGTGGAGTCTTGCATTTTACAGAAAACAATTTGACATGTAATTTCTTAGTTGATTTTATTTAACATTTGCAATTTCACTGTCTTCACCTAACTGAAAGAGGTATAATTTTTCTCCACTGAATACTGGTGAGAAAACTGAAGTTTAGATAAAATAATTGGTCAATGTCTCACAGTTAGTGCTATAGGTACTACATACAGTTAAAAGTTAATTTGTCTTATACTAAATTCTATATTCTTCTCTTACATACTTCTTATGGTTTAAAATTTTGTGTATGACTTCCAAATTTCATAAATATTAGCTATCTACTTCACTGTATACACACATACCTGTACTTAAGCTATTAAGTATCTAAAACTAAAATGAACTGAGTAGTAAGACTGAAGATGATATTATTTCTAATTGCAGAATAAAACCATAGATTTTTTATAATTCACTAAGTGTTTATTCAGTTTTATTAAGTGGAAAGAATAGTGAAGAATGAAATTGACTTGTTTATTATTTTAACCCTCCTAGAGATATTTAAAATAAAAATGTTCATCTATCTCACAATATGCATTTATTCCTTGAAATGAAAACATTTTAAACTGACATTTAGATCACTAATTAAGAGTGAAACTTAATGTTTTATTGTAGTTAGAACTTTGTAAACTTGGTGTTCCTCAATATTTTCCCACGGTAAAAGAAACATTTATATTTAGAACAGTTCACAGCTTCCTAGATTTTTGGTATATAGAGAAGTGAAACCTTAGCACTGCTTGTCATTTATTGGGTGACAGTTAAGTTTCATTAAGATGACAAAAACTGCTTTTTTAACATGATTCCTTTTCAGTGACTGAACCAACCACAAATATCAATACATTAACAATGGAATTTTGCTTTAGGCTGAATCTAGTTTAATCACATATTTTTTTTCCTAGGACATTCTTACTTTTAAGGTCCAAGACTATCTACTATGCATATATCATTGGAAAGCATCACCTACTAACCATGAGTCTATGATACCTTTTGAAAGCATCAAAGTGAACAATGAAGGCTTGTATTATCACTTTAAGAAACTGGCAGGTAATCAACATGGTAAATATACTACGTATTTAGAAAAAAAAAAAAAAACACAATAATCTACAACAATCTGGGCTTTTAGTAAGTTATATTTCAAAATTTTAGTACTTGCTATCTTTTCTGCTAAACTTAACAGTCTCAGCCCCAGGTTTAGCCAAAGGCAAAGCTGTGAGTTGTTTGAAATTTGCCTTTACACTTTCCAGGCTCCTTCTCTTGTCTTCTCTCAAAGCAGAATATCTCTGTTCTGCTATCACATGTCCTAGGCAATTAAGCTCTTAAGCATCTTTACAAACTATTTTTTTGGTTTTCATTCACGATTTGTGCTATTCCTTATAGAATTAATTATTATTTGACATCTACTTTTTCATTTTTTAACATAAATTTAGTATATTCTGTGTAAGTTACTAATGCTAAATTCTAGGAAGCAAAGCTCCCTAAAGAGCTCATAGCATGTTGGCTACATAGAAACAAAGAAAAAACAAGAAATAGGGATATCCTAAAGCAAAATAAATGAAATGGATTAAACCAGAAAGAGTGAGAACAACAGCAAAAAGCCAAAATGTAAATGTATGAGTTCCTGAGATTCATGTGGACTACCACTAGAAGAAATAGTCATAATATAAAAAATATGATAACAGAGATGTCTAAAATGTTTAAAGTTGTCTTACAAATCAATATGAAATCCATATAAAGGTATACAAAAAGCATGTGGTATTTTCATATAAAAGACAATTATCAATAGCCATGTGAAAAGATGTTCAAATTCATTAGCAATTGTTAAAAGACAAAAACGGCTACAATGCATTATGACTTTACATGGATCATACTGGCAGAAAGTTGACAAATTTCATATTACTAAGTTTTGGGTGAATATATAGCTATAGGGACACATATATTTCTGGGGAGGTCACAAATTGGTTCAACAATTTTTAGAAAGTTATAGGATGTTATCCACTAAAATTAAATATAAACATACTCTACAGCTTAGCAGTTCAATTTCAAGGCTTAGCCTACTGAGAGATTCTTGGGCACTTGCACAAGTACAAACTCTTTAGCTGCATTGTTTATAAAAGCTAGTGACTATGAACAACTTAAATCTTTGATGTAAGATTCAACAAATAAAATGTCATACAATGAATTACTTTAAAGATGCGAAAATACGTAAGCTATACTTATGTCATTATATAGATTACTAATGTGAATGAAAATATTAGAAGATATCATTGCATGAATAAAAACAAGCAGCAGAAAAAGATATAAAATTTAACAGTATTATTTCTAAGGCTTCACAAATTTCCTCACGTATTTTGTACATTTGACAAAACAAACAAAGAGAAATGATAATGAGACATTCAAAATCCAGAATAAACACAAATTAGTTGGAAGTCTATAGAGTCTCTTAGGGAATAATTGAACAAGTAGATTTAATATAATAATAATGACCTAATTCTCTAATCCTAAGTTCATGGGAGTTACTTTTATTGCTATATTTGAAGACTTGTGTGAGTGTGTAATATTTTATAAGACACCTAAAGTACTGAAAGATAAGCATACGTGAATTGGAAGAAAATTTTCACTGTTAACATGTATTCCAGATGAGAAATATATTAGGATTATAACAATGGAAAAGAAGGTAACAATTATTACCATTTGCAATAGATATGATGAAGTATCTGGCATAACCACAAAATTCAAGGAAAAGAACTAAAAATGACTTAAGCAATAATAAAAGGCAGTTAATTACAAAAGTACAAAATTAATAAACATACATTACCACCATGTATGTTTCAAAACAGCTATGTAGAAACTATTTTAATGAAGGCAATGTTACAATTTAAAGAAGTAACAGGAAAGATAAAATTCCTAGGAATAAACTTAACAAGAAATTTGAAAGAACTATATAAAGCAAATTTTAAAACACTGCTGAAGGCACTAAATACATTTTGAATAAATGGAAATCATTATCATGGTTTTATATAGGAAAAGTCAATTTTAAAAGCTCCATTCTTTGTAACTTGATAAACTCTAGAAAGAATAAGACTAAAAATTTTTACCAGTTGATTTTAACATTTACTTTGAAAAAAGCAGACAGACAAGGATATCCAGACAAAATAAAAATTAAAAACAAAAACAAAAATAAAGATAAAAAAATAAGGGATACTAGTTGAATAGTTACTAAAATATATACATGAAATAAATATATATCAAAATACTTCCTTAGTTATCTAAAATCAGTTTTTCTGGAAAGCAAACTCTGAGTTAGAGACTTGTGTGCAGGAAGCTTATTGAGGAATGAACTCAGGATAAACACATGAGAGGGAGGAAATGGAGACAGATTGGACAAATGATGCAGGCAATTCCAGAGTATTCTTAGAGATGTTCCATCTGAGTAAATGAGGCTGTGGCTTTTAATCCTAGGATCAACCAGTGACTGAATGTGAGTTGTCTCCAAGGTGGGGATGTGGACTTAGTAAGAAAATACTCTGGCTGAGAATAATTTTCCTTCACATTCCCAAAAGTGGTATAAGAGATTTGGATGTTGTGTTTTGGTTTTGGGTTCTCTCTCCCAGGAGAGTGGCTATCAACTCTAAATATGCTGTAATAGGGTTCCTGTGGAGGAACTGTGCATATTTATAGAGTGTGTTTCATGGGATACTTTTTATCTTGGCAGACAACCTAATGCCCAAGTGTGACCAGGAGTCCCTCTCACAGAAAAGTTAATCACACTGGCAGACAACCTAATGGCTCTTGTCTCACCTATGTCCAGTTTATTTGTACCAACATAGCTACTCCCTAGGAGAGCCCTAACTGGGAAAGAAGTTAGATTTGGGTGTGTCAGTCAGGTGAGACACAGAGGATGCAACCCAACAAAACACATGAAATAACAAAAATAGCTTATTATTTACAAAAACAGAGAGAAGAGTGCAGCACACCTTGAAGAGCCAAAAGGAAGGTGAGGGAGGTGTCCAGGACACGCTTGCCCAACCAGAAGATACAGAGCAAAAAAGAGACAGTAAGGGACCTATAGGCACAGGCCTTTACTGGGGTCCATTGTGTTACCTAGGTAGATTTCCCAAGAGGAGTTCTAACTGGCAGATTTAGAGCAGTTGTGAGTTCCACGGAATTGTGCTGTGACCAAAAGTTGGTTGCTATGGTGTATCTGTGCAGTCTGTGCAGTGTGTTGGGGTCAGTGAGGTAAGACAGTCCATTGTATCTAGTTATCCCATATGGAGGTAGTCACCAGAAGGTCGTTGTATGAGGTAGATACTTGATCAATCACATTGAGAAATGGAAAGAAGTGGAGAACTGAAAATTGTGTCAGGGATGACTAAGCCCATGCTTCTAGTATAGAAAGTTATTCCTATATTCAAATGGATGGTGAAGAGACATCAAATGATAAGAATTAACTATAGTGGGCAGCATATTACAGCATCCACCACTAACTTGTAATGGATCTCCTTGCACCACTCATTTCTACTTACCTAATATAAAAAGTTCTAGAAAATATTGCTGTTCTGAAGCATTTGAAAGAAAAGTGGAAAACATGATAACCATGTACCCATAAGTGGTTTTACGTATATTTCCTAAGAAGGACACTGTGTCATATATTCACAATTACCAAAATCAGGATGGTAGAATATTGTTTTATCTATTCACTGTTTCTCCTTCTTCATATGCCCCTTTCTGCTTTCCTACTCCAATTGGTTTGTTATTCCCAATAATCCACTAACATCACCCTTGTAAATGTAGCCAATGCTTTGATGACATTGGCTGTTGACTATTGAGTTAGTTCTAATTCTCTTCTTTTTCTAGTCTCTTGGTAGCAACTGTTCAACTGATCACTCTTTATTATTATTGTTAATCATTGCTTTATTTTTACTTAGCCCATTGTGTACCACACTCTCTTGGTTCTATTGCTACTTCTATTGCTACTTCTATAGCAATAGTTTCTCAGAGCCCGTGCTGTTGCATCTCATCTTACAAACTCTAACATCTTGAGAGTTCAGGGCTCCATTATGAGCTTTTTCTGATTTCTATCTACATCCATTCTTGGGTGCCCTCATACTGTCCAATGAGTTTAAATAAATTGATGGCCTTCAGATTATTATCTCCTGCCATGACCCTCCCTGTGATTTCCAGACAAACATATCCAATTGCCTACTTGACATATTCCAACTGATATTTAGTAAACATCTTACATTCATCATGTAAAACAGAACTCTTAGTTTCTTCTTAATCTGTTTAAACCCTAGGCTTTTCAGTAAGAGGTATTTTCATTTCCTTACCCCAGGTGCTCAGGCCAAAAATCTAGTATCCATCCTGTATTTTCCTCTTTGTCTACTTTTCAGGTAATCTTTCAGCAAATATCAGATATTTTAACCATCAAACTATATTTTTTAATTCAATCAGAAATCTTCTATTTCGGATTTTTTCTAAGCCAAAATGATTTTTTCCCCTGGACTACAGTAATAACATCTAACCTTACCTCTTTGATTCTACTCTTGGTGTCTCTGTGTCCCTACAGTTTATTCTTCACTTTCTAGGAGATGAGATACTTTAAAAGAGAATATATTATGAGTTGCCTTCAACTCTCTAATGATTTTGGGTCATACTTGGAATAAAATTTGAAGTCAGTAACATTTCCAAAGGGTCCTATAACATCAGACTTCTGCCAAAGTCTTTAACTTAATTTTCTATGACCCTCTACCCTGCTTATTCCAATCCAGCCATGCTGGACGTTTTGTCATACCTTGAACATATTAATCACATTTTTGTTTTAGAGCTTTTGCTGACTTTGTTACTTCTCTTTAGAATATCTCCCATGGAGCCACATGGCTTGCACATTCATAACATTAAGTTATCTCCTCCTCAAAGATGTCTTACTGGACAAGCCTATCACTCATCTCTATTTCCTATTTGTAAAATATCTCAATCCCACATGACCATCTTGCATCTTTTACCATCTCCTTCAACCATCTCTATTTTTTTTAAATCTGGTTTCATTTCTCTTTAAAACATATCTTAATGGAATTATACTGTCTATTTATTTGATTATGGTATATCTTCCTGACTCAATAAAGGCAGAAATGTGCATTCTATTAAATGTTGTTACTTCAGGCCTAGAAAATAGCTGATAATATAAATGACACCAATATTTATATCATAAATATGACATATTTAATGTTTGCTCTCTTCTTTATAGCACCCATCACAGAATAGAGTTTTGTGCTCATTATTAATGCCTTTCATCTTTCAATTTCTCTTTTTTAAACTCCTATCTGCATTAATCCTCATGTATACATTAAAACACCACTTGTTTGCTTATAAGAAAATAGGAATTTTCAATTACTGCTGGTTATGAAGACAATTGGTAAAATCTTTTTGGATATCAGCTCCATAATACCTGTACACATATATGATAACTAAGAAACTTTTTATCTAATTATATGCCCTAGAAAAAAAATATAAGGAGCCATGGGCAAAGGTGTTAGATATAAGTGAAATCCCCACAATTAATAGAATAGTTAATAAACCTTGGTTTATTTGTATATTTATGTTCAGCAGTTATAATCCATGAGCCAGATCTGTTTGAATCCCTGTACCTAGGAAATGTAATGTTGAGTGAAGAGAGCAAATATCCCAATTTTTTGATATTTACAGCAATTGAAAACACTCACTAAACAATATTATATTTGTGTGGTGTGTATAAATGTGTATATATTTAAAATATAAGGACGTGAATTTGATAATGATTTTATGATTGAACCACTGATCCAGGAAAATGGCAAAATCCAGTCTCCTTCTCTCCACCCACCCTCTCTTTCTTCTTATCTGCAGCAATTAATAAATCAACATCCAAATTTCTAGTCACTTTTTTAAGTTAATTCATTAACCTAAGAACTTGAATAACAGTTCTCTAAATCTTCATATTTCATATTAAATGCTATCTTTAAAATGTGTTTGCTCTCATGCTTTGCATTTTTGTGTATAATCTCAAGGGATCTCTACTCAGAATGTGTGAATGGTATAGTAATGTCCCATGTTGTGATATCTTTTTCAGGTTTTGACATAAAGATAATGTAGGACTCATAAAAAGTTTTAGATAAGATTCTCTCTGTTTCTGTTTATTTAAAAAAAAAAAAAAAAACTATGTTGAGAATTCACTGTTGAAAAACATGTGGTTCCCAAAATTTCACTGGGGAACATTTTAAAATTAAGAATCTAGTTACCAAATACTTACAGAACTAATTTAATCTCATATTTTTATAAGCCTCTATTGCAAAGTGTTGTATTTTTCTAAGACGATGACCATTCAAAGTTATTTGTGAATTTGCCTTTTTTATAAAAGTATTCATAATCTGGGTATTTTAAGTTGTTTTTAAATGAAATAAGATGTACATAAAATAATATGCATGCATATCAATGTATAGCCACGTGTTTCACTTAGACACATACCTAAATACTACCACAGAGACTAATACATTTAACATTTCTAACACACCCAAGATATTCTCTTGTGTCCCTTCTCAGTAGCCATTATTACCCCTTCTAAAACTACAGATTAGTTTCCTGTTACTTCATATAAATGGAAATATAACCTAAAGTGTCTAGTTTATTTTGCTCAAAATAATTTTTTAAATACTCACCTATATCACTAGTATATCTTTTGTTACTATATAGTATCCCATTAGATGAAAATACTACCATTTATTGATTTTCTACTAGTTGAGCATTTCTGTTGTTTCTAGTTATCTATTTTGAATAAAGCTGGTATTACCTGTTTAATGTATCCTTTTTTGGTAATATGCACTTCCTTCTCTTGGGTATATACCTACAACTGGAATTTCTATATATTTAGCTTCAGGTATTTTTGAATTGTTCTCCAAAGTGAATACAGGCATTGCACTTCTAGCAATTATGTATAAGATTTCTAATTGCTCTAATACTGATCTTACCAACAATTACTATTGTCATTATTTTTTATATCAGCTATTATGTCTTTGGGGTTTAATTTGAATTTCTCTTTATGCTAGTGATGTTAAGTACCTTTAAATATTTTTTTCTAGATTATTTGGATATCTTACTTTCAAGGTAACTCTATTTTCCCCCTATTTTTATTTATGTCTTTGTCATTGATTTGAAGCAGTTCATTTTCCTATGTACATCAACATCTTCTAACTGATTTATATGTAACAAACATTTTATCCTAGTAGTTTGTTTGCCTTTTTATTTTATGAGTAAATTTTCTTGTTGAACAAATTTCTACATTTTAGCAAATTCCAATTAAATCAATATCTTCTTTTAAGGGTAACTTCCATTTTCCATTTGAAATGAATGTTTACTCCAGTTTCACAAGAGAAAGAAATGAAGGGCATCCAATTGGTAAAGAGGAATTTAAACTGTCACTGTATGCTGATAATATGACAGTATAATTAGAAAACCCTAAAGACTCATCCAAAAAGCTCCTACAACTGATAAATGAATTCAGCTATGTTTCAGGATACAAAATTAATGCACACAAATCAGTAGCTCTGCTATATGCCAACAGTGGCCAAGTGGAGAATCAAATCCAGAACTCAACCTCCTTTACAATAGCTGTAAAAAAAATAGAAAGAAAGAAAGAAAGAAAGAAAGAAAGAAAGAAAGAAAGAAAGA
>NC_045439.1:118443755-118546833 GCF_002776525.5 Piliocolobus tephrosceles
AGAAAGAAAGAAAGAAAGAAAGAAAGAAAGAAAGAAAGAAAGAAAGAAAGAGAGAAAGAAATGTATGAATATACCTAAGCAAGGAGGTGAAATACCTCTACAAGAAAAACTATAAAACAGTGCTGAAAGAAACCACAGACAACACAAACAAATGGAAACACATCTTATGTTCATGGGTGCGTAGAATCCATATCGTGAAAATGACCATACTGCCAAAAGCAATCTGCAAATTCAATACAATTCCCATTAAAATACCACCATCATTCCTTACAGAACTGGAAAAAACAATCCTAAAATTCATATGGAACCAAAAAAAGAGCCCACATAGCCAAAGCAAGATTAAGCAAAAAGAACAAATCTGGAAGCATCACATTACGTGACTTCACATTATTCTATGAGGCCACAGTCACTAAAACAGCATGGTACTAGTATAAAAATAGGCACATGGACCAATGGAACAGAATAGAGAACATAGAAATAAACCTGAATACTTACAGTCAACTGATCTTCAACAAAGCAAACAAAACCATAAAGAGGGGAAGAACACCTTATTCAACAAATGTTACTGAGATAACTGACAAACCACATGTAGAAGAAGGAAATTGGATCTTCATCTCTCCCTTATACAAAAATCAGCTGAACCTGGATCAAGGAAGTAAATCTAAGCATGAAATCATAAAAATTCTAGAAGATAACACTTGAAAAACCCTTCTAGATATTGGTTTAGGCAAAAAATTCATGACCAACAACCTAAAAGCAAATGTAACAAAGACAAAATCAATAGTTGGAATTAATTAAACTAAAAAGCTTCTGAATAGCAAAAGAAAAAGTCAGCAGAGTAAAAAAATTATCTACAAAGTGGGAGAAAAATCTTTGTAATCTATACATCAAACATAGGACAAATACCCAGGAAAAACAAACAATACCATCAAAAAATGGCCTAAGAACATGAATAGACAATTCTCAAAAGAAGATTTACAAATAGCCAAAAGCATAGGAAAAAAATGCTCAGCATCACTAGTGATCAGGGAAATGCAAATCAAAACCACAATGGAATACCACCTTATTCCCACTGGAATGACTATCATCAAAAAATGAAAAAAAATAATGGATGTTGGTGGGGATGTGGTGAAAAGGGACCACTTTTACACTGCTACTGGGAATGTAAACTAGTACAACCACTATAGAAAACAGTGTGGAGATTCCTTAAAGAACTACAAGGAGAACTACCATTTGATCCAGCAATCTCACTACTGGGTATCTATCTACCCAGAAGAAAATAAGTCATTATATTAATACAAAAAAGATACTTGCACATGCATGTTTACAGCAGCACAATTCGCAATTGCAAAAATATGCAATCAGTCCAAATGCCCGTCAATCAACGAGTGGATAAAGAAATTGTGGTATACATATACCATGAAATACTACTCTACCATAAAAGGGAATAAAATAATGGCATTCACGAGACCTGTATAGAATTGGAGGCCATATTCTAAGTTGACGTAACTCAGGAATGGAAAACTAAACATTGTATGTTCTCACCAATAAATGGGAGCTAAGCTAAGAGGATGCAGAGACATAATAATGATACAATGGACTTCGGGGACTCAGGGGAAAGTATGTGTGTCAGGGGGGTAAAGGATAAAAGACTGCAAATTGGGTACCATGTATATTGCTCAGGTGATGGGTGCTCCAAAATCTCAGAAACCACTGCTAAGGAACTTATTCATGCAACTGAACGCCACCTGTTCCTCCAAAATCTATGGAAATAAAAATAAAAATAATAAATAAATAAATAAATAAATATTACCTTGGGCATTTGATCACTTGGCTGGATAGAAATAAATATGTAAAAGTGAATATATTTGTCTTCATTAACAGAAGTACAGAAAATTAGTATTAATAGAAATATTACTCTTTTTTCTTTCACACAACATTGCATTTAACTGCCAATCATTTTTGTTCCAATTTTCTCCCCAAATGTCATGAGAGTCATTTATTTTTCTACTATTATTCACAATTGGAAATTCTGTAGCTTAGAACTCTTTTCTAAACTATAACACCTGCACTCTTCAAGGAGTCAGGAAAATGAAAAAGGCTCCTATTTAATATGATCTAGTCAGCTTGAAAGGTAGTTGTAACTGTAAATAATGTTTTCTATTAAAATTAATGGAACAATACTGTGTGTCATGTGAAGTAATAACTGAAATCTGTACTCCTCAGACAGTGTCTGCAATATCACACCCCATACCTGGGGCACTATTTTAAATGACATATTGACAGAGAAGCATTATCAAAATAATTCAGAAATGGTTTTCTCTAAGCATTGCTTTTAAGGAACTGAAATCAGTGAGAGAAAATAAAGAAATAAAAAGGCTTCAAAGACATTGTAGAGAAAATTGTTCCATCGATAGAACGTTAGATAAAATGAATAAGGGTCAAGCTAATTCTAATATTTAAGTTTTTAAGTATCAGTCTTTTTTGTTTTTTCATGTCATTTATTAAATAATTTTAATAAACAGAGTAGGTAATCATCAGTTTGCCATCACTTCCAATTGTTGTAACTTTCAAATTAGTGCTAAATATCCATGGAGATTTATTTTATATTAACAAGGAAGCTTTTCTTGACAGCAAACTACTCATCTATTGAGAAGGATTATTTATCCTTTTAAGAAACCAGTGTATCAATTATCTAAGAAAATCCATTTTTCATTCAAAATAAAAAAATATATTTCATATATATTCAGATAATGACTTCTGTATGAATATGACACTGTGAAGAATTTTCTTAGGTTAAAGTGAATTCTCATACTTCTTTTCCTATTTTTATTATTTATTTTATTTTATTTCAATAGTTTTTTGTGGAATAGGTAGTTTTTTATTACATGGAGAAGTTCTTTGTTCTTTCATGGTAATTTCTGATATTTTGGTACACCCATCACCTAAGTAGTGTACACTGTACCCAGTGCGTAGTCTTTTATCCCTTACCCCCCTCTCACCCTTCCGTCCTGAGTCCCCAAAATCAATGATATCATTATTTTATCTTTGTGTAATCATACCTTAACTCCCACTTGTAAATGAGAGCATATGATGTTTGGTTTTCCATTCTTGAATTACTTCACTTAGAATAATAGTCTCCAACTCCATTCAGGTTGCTGCAAATGCTATTATTTAATTCCTTTTTATTGCTGAGTATTATTACATCTCAAGATGGACCACAGACTCAAATACAAGACCTGAAACAATAAAAAATCTAGAAGATAACATCCTAAAAACCCTTCTAGACATTGCCTTAGGCAAAGACTTCATGACTAAAAACCCAAAAGCAAATACAGCAAAAACAAAAATAAAAAGATGGGACCTAATTAAACTAAAAATCTTCTGTACAGCAAATCATCATCATCATCATCATCATCAGAGTAAACAGATAACACACAGAATGGGGAAACATATTTGCAAACTGTGCATCAGACAAAGGACTAATGCCCAGAATCTACAAGGAACTCAAACAAATCAGCAACAAAACAAAACAAACAATCCCATCAAAAAGTGGGCACAGGACATGAATTGGCAACTCTCAAAAGAAGATATACAAATGGCCAACGAACACGAAAACTCTCAAAAGAAGAGAAGTTGTCTTAATTGACGACTCTTAAAAGAAGATACACAAAAGGCCAACAAACATGCTTAACATCACTAATTATCAGGGAAATGCAAGTTAAAACCACAGCGAGATATCACGTTACTCCTTCAAAAACGGCCATAATTTAAACAATAATAATAATATATTAGCATGGATGTGGTGGAAGGGGAACACTTTTACACTGCTGGTGGGAATGTAAATAGTACAACCACTGTGGAAAACAGTGTGGAGATTACTTAAAGAACTAAAAGTATAACTACCATTCAATCCAGCAATTCCACTACTGAGTATCTACCCAAAGGAGAAGTGTTTATATGTAAAAGACATAGGCATATGCATATTTATAGTAGCGCAATTCACAATTGCAAAAATATGGAACCAGCCTAAATGCCCATCAAAGAACACATGGATAAAGAATATTTGGTATATATTTTTTTCAAATTCATTGACTAGATAATCTTATTTTAAAATAAAGACTGATGTCACAATTCCTGTTTTTGTTATGATCTTTGTGCATTGGATCTGATTGTGTATAATCTTTCTAGTTTCCTTGACATTTATATTGGCATAAGTTTAGGTACCTGAAAATATTGCCCTTGGATACTCAATGCCTTTCAGATTTGAATCCTGATGTTATTCCTAGAATTCTGATATGCTTTCATTCTGCTTGATAATAACAAAATTCAGTACTTCAATGTATTAAGTACATCTGTAAAGTAAAAAAGCATTTATATATGCACAACTCAGCATGCATGCATGCATACAGAAAAGCACACAATGTATTTGAAACCCATTTTCCTCCACTGGAAGACATGTTCTTCTTTTCCTAAATGGATAATTTTTTCCTGTTTCTGATTCAGTATTTTCTCATATGATTATCAACATTTTGGGCTTATTGTAAGATGTTTATCCTTAACTATAGCTAATATGCCACCTTTTTCAGAACGATGTCATTTTTGAAAACATGTGGGCATAAGGATTTCATAAAAATTTAGATTCAGAAATATTGTCTGTCTAGATATACATGTCCTCTATCCATGCCTACTTCCATTTACATTTGATTTGGTTTTCATAAAGTATATGGATTTCTACACCTATCCATCTGCAACAGATTCAAGCAACAAATAAACATAATTTCTTATAACTTCTGTAGGTTTATGTATGTGCATATTAATGTGATTATGTATATGTGTGGTGGTGTGATACAGATTGGTTCTGTGTCCCCACCTAAATCTCACTTTGAATTGTAATAATTTCCATATGTCAAGGACAGGACCAGGTGGAGCGGGGGCAGTTGGGGGGTGTTTCCCTATGCTGTTCTCATCATAATGAGTGAGTCTCATGAGATCTGCTGATTTTATAAGCGTTTGACATTTCCC
This sequence comes from Piliocolobus tephrosceles, assembly GCF_002776525.5. Taxonomy (NCBI): domain Eukaryota; kingdom Metazoa; phylum Chordata; class Mammalia; order Primates; family Cercopithecidae; genus Piliocolobus; species Piliocolobus tephrosceles. The sequence goes on from NC_045439.1 coordinate 118,448,781, forward strand.
ATGCTTGTGCTCATTTTCTCTCCTGCTCTCCTGTGAAGATGTGCCTTCTGCCATAATTGTAAGTTTCCTGAGGCCTCCCAGCCATGCAGAACTGTGAGTCAATTAAACCTCTTTACTTTATAAATTACCCAGTCCTGGGTATTTCCTAATAGCAGCGTGAGAACTAATACAGTGTGTAAAGGGGTTAATTTTAGAAGAAGGAAATTCACCCTCTGTATAAACATGTTATAAAATTATTTGATATTTCATTTAATTCTCTTTTCCCCATTCTTCCCCCTACTACTTTCCAAGAAAAATTACATTAATTATTTCTTTTCTCTTTTTCCTTAAGTTATTGGGGTATAGGTAGTATTTGGTTACATGAGTAAGTTCCTTAGTAGTGATTTGTGAGATTTTGGTGCACCCATTACTCTAGCAGTATATACTGCATCATATTTGTAGTCTTTTATTCTTCACCCCCACCTCCTAACCTTCTCCACAAATCCCCAAAGTCTATTGTATCAGTCTTATGCCTTTGCCTCCTCATACCTTAGCTCCCACATATCAGTAAGAACATATGATGTTTGATTTTCAATTCCTGAGTTACTTCACTTAGAATAATAATTTCCAAGGTCACTGCTGCTAATTCACTTTTATGCCTAATTAGTATTCCATTGTCTATGCATATTACATGTGTTGTGTATAATATATATACACCACAGTTTCTTTATCTACTCATTGGTTGATGAGCATTTGTGTTGGTTCTACAATTTTGCAATTGTGAATTGTGCTGCTATAAACATGCATGTGCAAGTATCTTTTTCGTATAATGACTCCTTTTCCTCCAGGTAGATATCCAGTAGTGGGAAGGCTGGATCAAATGGTAGTTCTACTTTTAGTTCTTTAAGGAATCTCCACACTGCCTTCCATAGTGGCTGTACTAGTTTACATTCCCACCAGCAGTGTCGAAGTATTTTCTGGTCACCACATCCATGCCAACATCTACTGTTTATTGATATTTTGATCATGGTCATTCTTGCAGAAGTAAGGTGGCATCGCATTGTGGTTTTGATTTGCATTTCCCTGATCATTAGTGATGTTGAGCATTTTTTTTCATATATTTATTGGCCATTTGTTTATCTTCTTTTGAGAATTATCTATTCATGTCCTTAGTCCACTTTTTGATGGGATTGTTTTTTCTTACTGATTTGAGTTTTTTTGTAGATTCTGGATATTAGTCCTTTGTCAGCTGTATAGATTGTGAAGATTTTCTCTCACTCTATGGGTTGTCTCTTTACTCTGCTGACTGTTCCTTTTTCCATGCAAAAGCTTTTTAGTTTAAGCCTCAACTATGTTTGTTTTTATTGCATTTGCTTTGGGGTTCTTGGTCATGAAATCCTTGCTTAAGCCAATATCTAGAACGGGTTTTCTGATCTTGTCTCCTAGAAATTTTATAGCTTCAGGTCTTAGATTTAAGTACTTAAACCATCTTGACTTGATTTTTTATAAGGTGAGAGATGAGGATCCAGTTTCATTCTCCTACTTGTGGCTAACCAATTATCCCAGAACCATTTGTTGAAAAGGGTGTATTTTGCCCATTTTCTGTTCTGTTTGCTTTGTTGAAAATCAGTTGACTATAAGTATTTGGTTTACTTTTGGGTTTTCTATTCTGTTCCTTTGGTCTATGTGCCTATTTTTATACCAGTACAATGCTGTTTTAGTGACTATGGCTTTATAGTAGAGTTTGAAATCAGGTAGTGTGATGCCTCCAGATTTGTTCTTTTTGCTTATTCTGTTCGTATGTATTCTTATTAACTCTTCTGCCTTTTTCTACTAAATAACATTGAGACCAAGTTCAGCATATGGCTAGATGTTTTAAAATACCTATCATAACAGTATTTGTGTTTCATACATATTTAACTTACCCAGTTGAGTGGCTTTATAACCATGAACACTAGAACTTTTCTTTACTCTTCATATTAAATTCATGGAACAAAATTTCCTTGGTCTTCAAGTCAGTTAGACTTTCTTTGGAAGTGTTTGCTGTAGAATGAAAAGTCAAGAAGATTCCATGCATGAAAAGGATTTCACATGCCTCTGTAATGCAGAGCCCATGTGCAAAAACCTGAAAGAAGCTTCTTGTGAATGCGGTTACTGATTGACAGAAAGTGAGGAAACGGGGACCACAGACTTATAAATGTAAAGTGCTGAATTTAACTAACAACCTAAAAGAGTTGTTCTTTCTCAGAACCTCCAGTAAGGATTCAGCCCTGTGATAATCTTGATTTTGGTGAGATCTGTTTCAGATTTCTGAGTTACGGAACTGTGCTGTTATAAATGGATGCTGTTTTAAGTCAATGAGCTTTTGTAATTGGCATGGCAACAGTAAGAAACTCATATAGGCAATTTCAGAAAAAGGCCTAAGGAGTGTTTTACAGTATTTCTAATTCTCTAAATGATTGGTCTGATAGTGACTCCATTCTCAACCCAATTCGAATACCATTAACAGTTTTTCATTATCCATAGGGTAAACCTTATAGTTCTTGACCAGACACTTTAAGCGGTAGTCCTGAACTGTTTTTCTAAATCTAATGAAAAATTTTCTTTTGAATGACTATTAATGACTTCTATTTGTGGTCAGACGAGACATTTTGCAGTCAATCTGGGGTTTTCTGATAAAATACAAAGCACAGTAAAATGCATTTAACATATTAAATGCATTCACTTTTTTGTAGTATAAAGATGAATGAATTTTTAGGTTTTTTTTAAATGGAGTTTTCACAGTAGTCTGTTTTATACCTTAAATTCTGCAGACAGCGACTTTATCACATATTCCTTATAAAGACTTCCTATTTTTTAGCAAAATTTTTAGGATTCTACACAGAAATGTATCAGACTAACAGAAAACGCATTTATTCATCTGCTGCTTTAAAACATAACATAATAAACATACATAAAGCTTTTTGGTCATTTGTTGTCTTGGGAATAACCTTTACCACTTCAAAGGATAGCGACAAATTTGCAATATAGTAAGATATATTCTATCTCATTTGTATCAGCTATCTATATTTTTTATTACTAATTGAAATATAATTTCCATTATCAACGAAAGAAAAAAGACATACTAACTAGGAGAGAGAAAAGAAACTCACAGATTTGCAGTAATTGAATTTCGTGCCACCACTGGCCTTCTAGAAAGTCATTTACCAGGTGAGAAAGTCATTTCTATTATGTGCGCTTTTAATGCCTATGAGATTCATTTACATAGAATCCCTTGACACTATTATTACCTCTTCATCTTGATAGTAGAAATTGTTCATTGTTATAAATAGTAGTGCAAAAATGAGTATTTATAGCTGCAACCTTTACTGACATGGTCTTTATATAAATTAAACCATTTGTTAGAATTATGTGACCATAATTATAAGTGAATACATTTTTGTGTATTTGCTAATAAAGTTTTATCTGCTTTTATTTTCAGTTCAAATTGTAGGAATTTCAAAATTATGGGTGTAGCTGGGATTGCATTTTATGTAGCAGTAAGCCAGCTGCTGCCACTTAAAGAAATATTTAATAATATAGAATTTTATTGTTTAATATAATAAGAACACAGGTTACCATTCTACACAGTAAGTTTACAATTCAGTCAATATATTTAAAATATAATTTGCTGTAAAATGAATACAGTTATCTTAGATTTACCCTCACAGACACTAAATTTCTGCTCGATTTAGGCAAGTCTTTATTTCCATGAATCCAAACATGTTTCTATGTTTAGCCAATTATTTATAGAAAAGTTGGGCTTCTCAAACCTTAGTGCATGCATACAAACTGTTAAAATAATATTTATATTGCTGGGTACAGTGGCTCACACCTCTAATCCCAGCACTGTGGGAGGCTGAGGCAGAAGAATCGCTTGAGTCCAGGAGTTTGAGACCAGCCTGGGCAACACAGCAATATCCCATCTCTTAAAAAAAAAAAAAAAACAACTAAGATTTATATTTTATGTCATGCTTCATGCTTTTCCAGAAAATGTGTCTGAAATGTGTTAATGTTTTTTAAATGCATAGCAGCAAATATCTTTTGGGAAGAGCACACGCTGTATGATTCATGGTTCTGACAAAATCCCTCTCTTGACCAAACTTTATTTAGGTTCCTGTGAGATCTTTTTTGGACTAGACTTTGACTTTGGCCTTCTCTGTCTGTCCTTGCCATGTCGAATTTTAGCAAAAATCCTGTTAAAGTCAGTGTGCGGAGAATCTTCTCACCCTTGATATCTGATCACCCTTGATACCCGATTAAATTCCTCATCCTCAACCCTTGATTTCTGATCACCCTCGATTGCATTCAGCAAGAATCCGGTTAAGTAGGCTTAGCAAGAATCCCCCTACTTTTCATGTCTTCTATTGGTAATTTCAACCCACACAACCCCACACCCTGATCCTTGGCTTTAAATCTACACTTATGCTTGTTGTGTTCAGAGGTGAGCCCAATCTCTCTCCCACGTTTTAATACCTCTATTGCAATAGTCTTGAATAAAATCTTCATTATCATTTTAGTAAGTGTCAGAATTATTTTCCTTTATCAGTTTTCTCAAAAAACTGAAACAATGGGATAAAAATACATACGGAAAGAGATTTATTTTAAGAAATTAGCAAATGACATTGTGAGGACTGATAAGTCTGAAATCTATATGCATGGACAGCAAATTAGAAAGTCAGGTAGGATTGCTGTGTTACAGTTTTGAGATAGAATTTCCTCTACTGGAAACCTAAGGTTTAGCTTTTGAGTCTTGATTCGATAATGCTCGATCATGTTATTTAGAATAATCTCTTTTACTTAAAGTACAGTAATTATAAATGTTAATCACTCTATGAAATATCTTCACAGAAACATCTAGATTGGTATTTGGCCAAACAACTTAGCACCATAGGCTAGCTAAATTGGCACATCAAATTATCATCAAAAGTACCAAAAGTCAGTCTGTAGTGTTCCAAACGATTCAACATACAAAAAAGTGTTTGCATAAATAATTAAAAGGCATAACACAACTCTATTTAAATACGGATTATTGGCACTCCCTACCTTACCTTTATCAATATTCCACTATTTGCGCGCGCGCGTGTGTGTGTGTTTTGAGACAGAGTCTCGCTCTGTCACCCAGGCTGGAGTGCAGTGGCAGGATCTCTGCTCACCGTAAGCTCCGCCTCCCGGGTTCACACCCTTCTCCTGCCTAAGCCTCCAGAGTAGCTGGGACTACAGGCGCCCGCCACCACACCCAGCTAATTTTTTTTTTTTTTTTTTTTTGTATTTTTAGTAGAAACGGGGTTTCACCTTGTTAGCCAAGATGTTCTCGATCTCCTGACCTCGTGATCAGCCCACCTTGGCCTCCTAAAGCGCTGGGATTACAGGCGTGAGCCACCGCGCCTAGCTAATATTTCACTATTTGTATATCATTGACTAATTTCTAACTAAAAAGGAACTTGAAATTCAAAATATAATCACATATTTCAAAAAGACTAGTAATATTGTACAAGATAGGAGGGTAGCAGATTCATGATCTTTCTAAAAATCTTGATGGACACGTAGCTGTCATGTTACTCACAAGTTAGCTGTGTTTTTACAGATGCAACATTCAACTGAAGCATTCTCAGGTGTTAATACTTGGAGTGCCTTAAATCCTTTAAGAGCTTCATTGGCACAACTTATGGCAGTATTTATATCAGTTGCCAAAGCCTTAGGGAAAAATCATGGATTTCAGCAGCCTTGTTGACTGAGCTTAGGGCTCTGATTAACGTTCCCTCATAGCTCTAAATTAAAATGAAAAGTGATCATATAATCTGCACAATGACTAGAAATAATTCCATTTACTTAAATATTTATTCATCTATAAGATTTGTTTATATTATGACAACTTGCCATCTAAAAATTAAAGATATAATAGAAGTGAAATGACACCTGATTATTTAAACTTCTTTTCTTGGATAAGAAATCAAAATTTTAGATCAAATAAATGATTATACTAGGAGTATGAAGGTCATAAAACTGCACTCAATCAAAGTCAGAGCAAAGGCAGACACAAAGTGGCAGCTAAGGAACTTGAGGGGTAAAACATTCAGGGAGAAAAAGAGAAATCAGGACTATGAAAGATTTTCAGGAAGAGCAGATAGTTTCCATAGTAACGAAGCATAATGTTCTTTCAATGTAAAAGATCCTATTTTGAACTGTGTTATTGGTGATTCAGGCACATACAAAAATAAGTGCTTTAAGGAAGATGGCACATGAATTTACATACCACACATCTTAACTCGAGGAAGTGATGAGCTATTAAGAATACACTTCTAATTCTGTTGTTAGATAGTGTGCCTATATCTGTATTTGCTTTCATTTCCTATGGTGTTTGAAGTAATAAATATATTAATTTGTTACATTATAGTAATCTTTTTACTATCTATCATCTATCTATTCTATCATCTATCTATCTATCTATCTATCTATCTATGTATCCATCATCATGTATCTATCATCTATCTCCCATAACATCATGTTGTATACCTTAAATCTACAATAAGTGTATTTAAAAATGAATAACATAAACTTTTTAAATAAAAAAAGGTACCTAAACAGTAGTTTTCCTTACCTATGATTTCATTTTTCACAGTTTTAATTCCTGTCAACCACGGTCCAAAAATATTAAATATAAATTTCCAAAAATAAACAATTCATGAGTTTTAAATTGTGTGCCATTCTCGATAGTGTGATGAAATCTCACATCACACTCTGTTCCACCAGGGTGTGATTAGCATTTTGTCCAGGATATCTTCACGGTCTATACTACCTTCCCATTAGTTATTCAGTGATCCTTTTGATTATCAAATTGACTGCACTGATGTCACAATGCTTGTGATTAAGTAACTCTTATTTTACTTAGTAATGACCCCAAAACACAATAATAGTGATGCTGGCATATTGTTGTAATTGTTCTACTTTATTATTACTTATTGTTTTTAACCTCTTATTGTGTCTAATTTATAAATTTTATCATAGGTATGTGGGTATAGATGTATAGGAAAAAACATAGTATATTACACATAGGATATGGCACTATCCATGGTTTTAGGTATCCACTAGGATCTTGGGACAAATCTCCAGGTAAGGGGGGACTACTACCCTGAGTGGTGCAACGTATTTAATTCATGAGTATCTAGCAGTAAGAAATTAAAAGATTCTAAAATTTTGTACTCACTTTATTTGTCAAATCGTGCGCATTAGAAAAGTATGCACCATAGCCACCAACAAGGAAAAAACACTTTTTAAAATTAGTACATGAGCTAGTTGTAACTTTGCGTGTCTTTAAGTGTTTGTATTTACTGAAGACACAGAACAAAGTAAAATTTTTATTAAAAAGTATATGTACCGATTAAGTACTAACTGGTTTCTGATTAGATAACTATTCAGAAATATTTACTTAGACTTTGCCCCCACCGCTGCGAACAGAGGGTACTTCTCTACCCTTGATCTTTGGGATTGGTCATGTGGTTTACTGTTGTCAGTGGAATATACTAGGTAGGAAGTGACAAAAGACTTTATAACACCTTCACTATTGATGTTGCTTTCTTGAAACTCTGCCACCACCCTAAGAAAAACATGCAGGGTCTAGCTGTTAGTATAAAAAAAGCAAGAGAAATATAGAACATATGTCTTTTTGCTGATTCCATCTTAGATCAACTAACATCCAGATGAACCTAGGAGTATTTTGTTATGCATCAATAGTCAACCATTACTAAATTTGGCAAAGATAAATGAAGTGTTATTATGTTAAAGTCCTCACATATGTCAGGGTGGCTTTGGAATTAGAAAGCAAGTAAAGACAGGAAAAAGCAGGTGAGCTCAGAAAATAAAATAAAATAAAATAAATAACAAACCAGGGTAGTTTTTAAGCAGAATTTACAGAGAATTAAAATGAAATTGGTTCTTATTCCTGAATTCTTCAGTTAGTAACACACTCTCAAATTAAAATTCAGTATGGGAGTATACTCAAAAGTCAGTGCATCTACGGTAAAACACGGTCCCAGAGAAAAGAGTAAATTAGGTGCCTAGCTTTAAAACATTTTATTAGGAACTTTGAAAAAATTAAGGTCCCTCTTAGGTAGAAGAAAGGTCTTTTAGGAATCTCAGAATATCATATATTAAATACAGTAAGAGGTGTACATCACGAGGGCTATTACAGGTATGTCTTTTGTCTCAGTGCATGCACACTAGAATCACTCACATAAAAACCCACAAAGATTTTGATAGAGCTTTATGTCTATGTGCTTTATTATTCAGAATTCAAAGTGACTAAAATTGCTCCAAATGTAAAATTTATTCTTGCACTTACATAGTTTACAGACAGGAAGCAGGTGGAAAGTGTTGTTCAGTAATTTAAAAAAAAAAAAAAAAAAAAAAAGTACATTTTCTAATGTCTTCTACAGAAGTTGCCCAAAAACGATGACAAAAAAAAAAAGTTTGCCCCATTAGATAAAGCCAAAAACTGGAGAAAAATAGCAGACCAGGGAGTCATTCCCAGCCACCAGAATCAGATCATAATTATAAAATATCCTCCATCCACAGGACGTATGATAACAATACTTGAAAATGACATTTACCTGGCAGTATTTCAAAACTGCTGCAAACAAGTCTCAGTCATTCCTTTTCCAAATAGGAGTTGTTTATTTTAGTTATCTTTTCCTAATTGCACCATTAGTGTGTTGTGCGTTAAAGGGGGAAGGAAAAAATATGAAAATAACTAATAGTTTCTAATTTCATAAGTTTCTAGATCAAAATCCTATGTAGGCTAGGCATACATTACAAGATCCTGGACTTTAAGCATAATGCTGTGATATAAAGGAAATTGTGCATATTTTAGCTGTTGGAAGGAAAATAATATTTATCAATAAGAGGGCAGACTCTGAAAACTTACCTTGTTTCTCAGAAATATTAAATGTCTTTCCTTAACCAATGCCTTCCACCCCCAACCGATTTAATGGAAACGATTTCCTTACCTGACTGAAACATCCTTGCCTGACTTGGAAAGTGACTTGCTTTGACTAATAGGATGGTGCAAGGGTAGATGTGACCAAAGGTCTGCAAAATGCATAAGTGATTGAAATTGCTCCTTTCAGCTTCTGCCAGAGGGAGATAAAGAAAAAAAAAAGGGCCTAGGATAGATTTTCATATGATGGCAGATTAGGAAATTATGGAGACAGCAAGTTAACAACAATATATGGACCAGAATACCTCTGTGAGAACTCTAGAGACCATGTGAGAAGGTACAACATCCAGGCCACTGTAAAACCAAGAAGGGGTTTCCAGAGAAAGGGGTAAAATAATTGTCACATTCGTTTGTGCCCCAACCCCTTCCCTTTATGGTATAATGCAGAACAATCAGAAACAAATCTTCCATACTTGGGCTCCCACATTTACATGGAAACAAAAGAGTACTCTATATATCCAATGCTCTGGCTTGTCTTAGGGCTACCAGGGGGACTGATTTCTTTCTTATTTGTCTGGAAACAGTGACAGAACAAGTGCCAGAATCTGGAAGCTATTGAAAATAGAGGCAAGTACCATATTAGGACTAAAATTCTCCAGGGATACACTATGGAGAGCAAAATATCGGAAAAGATTTAAAAGGTCCTAAAATCTCCAGCTGGACTAGTTGGTGAAGGTCTTTCCCTGCACAAACTCATACAAAAGAACTGGAAGAAGTAGTAGTTTTCTTAAATTCCCATATCTCAGCAAAATATGACAAGTCACACCAAAAAACAAAACAAAAGAAAACCAAGAAAACATGGCCCCATCAAATAAGCAAAGTAAAACTTCAGAAACTAACCCTAAAGAAATGAAGATCTGGAAACTGTCTGACAAATATGTACAATAATATAAATATGCCCAATTATCTAAAATAGAACACAGATAATTACAAAACTCACAAAATAATGCATGAGTAAAATGAGAATATCAACAAAAGATTAAAACTATAAAGAACCAAACAAAAATGCTGAATCTGAAAAATACATTAGAGACATTCAAAAATAACTTGATCAGGCAGAAGAAAGAACGTGTGAACTTGAAGATAGGTTATTTGAAATACTTGAGTCAGAAGAGCAACTACAAAATGAGAAAAAGGAAACATAAGAAATTTGTGGCATACTCTCAAGTTAATGAACATACACATTAATTCAGAAGAAAAGAGAGGAACAAAGTTCCTTTATGTTAAAATCTTCCTATATCTGAGGTAAAAAAAATGAACATATTGATTAAAGAAACTCAACATACTCAAAGTAGAATAAATTCAAAGAGAAACAAATAAGACAAATTGTAATCAAACTGTCTAAAGTTAAAGACAAAATGATAACCTTAAAAACAGCAAAAGTGATTTTTTGCATACAAAAATGTTCTCATGAAATTATCAGGTTTATCAGCAAAACTTTGCAAATCAAAGCAAGTGGGATAATATATTATAAGTGCTGAAAGAAACAACCTGTCAACCAAAAATATTGTATCTGGAGGGAGGTGGAGCAAGATGACAGAATAGAAATCTCCACCAATTATCCCCCCTCCACAAGGACACTAAATTAGCAACTATCTACACAGAAAAAAACACCTTTATAAGAAACAAAAATCATGTGAAAAACCGTAGTACCTGGTTTTAACTTCACATTGCTGAAAGAGGCACTGAAGAGATGGAAGTCCCGAGTCATCAATGGATGCAACCCCTCACCCATCCCTGGATGCAGCCATGTGGTTCAAAGAGCATCCCTGGATGCTGGAGGAGGGAGAACACAACAGTTGTGAGGCATTTAACTCAATGTTCTTCTGTCAGAGCAAAAAGAAAAACCTGACCCAACTCAGCTGACACCCACCCATGGAGGGAACATTTAACCTGAGATACCAGCTGGGGCAGCCAAGAGGGTATTGGCATCACCCCTTCCCTAACCCCAAGCTGGATCACTCACAGCTCTGAAAGAGACCTCTTCCATTGCCCTTGGACACTGAATAACTACCAGTGACACCCAAGTACTACATCAAAGTCCTTGTTGAGTCACTGAGACTTGGCGGCTGCAGGCGAGACTCAGCACATTACCAGTGGTGGTGGCTATGAGGCAAAATTCTTCCTTCTTGAGAAAAGCAGTGACAGAATTAAAGGAGACTTTGTCTTGAATCTTAGGTACCAACACTACCACAGTGGAGTAGAGCAATAAGAAGGCTTTTGGAGTCCCAGTTTCCAGGACTTTACTTTTTGAAGCATTTCTGGGCCTACCCTAAGACAGAGGGGAACTCACTGTCTTAAAGGGTGAGTCCTAAGGCAGGCGGCACTCACAACAAACTGACTTAAGATACCTTGAGCCATAAGGTAACATCTGTGGTAGTCTGGCAGCACTCCTCATGGCCAAATTACCAGTGGCTACGGAGTGAGGCTCCTCTGCCTTTGGAAGGGGAGAGAAGAGTAGGAAGGACTGCATCTTGTGGTCTGAGTGCCAGGTCAACTGCAATCAAGTAGAATACCAGGTAGACTTCTAAGGTTTTTGACTCTGGTCCCTAGCTCTTTGATAGCACTTACAGACTCATCTGGTACCTGGGGGACCTTGTTACTCTAAACAGAAGAACTCAGGTCTAGATAGCTTTGCGACCTGATGATTGTAGAGCACCAATACCTTGAGGAAAAATAGGTAGTAGCCAGGGAGTGGTTGTAGTAGGCTTGGGGTGAGATCCAGTGCTGTGCTGGCTTCAGGTCTGACCCAGCACAGTCATAGAGGTAGGGGCCACAGGGTTACTGTGTCTCTCCACTCCCAGCTTTATGTGGCTCAACGGAGAGAAAGAGAGAGAGAGAGAGAGACTCTGTATGTTTGGGGGAAATTAAGGGAAGAGAGACTGCTTGGTAATCTAGAGAATTCTTCCAGATCTTGTCCAAGACCAACAAGGCAATACTTCTATGAGTCTGCAGGAACCACAGTATTACTGGATGTGGAGTGCCCTCTAAAACAGAAACAACTTAGATCGTAACACCCAAATCCTTTCAAATATCTGAAAAACCTTCCCAAGAGGGATGGCTACAATAAACATAGATACCCAACTCTTCAATGCCCAGACATGGAAAAACATCTATGAGCATAAACAACATCCAGGAAAACATGACCATATCAAAAGGAATCCTGGAGAAACAGAGACATGTGACCTTTCAGACAGAGTATTCAAAATAGTTGTGTTGAGGAAACTCAAAGAAATTAAAGATAACACAGAGAAGGAATTCAGAATTCTATCAGATAAATTTAACAAAGAGATTGAAATAATTAAAGAGAATTAAGCAGAAATTCTGGAGGCGAAAAATGCAATTGTCATATCAAAGAGTTCATGAGTCCTTTAATAGCAGAGTGGATCAAACAGAAGAAAGAATTAGTGAGTTTAAAGACAGGCTATTTGAAAATACAGAGTCAGAAGAGCCAAAAAAATAAAAAATAATGAAGGATTCCTACAGGATCTAAAAAATAGATTCAAAAGGGCAAATCTAAGAGTTATTGGCCATAAGATGAGGCAGAGAAAGAGACAGGGATAGAAAGTTTATTCAAAGGGACAATAGGAGAGAACTTCCCACACCTAGAATAAATACAATATCCAAGCACTAGAAGGTTATAGAGTACAATGAAGATTTAACCCAAAGAAGACTACCTCAAGGCATTTCATAATCAAACTGCCAAGGATCAAGGATAAAGACAGGATACTAAAAACACCAAGAGAATAAAAACAAATAACATACAGTGGAGCTCTAATATGTATGGCAGCAGACTTTTCAGTGGAAACCTGACAAGCCAGGAAGAGTGACATGACATATTTAAAGTGCTAAAGGAAAAAAAAAAAAAAAAAAAACACAAAACTTTTACCCTATAATAGTATATCCATTGAAAATATTCTTCAAACATAAAGGAGAAATAAAGACTTTCACAGACAAATGAAAGTTAAGGAATTTCATCAATACCAGACCTCTCCTATAAGAAATGCTAAAGGGAGTACTTCAATCAGAAAGAAAAGGACATTAGTGAGAAATACATAATCATCGAAGGTACAAAAGTTACTGGTAATAGTAAGGAAACAAAAAATACACAGAATGTTATAACACTGTAACTGTGTTTGCAAACTACTCTTATTATAAGCAGAAAGGGGAAACAATGAACCAACAATAATAAAAAAAGAAACTATGACAATCTTTTAAGACATAGTGAAATAAGATATAAAAAGAAGCAAAAAGTTAAAAACTGGGAGTGCAAGGTCAAGGTGAGTGTTTATTAGTTTGCTTTTTGCTTGTTTGTTTATGCAAATAAGATTTCATTGTTATTAGGTTAAAATAATGGGTTATAAAATAGTATCAACAAGCCTCATGGTAACCTCAAACCAAAAAATATACAATGAATACACAAAAAATAAGAAAGTCAGAAACTAAATTATACTACTAGAGAAAATCATCTCCACTAGAGAAAGACAGGAATAAAAGAAAGAAGGAAAATAAGATCACAAAATAACCAGGAAACAACAAAATGGCAGTAATATACATATAACTTATCAATAATAATATTAATTGTAAATAAACTAAACTCTCCAATCAAAAGACATAGACAGGATGATTGGATTAAAGAAAGAAGTAACAGTGCCCATTAATCTGTTGTCTACAAGAAATTCATTTCAACTTTAAAGACACACATAGACTAAAAACAAAAAATGGAAAAAAAAGATATTCCATGCCAATGGAAACTCCAAAGGAGCATTAGTCACCACACTAACGTAAGACAAAATGGATTTCAAAAACAAAACTATAAGAGGAGACAAGGAAATCACTATCTAATGATAAAGGAGTCAATTCAGTAAGAGGATATAACAATTTTAGACATATATGCACCCAACACTGGAGCACCCAGATATATAAAGGAATATTATTAGGCCTATAGAGAGAGATAGGCCTCAATACAATAATAAGTGGAGACATCAACACCCTACTTTCAGCATTGTACAGCTATTCCAGACCAAAAATCAACAAAGGAATATCATACTTAATCTGCATTGTAGACCAAATACACCTAATAGATATTTACAGATCATTTCATCTAAGAGCTGCAAAATACACATTGTTTTGTTTGGTAATCGATTATTTTCAAAGATAGACCATATATTAGATCACAAAACAAATCTTAAAACACTCAGAAAAATTGAAATTATACCATGCATCTTCTCTGACCACAGTGGAATAAAACTAGAAACTAATAGCAGGAGGAATTTTGAAAACTACACAAATACATGGAAATTAAATGATATACTGCTAAATGACCAGTGGGTCAGTGAGGAAATTGAGGAGACAATTGATATATTTCTTGAAACAAATGATAATGAATACACAACATACCAAAACCTATAGAATCAGAAAAAGCAGTACCAAGAGTGAAGTTTACAGTTATAAGTGACTACATTAAAAAAAGAAGAAAGCATTCAAATAAACAATCTAAGAATGCATCTTAAAGACCTGGAGAAGCAAGAGCAAACCAAATCCAAAATGAGTAGAAGAAAAGAAATAATAAAGATCAGAGCATAAATAAATAAAATTGAAATGAATAAAACATACAAAAGATCAATGAAACAAAAAGTTATTATTTGAAAAGTTAAACAAAATTTGACAAACCTTCAGCCAGACTAATAATGAAAGAGAAGATCCAAATAAATAAAATCAGAAATGAAAAAGGAAATGTTACATCTGATACTTCAGAAATTCAAAGGATCATTAGTGACTACTGTGAGCAACTGTGTGCCAATAAATTAGAAAATGTAGAGTAAATGGACCAATTCCTGTACATAAACAACTTCCAAGATCGAACCAGGAAGAAATCTAAAACATGAACCAATAAGTAACAAGATCAAAGCTGTAATAAAAATTATTTCTGTAAAGAAAGACCTGGACCTAATAGCTTCACTGCAGAATTCTACCAAATATTTAAAGAAAAACTGATACCAATCCTTTTCCAAACTATTCCAAAAAATAAAGAAGGAGAGCATACTTCCAAGCACATTCTGTGAGTCCAGTATTACCCTGATACCAAAACTAGACAAAGACAAATTAAAAGAAGAAAACCACAGGCCAACGTCTCTCAAGAATATTAATGCAAAAATCCTCAACATAATACTAGCAAACCTAACGCAACAATACATTAGAAAGAGCATTCATAATGACCAGGTGGGATTTATTGCAGGGACGCAAGTATAGGCTGAACCTACACAAATCAACGTGACACATTATATCAACAGAATGAAGGGTACAAACCATTGTATCATTCAAATGATGCTGAAAAAGCATTTGATAAAATTGAACATCGTTTCATGATAAAAAATGCTAAAAAAACTGGTGATAGAAGGAATATACCTCAACATATAAAAAGCCATATATGACAGATCCACAGCTAGTATCATACTCAATGGAGAAAGCTTTTCCTCTAAAATCCGGAACACAGCAAGGATGTCTACTCTCACCGCTGTTATTCAAAGTAGTACTGGAAGTCCAAGCTAGAGCAATCAGACAATAGAAAAATATAAAGGACATCCTAATTAGAACCAAAAAAATGAAATTATCCTTGTTTGCTGATGATATAATCTCATATTAGTAAAAGCTGATGACTCCACAGGAAAACTATTAGAACTGATAAATAAAGTCAGTAAAGTTGTGGGATTCAAAGTGAACATAAAAAATCAGTAGCTCAACCACTGTGGAAGACAGTGTGGTGATTCCTCAAGGATCTAGAACCAGAAATACCATTTGACTCAGCAATTCCACTACTCTGTATATA
This sequence comes from Piliocolobus tephrosceles, assembly GCF_002776525.5. NCBI lineage: Eukaryota > Metazoa > Chordata > Mammalia > Primates > Cercopithecidae > Piliocolobus > Piliocolobus tephrosceles. Next base: position 118,464,623 of record NC_045439.1, read on the forward strand.
CCCAAAGGATTATAAATCATTCTACTATAAAAACACGTGCACACGTATGTTTATTGAAGCACTATTTACAATAGCAAAGTCGTTGAACCAAACCAAATGCCCATCAATGATAGACTGGATAAAGAAAATTTGGCACATATACACCATGGAATACCATGCATCCATAAAAAAAGAATGAGTTCATGTCCTTTTGAGGACATGGATGAAGCTGGAAACCATCATTCTCTGCAAACACACAGGAACAGAAAACCAAACACCACATGGTCTCACTCATAAGTGGGAGTTGAACAGTGAGAACACATGGACACAGGAAGGGGAACATCACACACTTGGGCCTATCAGGGGGTGGGGGGCAAGAGGAAGGAGAACATTTGGACAAATACCTAATGCATGCAGAGTTTAAAACCTAGATGACAGGTTCATAGGTGCAGCAAACTACAATGGTACATGTACACCTATGTAACAAACCTGCACATTCTGCACATATGTCCCAGAACTTAAAGTAAAACAAAAATAAAGTTAGTAGCATTTTTATATCCCAACAGTAAACAATGTAAAAAATAAATAAGTAAAGTAATTTTATTTATTATAGCCAGACATAATGTTAAAAACCTGGTATTAACCAACAAGTGAAATATTTCTAAAACGAAAAATATAAGAAACTGATGAAAAAAATTGAAGAAAACATAAAAAATGAAAAAAAAATTGTATGTTCATAGATTTGGAGAAACTGGTAGAATCACATTATCTGACTTTAAATTACATTAATAGAGCTTTAGTAACCAAGACAGCATGGTACTGGCATAAAAACAGACACATAAACCAATGGAGCAGAATAGAGAATGCAGAGGCAAATCCACACACTTAGAGTGAACTCATTTTTGACAAAAGTGTCAAGAACATGCACTGGAGAAAAGACAGTTTTGTTGAAAAATGGTGCTGGGAAAACTGAATATCCACATGCAAAAGAATGAAACTAGACCTCCTATCGCTTACCATATATAAAATCAAATTAAAGTGGATAAAACACTTAAATCTAAGACCACAAACTATGAAACTACTATAAGAAAACATTATCAGAAATCTTCAGGACATTGGTCTGGGCAAAGATTTCATGAGTAATACCCCACAAGCACAGGCAACCAAATCAAAGATGGTTAAGTGGGATCACATGAAGTTAAAAAACTTCTGCACAGCAAATGATACAGTCAACAAAGTGAAGAGGCAACCCACAAAATTAAAGGCAACATTTGCAAACTACCACTCTGTCAAGGCATTAATAACCAGAATATATAAGGTGTTCCAACAACTCTATAGGAAAGGAGCTAATAATTTGATTAAAAGATGAGCAAAAGATTTGAATGGATGCTTCTCAAAAGAAGACATACAAATGGCACACAGGCATATGAAAAACTGCTCAACATCATTGATTGTCAGAGAAATGCAAATAAAAACTACAATGAGAAATCATGTCACCTAAGTTAAAATGGCTTGTATCCAAAAGACAAGCAATAACACATGCTGGTGAAGATGCAAAGGAAAAAAATCATACACTTGGTAATGTCAGTTAGTACAACCACAATGGAGAACAGATTGCAAGTTTCTTGGAAAAACAAACTTTGAGTTTTTTGAAAACTCATATGACCATATGATTCACTGCTGGGTATATACCCAAAGAAAAGGAAATCAGTACATTGAAGAGATATCTGCATTCCTATATTTGTTGCAGCTCTATTTACAGTAGCTAAGATTTGGAAGCAACCTAAGTGTCCATCAACAGATGAATGGATAAAGAAAACGTGGTACATATACACAACGGAGTAATATTCAACCATAAAAAATGAGATCCTATCATTTGCAACAACATGGATGGCACTGAAGATCATTAGGTTAAGTGGATTAAGCCCAGGCACAGAAAAACATTGCATGTTCTCTTATTTGTGTGATCTAAAAATCAAATCAATTGAACTCATGGACATAGAGAGTAGAAGGATGGTTACCAGAGGCTGGCAAAGGTGGTGGGGTGTTGTGGGGAAGGTAAGGATGGGTGATGGCTCAAAAATAAAATAGAAAGAATGAATAATAGCTACTATTTAATAGCACAACAAAGTGACTATAGTCAATAATAACTTAATTGTATATTTTAAAAATCACTTAAAGAATGTAATTGGATTGTAACTCAAAGGATAAATGCTTAAAGAGATGAATACCCAATTCTCCATGCTTTGCTTATTTCATACTGCATGCCTATATCAAAACATCTCATGCACCCCAGAAGTATATACAACTATTATGTTCCTGCAAACATATATACACATACAGATAAATATATACACTTATTATGTTACTGCAAAGATAAAAAAATTAAAAAACACGAAATATTATATCTGGCAAAACTGTCTTTCAAATATGAAGTAGAAATTAAAACTTTTCCAGATGAACAAAATTGAGGGAGTTCATGACCATTACACTGGCTCTAAAATAAACACTAAATGGAGTTCTTCAAGTTGAAGCAAAAAGACAAGAGACCACTTCATGAAGCTATTATTAAAAAATGGTTCTCCACTAAAGGAAAATACATGGACAAATATAACGAACTGTACTTTTGTAATTTTGATACACAGTATTAAAATAATAAAAATTATAAAAAATAAAATCTAAGTCTAGGTAAATGGGTATGCAATACATACAGATATACTTTGTTACATTAATAAGATAACATGAGGGTGGAGATGTAAGGGAGTACAGCTTTTGGATGGAATTGAAGTTAAGTGGTTATCAGTGTCAAATACAATGTTATATTGTTAACAGATTTTATGTAACTGTGATGATAACCACAATAAAATAGTTATAGAATATAGTCAGAAGGAAATGATAAGGCAATCAAATCATATTATTAGAAATAAATCAATGAAACTCAATAGAAGAAAGCAAGAGAAGGAAGGAGGGATAATAAAAGACACAAGATATATAGAAACCAATTAGCAAATTGCAATAATAAGTTTTTTCCATCAGTAATTACTTTAAATCTAAATTAAGCTCCTTTATAAAAAAAAATTCACTAAATGGATGAAAACAGAGGGTACAACTATGGGCAGGAAATTCACTTTAGGTCTAAGGGCAAACACAGACTGAAACAAAAAGGATGAAAAAAGATGATCCATGCAAGTGGTAACCAAAAGATAGCAATAGTATCTATACTAATCTCAGACAAAATAGACTTTAAAATCAAAACTATTACAAGAGACAAATGAAGACATTTTATAATAATGAGTGTTAACAATTATAACTACATATGAAACCTCAAACTTTCTAAATATATGAAATAAACTTTGATAAGATTGAAGAGAGAAATATAACAACACAATAATGATAGGTAACCTCAATATCCCACAAATAATGAATAGAACAACCAGACAGAAGATAAATAAGGAAGTAGTGGATTTGAACAACATTATAAACTAATTGGGTCTAACAGGCATACATAGAACACTCTACCCCAAAAGCAAAATATATATTCTTCTTAAGTATACATAAAGTACATGTTCCGGAGAACACATGTTCTCCAGAATTGCCTGAATGGTAGGCCACAAAACAAGTTTTAACAAATTCAGGAATATTGGAATCATACAAAGTATCTTTTTAAGCAAAAATAAAATAAAACTAGAAATCAACAGTGCAAAGAAAACCGGGAATTCATAAATGTTTGAAAATTAAATGACATTGTTGACTATTAAAGACCAATGGCTAAAATACATCACATAAAACTTTAGAACATACCTTGAGAAAAATTAGAGTGAAAACACAATGTACCAAAACTTATGGAATGCAACAAAAATAGTGCTTACAGGAAAGTTTATAGCTGTAAATGGTACATTAATAAAGAAATAAGATCTCTTAGCCTTAAACAAAAAGAATTATAAAAATAATAACACATTAAAATATAAAATATATATATTATATAAAAATATAAAACAAAACACAAAAAGCAGACAGGAGAAGAAATAATACAGATTGGAGCATAGAACAGACAAATGATAGGGAAAAACAAAACAAAACCAAAAAGTTGGTGCTTGGAAAACATTTTAAAAATCCTTTAGCAAGGATAATCAAGAAAAAACAGGGAACACAAAAGTAACTAAAATAAGAAATGGAAAAGAGAACATTACAACCAATGTCACAGAAATGAAAAGGATTAGAAGGTAATATTATTAATATACCAAAAAACTGGATAACCTACAAGACATCAATAAAATTCTAGAAACATAAAACCTACCAAGACTGAATTGTGAACAAATGAAAAATATAGACTAATAATGAGTAAAGAGATTGACTCAATAATCAAAATCATCTTAAATTAAAAAATGCCCAGGACCAGATGGCTTCACTGAATACCTGCTAACCATTTAAAGAAGAGTTGATGATACTGAAACTCTTGCCAGAATTTACAGAAAACACTACCAAGCTCATTATCCTGATACCAAAACATTGGAATCAGCATTATCTTGATACCAAAGCCATATAAAGATACTAGAAGAAAACTGCAGGTCAATATTTCTGATAGATATTGATGCAAAAATCTTCAATAAAATATGAAGAAACTGAATTCAATAGCATATTTGAAGTAATATATATTGAAACAAGTGAGAGTTACTCTTAATAATGCAAGAATGTTTCAACATGTAAAAATCAATCAATGTAATACACTACATTAATAGAATGAAATACATAACTATACCAAACAAGTATAAGTTAATCTTAGTTGATGAAGAAAAAGCATTTGGCAAGATTTAACACTCATTCACGATATAAATACTCAACAAACTAAGAATGGAAAATACTACCTCAATATGATCAATGATGAAAGACTGAAACCTTTTCTTATAAGATCAGAACAAAGCAAGAGTGTTCACTCTCATCACTCCCATTTAACAAAGTATTTTCTTGTTGTTGGTTAAGACTTACAAATTATTGTAAAACAGAAAATAGAAAATAGAAATAAAATAGAAAAGGAAGAAATCAAATTGGCTCTGTTTCCAGATGACATGGTTTGATATGTAGAATACCCTAAATTTTCTTCCCCCAAAACTGTTATAACTAAAGCAGACCTAGCAAAGTTTCTGGATACAACATTAACATTCAAAAGTCACTTATGTTTTTGGACACTAACAATAAAAATATTTTAAAAATTGAGAAACTATTGTATTTAAAATAGCCAAAAGAAAACCCCAAAATATTAGGAATACACCTAACCAAGGAGACAAATGACTTGTACACTGGAAACTATGAACCATTGCTGAAGGAAATTAAAAATGAAAATAAATGGGAAGACATTTTATGTTTATGGATTTAAATGCTTAATATTGTTAAGATGTCCATAGTACTCAATAGCATGGATAAATTCCTGATGACGGAGGAATCATGAGGTAATTCCAAAAGTGAAATAAGGCCTATGTAGTTAAAGAGACATACAAATAGATGTGAAATTCTGGCTTGTGGCCAGGAGTTAGCGACAAGCCTGGGCATCAAAGCAAGATCACATTACTAAAAAAATTTGAGAATTATGTGGGTGTGGTGGGTAGAGCCTGTAGTCCCAGCTCTTCTGGAGGTAAAGGTGGGAGCAACCCTTGAGTCTGGGAGTTTGAGGTTGCAGTGAGCTATGAGCCTACCACTGCACTCCAGCCTGGGAGCTGAGAGACACCCTGTCTCCGACGGATTTTCTAGACATAGAATCATGCTGTCTGTAAACAGGGATAATTTGACTTCTTCTCTTCCTATTTGGATGACCTGTATTTATTTCTCTTGGCTGATTGCTCTGGTCAGGACTTCTACACTATGTTGAATAGGAGTGGCAAGAGAAGGCTTCAGTGAAGTCTCAGGACACAAAATCAATGTACAAAATTTACTAGCATATCTATATACACCAACAACAGTCAAGCTAAGACCCAAATCAGGAACACAATCCCATTAACAATTGCTGCAAAACTAATAAAATACCAGGAATGCAACTAACAAGGGAGGTGAAAAAACTCTGCAACAGGAACTACAGAACAATTCTCGAAGAAATTAGTGATGAAACAAACAAATGGAAAAACATTCCATGCTTGTTGATAGGAAGAATCAATATCATTAAAATGGCCTTAGGACCCAAAGCAATTTATAGACTCAATGCTATTCCTATCAAAGTATCAATGACACTCTTTACATAACTAGATAATTTTTTAAAAAAATTCATGAGGAACCAAGAAAGAGCCCAAGTAGCCAATGCAATTCTAAGCACAAAGAACAAAACTGGAGGAATAATGCTACCAGACTTCAAACTGTACTGTAGGAATACAGTAACAAAAACAACATATTACTGATACAAAAACAGACACATAGACTAATGGAACAGAATAAAGATCCCAGAAATAAGGTTGCACATCACAACCATCTGATCTTTGACAAAGCTGAGAAAAACAAGCAGTGGGAAAAGGACTCCTTGTGTAATAAATGGTAAACCGGACTCTTCATTACACCGTATATCAACATCAACTCCAGATGTATTAAAGATTTAAAGGTAAAACCCAAAACTATAAAAACCCTGAAAGACAACCTAGGCAATACCATTCTGGACATAGGAAAAGGCAAAGATATCATGACAAGATGCCAAAAGCAATTGCAAAAAAAGCAAAAATTGATAAATAGGACCTAATTAATTTAAGGAGCTTCTGCACAGCAAAAGAAACCATGGAGAGAGTAAACAGACCACCTACCAAATGGGAAGAAACATTTGCAAACTATACATCTGACGAAGGTATAACATTCAGCATCTATAAGGAGCTTACATTTACTAGAAAAAAAATCATTAAAAAGTGGGCACTTTTCTAAAGACATACATGCAGCCACGAAGCATAAGAAGAAAACTCAAGATCACCGATCATTAGAGAAATGCAAATCAAAACCACAACGAGATGCCGTCTCACACCAGTCAGAATGACTACCATGAAAAAGTCAAAAAATAATAGAGGCTGACAAGGTTGCGGAGATAAAGGAACACTAATACACTGTTTTGGGGATAAAAAAGTAGTTCAATCGTTGTGGGAAACAGTGTGACAGCTTCTCAAAGATCTAAAAACAGAACAAGCATTCAATCTAATAATCTCTTTACTGGCTATGCATCCAAAAGAATATAAATCATTCTATCATAAAGGCATATGAACACATATGTGCATTGTAGCACTATTCACAATAGCAAAGACATAGAATCAACCTAAATGCCCATCAGCGATAGACTAGATAAAGAAAATATGATACACCCTGAAATATATAGAATGGAAAAGAATGTGATTATGTCTTTTGCAGGATATATGGAAACTGGAGGTCACTATCCTTAGCAAACTAATGCAGGGACAGAAAACCAAATACCTCACGTTCTCATTTATAAATGGGAACTAAACGATGAGAACACATGGACACAAAGAGGGGAACAATAGGCACTGGGACCTGCTAAAGGGCAGAGGATGGCATGAGGCAGAGGATCAGAAAAAGCTAACTGATGGGTAGTAGAATTTATATGTGGGTGATGAAATAATCTGTACAACAAACACCCGTGACACAACCTTACCTATACAACAAACCTGCACATGTATCCCTGAACTTAAAATAAATGTTTAAAAAAAAGAGTAGTCTTATGAGGTAAGGCAGAAAATACTGAAAGTTTCCGTTCAGGTCTTTTTAAGCGGTATTCATAATTTTGTTTCTTATATTGTACAAAATGGGAAGCCAATAAAGGATTTTCAATAAAATACTGATATTAATATTTGCATGGAAATGTTACTTTGTATGACATGTTTTTAGGTCAGCAGCTCAAACTCCAACTTAATGTCATATCTTTACTGTATAAACTAATAATTATTAAATATTTGACACAACTTTTTATTATATTAATTACATTAACCATTCTTATAGTGATTTTTAAAACTTCTGTTATATGTGTTGTATTTAAATTATTAGGTGATGGATTACATGTGATATACTATAAAATTTTGGTTATCTAGTTCCTAAAAATTATATCCTTTCTGTAAAGTTAGGATTATAAAATATCAGAAATATGGCCGAGCGTGGTGGCTTATGCCTGTAATCCCAACACTTTGGGAGGCTGAGGCAGGCAGATCCTCTGAGGTCAGGAGTTCAAGACCAGCCTGGCCAATGTAGTGAAACCCCGTCTCTACTAAAAATACAAAAATTAGAAGAACGTGGTGACGCACACCTGTAATCCAAGCTATTTGGAAGGCTGAGGCAGGAGAATCACTTGAAGTGGGAGGCAGAGGTTGCAGTCAGCCGAGATGGTGCCATTGCCCTCCAGCCTAGGTGAGAAGAGCGAAACTCCGTCTCCGACAAAAAAAAGAAAAAAAGAAATATTTTCCTTTCACTTTGTGTTTGGAAATAACCACAATGAACGCTAAAAAAAGAGAAAAGCATTACAAATTTATTTCACTACCATTTTTTTTTAGGGAGGGGGCAGGAACACCACCTCAAAACACATTTTCTGTCCACAAAATAAGGAAAGGAAAACAGTATTATGCAAAGCAACAAGATTAACATAGTAATCCTTCTTCTCAGACTATAAAAGAGTTTAGGGTAAAAGTAACCTCTATCCACCAATGTTTTCCTCTCCAATTCGGGGTCCAGGTGCGGGACTAAACTAATGTCTGCAGAACAAAATGAATCATAAAATGCAACCTTGAAGGCTCATTCACCCATTTTCCTGGTGTTCTCTCTCCTTAAATGAGGCTATGGTTGGACAAATTGGATTGAGACCATTTTTCTATAATTCACTATCCAAAGTTAAAATATTTTCACAAACACAATTTACAAATGGAAACCACAAAAAAAAAAAAAAAAAAAGAACTGGTTTGACCTTTTCAAAAATGGAATACCAAAATAATTTGTTTTAATAGCAACAGAAAGTGACTTTGAAGAGTCTTGCAACAGCAGTTAAATGTCGTAAACCAAACGTGACCCAGAACTTTTGTGAGCATTACCTACTGGTCAGAATTAGCCACATGTTTCTGCTGAACAACACAGGAGGCTGTGAAACTGCAATCCTACCTTTTGCCCCCCAGAATTATGTGTCTATTAATGTCAAAAACTACATCATCTTTACACATTCATGTATACTCACTTCCTGTATCAAAACTAGCAGGAAATAGATACTTATCAAATTTAGGTTGATTTAATAATGTATTAATGAATAAAAGAACATGGCAGCCTAGGTTTGACTCAGGTATTATGATCCAAATAAACCTGGAATGCCACTAGAGGCAAAATACTGTTTTTCTTCCCCAGCTCTTACAGTGATTTATGAATGTTTAAATTGATGTGTTAAAATTTCCCTATACAATATAATAGTAAGTTGTGTCTCCAAGTAATAGAAAAGTTAGAACATTCCAATGTGATACTGAAAAGAAATGCTGAATAATTGGGCTGGAGTTGAAATGGTGTTATACATAACCAGAGAAGTGACACATTAAGGAACTCTTTCTTTCTTGGAAATTTAAGTGATCCCTTGGTCAGTAGAAACTGGTAATAGCTTTTTAGAAACCTGCTGCAGCTGAGAATGAATTGGCCATCCATGAGCGGTTAGTAGTGGTCTTTGTCAAAACTACATTGTGAGACATTAGCTACACCCTATGGTGGTAGATTTTGTGAAGAGGTCATGAGTGGAGCACACATAACGGAAAAATCCTGCCACCTACAGAGCCCATCTCTATAGTGCATATTAATTGTTAGACTGGCAATTCTTTTACAATACCACATTACACATCAAATTATCTTCCTTGTTTCAATATTATTCTTCTCAAACACTTATCGTCCAAATTTGTGCTATAAAAAAGCCTATCAAGAAACATAGAATAACTGTAACTGAATATCTCATTTCAGTTTTAATATCTAAACAGAAAGCCTAAATCTTGTTTATAATTCATTTCCTAATGCAGCTTTATTTCATTTTCTTATTTTATGTTAGTAATGTGGCATGCATTAAATCAGTGTGTTTATTTTGCCTGTAATTTGATTTCTTTTCTTACCCAATGTTGTTCACAACATGAAAAATATTAATCCTAATTAGATCACACTCGGTCTCTATTTTTTTTACATTTTTCATTTTTCTTCTCTTCCAGTGTCAGGTCGCTTTTGTAATGTTGTTATCTGTGATTGTAAGGAGAACATTTATTTTCTCATGGCTTTAGATCAATTAGTGCTTATGTCTAAAGTCTTTTGAACACAATAGTTGTCAAAGAGTGCTTTCAGGAAGTGTAGTACCAGAATTACCTGAAGACGTGTTAGGAATGCAAATTCTTGGCCCATACCTCAGATCTAAGGAATCAAAACCTCTGGGGGTGAAACCCAGAAATCTGTACTTTAAAACATTCTTAGGCAAACTAAAAGTTGAGAACCATTGCTCAAGGGCAGTGTAATTTTAGTATATTCTTCTCCAGACAAAATGGAAAAAAAAAATGCTTTTTAAACTCAGATTTATTTTCCATTTCTTTGTGCTTTTAAGTAGTGCCACCCTTATAAAGAATCATATTAATGCTACAAATGATAAATTTGATATTCAAGTTACATCTAAAATTTATTTGATTCTTTTAGCATCCCTGATTTTTTTTTAACTTAAGAAAAGACAACCTAATTTTTTCAGATAGACCTAAAGTACTAGTTTGGGGAAAGAAATACAAAATTAGTTTAACAGTAAGCATAAAACTACAGAAGCATAATATATATGCAAATTTTAAATAAAATTATTAAGTATATTTTACATTACAAAGAATATGAAATAAATTTAGTCTCAAAAACAATGATATATTATACATTCTGTCTTATATAAAGTATAATTTTCATAGTCTATTTAATTCAGCCAGTATTTATAATTTGTTTAATATCAACACAAGACTTAATGGGAATGTGCAGTCATAAATATTACATATTATATGACTAAGATAATGTGCTGCATAAAATTAGAAACGATGACAGCAAAATCATGTTAAATGTAAATTTACCTAATAACATTATACATTGACAGAATGTAGCTTTTTAATGACCAAGAACACTCAGTAGGGTCTCCAATAAACATCAACACATTTGACTTTTCTCTGTTTTATGAAGCAAAAGTTTGAATTATACTAGATATGGTGCTTCTATGGGAATTTATATTTCACAGTATTTTCAGAGTTTTATATTATACATTGATTTATAACATTATAAAACATAAATTTAAATATGATACACTATTATGTCTACCTTTTGGTATAAAGTGTCCGTGCAGTAGTGTACAGTTTGCAATATCTTCCAAGTGCCAGATACACATTTAAAGTCAGCTTACACAAAACAGGTACTTTATTGGTTCGTCTGACTTTACATCCAAGGAGGCCTTGATGAGGTCTAAATTCAGAGATTTATATAATATGAGAAGTCAGTCTCTCTTTTTCAAGACTGCTAATCTCTGCTTGCACTTGCCTGTTACATGCAAGCATGTTCTTTTTGTGTGGTTGCATGGTGGCACCTGCTAGTTTGGAGCTGTAGATCAGAATACTGAAGGAAACAAAGGAAGCTCCTCTCATAGCGCTGACTCAAGTTGTTAGGTTTTAATTTAGGTCAATAATCGCTCTCTCTGAGCTAATTATTGGCTGACAAGGTAAGTTCTCTGATTAGCTAAGCATAGTTCAGCTACAAGCATCTAAGAATGGAGTGGGTGAGAGGACAGGCTCAGTCTAACTGGGTTGGTTTAGTAAGAAACGGGGAACAGGTAACTACCCAAAAGAAGATTATGGGACCGAAAACTGGACATCTTATAGGATTATTGAGTGAGCCTAGCTCTCTATTACCATCCGAACCTAAAAGTGACTTTGTGGTTCTCTACATCAATACTTAGTAAGTCGTATAAAATAATCATTTGATACTTTAGGAAACACATTTTGTTAAGACTAATATGCAATACGATCTGAGAATAAGACAGATATTAAATCAGTCACACAAAGAAGAATAAGTAGATTACAATTATTCATTGTTGTTTGTGCTTTAGGTATTTCTATTGCCCTTCAAGGCATTGGTCTAGTGGATAATCTACAAATAATAGTTAATGATGGTGCCAAATTATGCCTTAACTTACTATAGGTAACTAAGACCATGAAATAATATTAATATTTTAGTAAAGATAAAAGGTGTTCATCTGGAGACAACTCTATTCATAAATAAAATCGATGAATACACTTAAGTGTAGTTTCCAAGTGTGGAGAAGTAACCAGTTATAGCCAATATTTGAAAAGGAATTGGCAGTATTGTTAAGGTACCCTAAGGAACTGTTATAAGCATTTTCTTTACCTCTAGACCTTAAATCAATTTTATTTTTATATAAAAAGATATAGAGGTCATAAAAATTAAATCATTAATAATTTTACAGTAGCATACCTATGAACAAGTAATATTGTTCCTATTTTTCAAATGAGGAGACAAAGTCACAGAGAATAACTTTTCATACAAGTAATGTATTAGTTATATATTGCCAGTTACCAACATATTACAACTTAGTGTCTTCAAACACCTTTTTATAAGTTAATAGAACCTTGACTGTCTTTCCACGGTGTATAGGGCCCAGAAGTTATTATGAAATCCAGGTTTGCTTTCAGGGGATTTGGTTTAGTTACTATACCAGCAGGTAGTTTTTGTGTATTTGCTTTCCAAAGGGGGGATAATTTTTGAAGTGAAGGCAGAGAAGTCTTAATAAATCATATATTTATGAAATATTCATTACATTTGTATATTCTTTAAAGGCCTCTGTCAGCTAAATTAAATAAAAAATTGTGTAAAAAAATAGTAGCAGATTGACAGGTTATTTTATAAACCTAGAAGAGTTTTGGGCTGTAACTACCACAGTTTTCAAAAGAAATTCTGCCCAGTCTTATTATATAAGTAGAGAAAAAATGAAACAAAAAACAAAGGAGTTCTTAGATATAGCTAAGTTGCCTTTTTTTAGAGGTTAATTTTCCCCTACTACTGACTTTCGACATACCTTTTTTATCAGAGGACTCATAATGTTCAGTGCTTAGAACTGATGATTTACTCAACACAAAAGATTACTTAAGGTAAATGTCAGCCCCAGAGAACTTCAGTTCAGGCCTATAGCAGCAATGATATTATAACGATGATGTATATCCATGTGTGGTGTTAAGAACAGATCCTGGAGCCGGACTAACTGAGTTCAAATTTCAGCTCTGAAAAGTAATTTCACTGTTCTCTGCTTTAATTGTCCTCATCTTTCAAATGTGAATTTTATTAGATACCTAGCTCGTGTGGTTGTTTTGAATATTAAATGAATTAATATATGTTAAGTGCTAATAAAATAACAGAAAGTATTACAAATTTTGGTTTAGACAACTATCCTAAATGATAACTTATACCCTATCATGAGTAAATATACCCTATTCATCAATTCAGGGTATAAAATATACCCTATCCATGAATTCAGTAGAATGGTGACCAAGAGTGTTTGTGTTTTTGATTTTGTTTTGTGTATTTTGAATCTCATCTTTAAGCTCATATATCTACAGCTAACACTTCTCATGGTTTTTGATTAGATAGACAGAGATGAAATGCATTATACATGTACCATTGCCACCCCTAGATCCAAGATTATCTTGAATGGCTAACCTATGGCCTAAAGTCCCTGACTGCGTGAAATAACACTGAACTTTTTTGCTGCATAGTGCTAATATGTCATTGTCCAGCTTTTAGCCAGCCCCTCTCAGAGGATTTGTACTCCCACGAATACAATTTTCACATTCATAAGCTTCATTTCTAGATAATTAATGACAGTCTTACTACCACTCCAGTTTAAATAGCGCATGTGCACCCTGCTGAGAAACTCTTTATTTGGGCATAGAAATTAATGACTCAGACCATTTTATTTCTTCCAAGTGCAAGGGTCTATGAGAAATAAAAGAATGATCCTGACAGACAAAGTAAGTTATAGTATCGTACTGCTATAGAATATTTCATAAAGCTTCTGTTGTCTTAGTGCAGATGCCTCCAAGAGTTCGCTGTAATTGCTGTAGAAGAGTTGAGGGCAGAAAAATGAGATTCATTCTAGATGTGAAAATTAAGAATATCTTGTTAGACATAGAATTTGGCAAGCATACAAAAGACATTTTAATCGCTTTAGAAGAGTAGACAGGTAATGTTGATAAAAATAAGATCTTATATTTCATGTTATTTCTCTAAAGCAGCATTTTGACTCAATGTTATTTGGAGTGGAGTCAAATAGATAGATTCTACAAAAAGAAAATTCTTCCTCCAGGCTCCAGGCTCAGAGTAAGCTCAAAGCAGTGGCTAAAATATTGTACAATACCATGAGGTTAGTTGTTACTTTGAGCTGTGAACAATATTGTATCAAAAGCCAAAGAAACTATGTCATCTTTGCTATTTCAACTTTCTCTTTTGGCCTTCAATTAGGTTTAAAGTAAAGAGAATGAAGTAGAATTTTAATAGGAGTTATTATTTCTTGTTATAGGAATACAAGATTGAGTGAAAAACAAACAAAAAAAAACATTGAAATGAGGAAATTACAGTTCCAAGCCATGATTTCAAACTCCTTACACTGTATTAGGCACATTTTTAATGCTAGTTATTTTACCTGGAACATGGCAATTCTATAACTTATAATATTCTATGTCTATATTCTATTCTATTTTTATAATTATAGTATTCAATATTGTAATTCTATAATAATGAGTCTGTAACATTTATGTGGTTCTATTGTATACTAGGTATTGTCATTAGTCCTTTTAAGAGCTACAGTGAGGATTAAATAATTGATATGACTAACCTTGGATAATCATAGAATCTATACATTTATTACTCGGTACCTATGATTACCATCTTCCTCCACATCATCTGGTCTGGTTATGTTTGTTTTGAGCCTATGAAAATAGATGCGAAATAAAGTATTTAAGTTTTGAAAAATCTGCGTTCTAGAATGGTGGTGCTCATACCAATTTCCATATACAAATATCTAACAACATTCCTAATGATACCATTAAACTATTCTAGTATAATCTTATGACTTATTTGTTTAAGAGTTGCAATGTTACAAAATTAGCCTCACTTATTTTTTGCTGTGATTTTTTTCTTACATTGTGATTATTTTAATTTGCAACAGAAAGTTATATGAGTAGAATTTTAGTGTGAATAAGAGATCATTTAGTTTTTTAAAATGTCATTTGACAATTTGACAATGTAAACAGGAAGTAAAGAATAGATTTTGACAAAAGGAGGTACAATTGTAGTTCAGCTGTTAACAAAAGCTTTGTACCTTGTTCCTAAAAAATAAATACAAATTTTAAATTCACAATAATTTCAATGATTTATGATGGTATAAATGACTTTTATTTTGCATCTCTGAATTAGAATGGAAAAATATCTACATATACATATGTTTGTATATACATTAAAATTAAGTATGTAATTTTACTATTTAAAATATAAGCTTGCTAATTGGTATCTTATGGTGCAGATAAATCTGTTAGTACTACTTGTTTTGGTGGACATAATGAGAAATTTTTCATTGGCTCCTTCTCCAAATATCAATTAACATATTTTGAGAACACCCTGTTTTTGAAGTAATTTTATGAGTCTCAATGCAGATGTCTAAAAAGTTTAGGCAGTTTCCAGAATTATATGGTTGTGCTGAAGATATATATATATTTTAATAGGAGTATATAGATATATATATATAGATAGATAGATAGATACAAATACAGAGACACACACACACATAGATGATTGCTGACAATGAGTTTCTAATGATCATATAATTTTTGGGTAAAAGAGAATAACTTTCTGCTTCTGGTCTTCATAATAAAAGATAAATCAGGACTAAGAAGTCAAGTGTTTATTATATATGGTATTAATTTTTATTATTTTATTTATTGATTTATCTTCTTTAGGTGTATGCAGAGATGAATGCACTAATTGTTCAAAATAAACAATTTGAATTCAAAGCAAAGTATATTTTTGGAATATCAATTATAACTTATTACAGAGAAATGATAATATAAAATGCCAACTTTCTAATTTATTTGTTTTGCTTTTGTGACTCTCAGTCTTCCTTTTAAGAACATAGTGTATATTTTAGGTAAGTCCAGACAGCAGCCAGCTCTACATTTTGGTTTAAAATCCAGGTTTATAATGACTTCATCTTTCAGCCAGCCAAAGGCTAGTACCTTGTGTCTGCCATCGTGCATATGCTCTCCTCAGCTCCTGACTGAGAAAACATGCCTGCCAGCACTTCCCTGCCTGAGATTATATTAAAAATCCATACCTGTGCTAGCAGCATGAGTTCAAGTTGATTATTGTTCTAGATCTGTGACTTCCCATTCATCCTCCTAAAGATACAAATGGTTGTTTTTCAATAGACCACATACATAGGAATGATTATGAAGGCAAGATTTAGTAACAATAATATACATAGTACTCTAATAGGATTGAATTGGAACACCCACATTAAACTCTCTTAAAATATGTGGAGCAGAACACACGAGAGAAAGCAAAAGAACAAGCGCACATAGCAGAGCTGCGAGTTGCATACTCTGTGCATACTAATACCGTCGCATCAACATTACTAAGGCTTCCGGGTAACGTTTGCCACATCATATTGTGATGTGCATTTGTTTCTATATTTTACTCTAAAAGGCAAAATAACTCCATATGATGACGGAGGGAGCACACACACAAAATTCCCTCTCAGAAATAATAAAAGTGGTTGCAGGTAATTCAAATGTGTACTGTTTTAAAAGGTACCTGCCTAACACTTTAAGTTGGCAAAGCATCTTGGAAGGCTGTTAAATCCATATTTACATTATTTGAATTGTGACCCTAGCTTAACATTTCCACTGTGGGAGACATCTTTCATTTAACAGGCAGCAGCCTATTCAGTTTTTGAGAGCTTAATCGATACATGGTTCAGGCTTTCTACTGAACCAAAATCTAAATGCCTACCCATAGGTTTTGGTAGCCAACATCAATATCCAACTGCTGTTTCGCACAACATGGCTTCAAAGGCTGTGTAACTCACATCATGTTACTGCACCTATGTCTTTTTAAAGCCAAGTTCCTCTAGGGCCTCTCATTATAGCTCATATTTCAAGGTATCTTTCACCAACAATGAATTGTATTAATCAAACTCATGTTTTTTGCTTGTGCTTCACTTTATTGCACTTCACAAATGATACATTTTTTCACAAATCGAAGGTTTGGGGCAATCTTGCATCAAGCAAGTCTATTCATTCTATTTTTCCAACAATGTGCTCACCTGGTGTCTCTATTTGACATTTTAGTAATTATCACAACATTTCACACTTTTTAGTTGTTGTTATTATTATTATTTTAAATATTTTAACTTTTATTTTAGGTTCATGGGAATATGTGCAGATTTGTTCTTTAGGTAAATTCTCGACTCGGGTTTGATGTACAGATTATTTTGTCACCTGAGTAGTAAGCATAGTACCCAACAATTTTTTTTTCCTGAACCTCACCCATCTCTCATCCTCCTCCCTCAAGCACACCCCAGTGTCTGTTGTGCTGCTCTTTCTGTCAATGTGTTCTCATTATTTAGCTCCCAGTGATAAGTGAAAATATGCAGTATTGAGTTTTCTGTTCCTGTGTTAGCTTGCTAAGGATAATGGCCTCCAAGTTCTATCCATGTTGCTGCAAAGGACAGATCTCATTCTTTTTTATGGCTGCATAGTAATTCATGGTGTATATGTATTGTATTTTCTTTTTCCAGTCTGCCACTGATGGGAATTTAGGTTGAATCTTGGGTATCTATTACCTAAATTACATATAAAAGCAGAAAAGAGGCCAGGCGCGGTGGCTCAAGCCTGTAATCCCAGTACTTTGGGAGGCCAAGACGGGCGGATCATGAGGTCAGGAGATCGAGACCATCCTGGCTAACACAGTGAAACCCCGTCTCTACTAAAAAATGCAAAAAACTAGCCGGGCGAGGTGGCGGGCGCCTGCAGTCCCAGCTACTTGTGAGGCTGAGGCAGGAGAATGGCGCAAACCCGGGAGGCGGAGCTTGCAGTGAGCTGAGATCCAGCCACTGAACTCTAGCCTGGGTGACAGAGCGAGACTCCGTCTCAAAAAAAAAAAAAGCAGAAAAGAAATATGACAAATAGAACATGAAAGTTAAACAGTATCTTTTCAGGTTCAGTGACATAAATATTCTTATTATCTAAAGGTATAGAGTCCAGTGTTTTATTTCCTATAGCGCTTTTATAGCAAAAAACTTTGCAGAATTAGATAGACCAGATTGAGGCCCTGGTCTTACATCCTTTTAGCTAGGTAAACTTGAGCTTTGGAATTTTCAGATTCAGATCTTGTAGGCAAATAAGATTTCTTTGATATTACTTGAGGATGACAATGTCTATTTTGCAGATTATTATGGTAATGAATTTATTTATGTGGACTACTTTGGGATATTTTAAAACTATGTACAGACCTAGAAAAATTCTCATAATCTTTGCAGAACTGGGGAGGCATACAGACATACAGACATAATACAACTGTAAGAGTTACAGTTTCTCATGCTTCTGTTTTCTAACTGCTCTGGCCACTGTTTTAGAAGGAATGGTGAATATATGGAAAAATTCCTGAAAAAACAAAGTTTTAGAATATTAAATTATTACATATTTCATTCAGAATTTTTTAAAAGGTAAAACCAATGATGGAACATAATTCATGGGATGATCCAGTCCATATTCATCTACCATGATTTAACCATCTTTTTCCCATCTATTGAGGGGAAGGGGAAATGTAGAAATGTAAGATAAATGATCTGCAAAGAGATACACACCAGAGGTATGTGGGAATGTAACTGTGTAGGTCTGCAGGCAAACTAGGTGAAGGAGGAAGGTGGGGAAGAAAGGCATTTAAGATTTATTCTTTCTGTTTTCTTCTCAATTTTAAAGACTGGTGGAACATAATTTTCTCTACAGTAAACCTTCAGTGAAAATCAGTTTCATATTGTGTTAATAATTACTTCATAAAGAGCATTGGAAGCTCTATCATATTTTGATGCTCAAAATAAAACATCATTTTTATAGCTTAATAATCTCATACGGTCAATTAATGTCTCCCCTTCAGACTGATACTTTGAACATTGTTATTAACACTGCTGTCCTGAAACCATCATCAGCTTACAGTGCAGCCAATTTGTTGATAGCTAATAAAGCACAGTGTTCAGGTGCTGCCTGAGGGCAGGATTCAAAATTGTCATATCAATACATAACCACATTTCCTTTTTTTGGAACAAGTTCCATTACTTAAAAATTGTGGTTTCATTTTCTTATTTTTATATCTAGATTTTAATATTATATGCATGCCTATATAAGCATTACATATATTATTCAGTTATGTGTGAGTGTAACTCAAATTTCTTGTCATGTGTATGTGCAGTTTAATATAAGACAGATTATTGATTAGGAAATAGTTAACAATTAATAGTAGACATTGGCCAACCTCAATTACTAAACCAGAAAAAAGTTTATTTAAATTTACGATTGTTTTTTAGTCACTACACAAATCATTTAAAAGAGAATACCACAGATGAAATCTGCAGATCCACTAACTGGTTATCAGTTTATCAAGACTGATTGTGTCCACTGCCCTTCAGAAATCACATGGATTTGTGCATTATGCAGATCTTTTCTAGTCTTCTCCATCTTTTCCCGTCCTGAACTAGAAGTAGAAGTCTATTGAATTTTTCTCTGATACTTTGTTTTGCATTTAATAGAAATACATACACACACTACCCTAGGCTACTCTGCAGTACATTAAAATGTCCTTTTGCTTTCCAGTAATTTCAGATATCCCAACTGAATTTCTCAGTTGAAAAATCAAAGTTCTAATTCTCATGCATCTTTCAACATAAAAAATTTTAATATTGAATTATAATTTGTTGCCAGCACTTTTGTTTGTTTTGTTTTGTTTTGAGACGGAGTTTCACTGTGTTGACCAAGCTGGAATGCAGTGGCCAGATCTCGGCTCACTGAAACGTCCCAGGTTCAAGCGATTCTCCTGCCTTAGCCTCCTCAGTAGCTGGGATTACAGGCAAGCACCACCATGCCCTGCTAGTTTTCGTATTTTTTAGTAGAGATGGGGTTTCGCCATGTTGGCCAGTCTGGTCTCGAACTCCTGACCTCAAGTGATCCTCCCACCTCGGACTTCCAAAGTGCTGGGGTTACAGGCGGAAGCCACCCCATCTGACCCAGCACCCTTAATAAATATATAAATCTTACTCTATTAATTGAACTAAGAACATCTTTATAATCTTCCAAATATCATTTATAATTATTAAACATTAAACCATATTTATTCTGCTTACCAAACTTTGCATCTCCTCAGAATGTCTAAATATTTTGCTATGTGAAAGTTTGAGTGGAAGTTTCAGACAACACATTTTGATGGCAAATGGTGAAATTTCCTGTTGAGAAATATGTTGATTACAAGAAATAAGAGAGACAGTAGATTTTCAAAACCTTTTAAAACTTTATTTCAGATGAATATTCAGAATTATTTTACTTATAGATTGCACTCTTCTAAGGCACTGACATATTTTGACAACTATGTGTTTTTGAAGCAAATTTTGACTGATTTAATAAATGATAGCACAGATCAAAATTTTAAAATTTGCAAAATTCTCAAGATTTCTCAATTGCGTAAAGTCCCATGCTTTCTTTTAATATTGTATACTTATTCTATTTTTAAGGGGTACTTTTTAACAGTTGACTTATTATCAAATAAACTTTCTATAATTTAACAGAACAACATAAACTCTTTCTTTTGTCCTTTCTACCTAGAACATATATATGATGGTTGAGAAAGACATGTATTCTGATCATGAAGAAATAAACACAAGTTAAATATGACTAAGCAGTAAGATGGAAGGACCAGGAACAGTGATGCTAACTTGGAGCCACTATGCAGGCTCTAAACTCCTCTACAATCAGCCTCCCTTGTGAGAAAAATACGTAAGTCACTTTTAAAATAAATAGAAACCTGAACACACTTCTTGGCTGGTTTAAATATTTTTAAAACATTGATGAATTAAACACAAAAATATAGGGAAATCTCATTCTTTATTTTAAATTTTGAAATTTTCTTTACAGAGTATGAGTTACTTAATGCTCTTTCATTCCTGAGTTTACACTGTAAATTAAAGTTGTGTTGGCTTTAAAAAATAACCAATTAAAAATAATGATCTAAATTTATACCTTAATTTTAACTAATGGTATGATCTCTTATTATTTACCTCAGATAAAGCCCAAATGTTTGTAGGTCTACAGTTCTGATTACATACAATGAAATATCTTTCTCATGAATGTAGAATAAGTAGATTATATTTAATGCATTTACTTTTTGAGGAAAAGGAAATCCTTAATAAAATAGCTTCAAATATTTGGTTTTAAAAAATGAGAAAACAAATACATTACAGGCCTTTTGGATTTATTACCAACATGTGAAGACCACAGAAGTTGTCATTCCTGGCCTAATAATAATAATAATAATAATAATAATAATAATAATAGCTATACAAATTGAAAATCAATGACTTTTCTTGAGTACATCAGAAAACTGAGAAAGCAGGGCAAACATCACCATAAAATTGAGAGAAACTGGCACATCAGAGAGTCCTAGCCAAGATCTACTTCCTGAAGCAGAAGTGGCTAGAGCCATAACTTGTATGAACACTTCAGTAGTAATTTTAACTAATTTGTGGAGGCCTAGTATGGATTCGTGTGAGGGAAGAAGCTCATGGGGACAGTTTTCTTACTTCAGACTTGCATGAATTTGGCATCCAGGAACCCACTGGGTCCTAATGGTAAAAAGCTGAAAAAAAAATATTTTTAAAACTAGCAGAGATAGAGGAATAGTAATCATAGTGACATACAAGAGCCTTCTTCAAAACAAAAACATACCTTTTAGGGAAAAGGATATTATCAGAGCCTTATTTTACACCCAGAAGAAGGGCATTGATTCATTTAACCTTTTTTTCTTCCCAGGGAGAAATTCTCCAATTCTTTATTTTATTTTATGTTAAGTTCAGGGGTACATATTCAGGACGTGCAGGTTTGTTACATAAGTAAATGTGTGCCATGGTGAATTTGCTGCACCTACCAACCCATCACTTATATATTAAGCCTAGCATGCATTCTCTATTTTTTCTGATACTCTCCCTCTCTCTGCCCCTGCTAACAGACCCCAGTGTGTGTTGTTCCTCTCCCTGTGTGTATGCGTTCTCATTGTTACACTCATGCTTATAAATGTGAACATGCACATTCTAAGTAGAACATGCAATGTTTAGTTTTCTATTCTTGCGTTACTTTGCTAAGGATAATGGCTTTCAGCTCCATCCATGTCCCTGCAGAGGACTTGATCTCATTTCCTTTTATGGCTGCATAGTATTCCACATTATATATGTATCACATTTTGTTTACCCAGTCTATCATTGATGGGCATTTTGGTTGATTTCATGTATTAGCTATTGTAAATAGTGCTACAATGAACATACACACACATGTATCTTTATAATAAAATGATTTATATTCCTTTGGGTACATACCCAGTAATGGGATTGCTGGGTCAAATGATATTTCTGGTTTTAGAACTTCGAGCAATTGCCACAGTCTTCCACAATGGTTGAACTAATTTACATTCCTACCAATAGTGTAAAAGCATTCCTATTTGTCTGCAACCTCAACAGCATCAGTTATTTCTTCACTTTTTAATAATTGCCATTCTGACTAGTGTGAGATGGTATCTCATTGTGGTTTTGATTTGCATTTCTCCAATGATTAGTGATGTTGAACTTTTTTTTTTGCATGTTTGTTGCCCACATAAATGTCTTCTTTTGAGAAGCGCCTGTTCATGTCCTTTGCCCACTTTTTAATATAGTTGTTTGTTTTTTTTCTTATAAATTTGTTTAAGTTCCTTATAAATTCTGGATATTAGACCTTTGTCAGATGGATAGATAGCAAAATTTTTCTCCCATTCTGTAGCTTCTCTTCTCTGTTCACTCTGATGACAGTTTCTTTTTCTGAGCAGAACTCTTCAATTTAATTAGACCCCATTTGTTAATTTTTGCTTTTGTTGCTATTGTTTTTGTCATTTTTGTCATGAAATCTTTGTCTATGCCTATGTCCTGAATGGTATTGCCTAGATTTTCTTCTAGGGTTTTTATAGTTTTGGATTTTACATTTAAATCTTTAACCTATCTTGAGCTAATTTATAAGGTGTAAGGAAGGGGGTCCAGTTTCAATTTTCTGCATATGGTTAACCAGTTCTTCCAGACCATTAATTAAATAAAAAATCCTTTCCCCATTGCTTGTTTTTGTCAGGTTTGTTGAAGATCAGATGGTTGTAGATGTGTGGTCTTATTTCTGAGTTCTCGATTCTGTTCTATTGGTCTGTGTGTCTGCTTTAGTACCACCGCCCATGCTCTTTTGTTTACATGCTGATTTGGTAGCCTTGTAGTGTAGTTTGAAGTCATGATCCCTCCAGCTTTGCTATTTTTGCTTAATATTGTCTCTGCTATACAGACTCTTTTTTGTCCATATGAATTTTAAAACAGATTATTCTAATTCTGTGAAGAATGTCAATAGTAGTATAAGGGGAATAGCATTGAATCTATAAATTACTTTGAGTAGTATGGCCATTTAAATCATATTGATTCTTTCTATCACTTCCCTTCTTAGCTGTATCCTAGGTATTTTATTCTCTTTGTAACAATTGTGGAATTGGAGTTCATTCATGATTTGGCTCTCTGCTTGTCTGTTGTTAGTGTGTAGGAATCCTTGTGATTTTTGCACATTGATTTTGTATCCTGAGATTTTGCTGAAGTTGTTTATCGGCTTAATAAAGCTTTTGAGCTGAGACAATGGAGTTTTCTAGATAAAGGATCATGTCATCTGCAGAGACAATCTGGCTTCCTCTCTTCTTATTTGAATACCATTTGTTTCTTTCTCTTGCTCGATTGGCCTGGCCAGAACTTCCAATACTATGTTGAATAGGGGTGGTGAGAGAGGGCATCCTTGTCATGTGCCTCTTTTCAATGAAAATGCTTACAGCTTTTTCCCATTCATTATGATATTGGTTGTTGGTTTGTCATAAATGGCTCTTAATATTTTGAGGTATGGTCCTTTAATACTTAATTTGTTGAATTTTAACATGAAGTTTCGTTGAAAGGCCTTTTCTGCATCTATTGAGATAATTATGAGGTTTTTATCTTTAGTTCTGTTAATGCGATGGATTACGTTTATTGATTTGCGTATGTTGAACCAGCCTTGTATCCCGGGGATGAAGCCAACTTGATTGTGGTAGATAAGCTTTTGGATGTGCTGCTGGATTTGGTTTGCCAGTATTTTATTGAGCACTTTTGCACTGATGTTCATCAGGGATATTGGCCTGAAGTTTCCTTGTTTTGTTGTATCTCTGTCAGGCTTTGGCATCAGGATGATGTTGGCCTTATAAAATGAAGTAGGGAGGAGTCTCTCTCTTCAGTCATTTGGAATAGTTTCAGAAGAAATAGCATTGACTCCTCTTTGTACATCTGGCAGAATTATACCATAATTCCATCTGGTCCTTGTCTTTCATTGGTTGATAGGCTATATATCACTGCCTTAATTTCAGAACTTGTTATTGGTCTATTCAGGGATTCAGTTTCCTCCTGGTTCACTCTTAGGAGGGTTGATGTGTCCAGGAATTTATCCATTTCTTCTAGATTTTCTAGCTTATTTGCATAGAGGTGTTTATAGTATTCTCTGATGGTTGTTTGTATTTCTGTAAAGTCAGTGTTGATATGCCCTTTATCATTTTTTATTGTGTCTATTTGATCTTCTCTCTTTTCTTATTAGTCTAGCTAAAGGACTATTTTGTTAATTTTTTTCAAAAAAAAAAAAAAAAAAACAGCTCCTGGATTTGTTGATTTTTTGAAGGGTTTTTCCTGTCTCCGTCTCCTTCAGTTTTGCTCTGATCTTACTTATTTCTTGCCTTCTGCTAGCTTTGGGGTTTGTTTGTTTTTGGTTCTCTAGTTCTTTAAATTGTGATGTCAGGATGTCGATTTGAGATATTTCTAGCTCTCTAATGTGGACATTTAGTGCTATACATTTCCCTCTATGCTGTTTTAGCTGTATCCCAGAGATTCTGGGACATTGTCTCTTTTGTTCCCATTAGTTTCAAATAATTTATTGATTTCTGCCTTAATTTCATTTTTTACTCAGGAGTCATTCAGAAGCAAGTTGATACATTTCCATGTAGTTGTGCAATTTTCAGTTTCTTAATCTTGAGTTCTAATTTGATTGTACTGTGGTCTGAGAGACTGTCATGATTTTAGTTATTTTGCATTTGCTGAGAAGTGTTTTACTTCGAATTATGTGATCAATTTTAGAGTAAGTGCCATGTAGTTCCAAGATGAATGTATATTCTGTTGTTTTGAATGGAGAGCTCTGTAGATATTTATAAGGTTCACTTGATCTAGAGCTGAGTTTGAATCCTGAATATCCTTGTTAATTTTCTGTCTTGATAATTTGTCTAATATTGATAGTGGGGTGTTAAAGTCTCCCACTATTATTATGTGAGAGTCTAAGTCTCTTTGTAGGTCTCTAAGAACTTGTTTTATGAATGTGGGTCCTCTAGAATTGGGTGCATGCGTATTTAGGGTAGTTACCTCTTCTTGATGAATTGAACACTTCACCATTATGTCATTCCCTTCTTTATCTTTTTTTAATCTTTGTTGGTTTAAAGCTTGTTTTCTCAGAAACTAGAATTTCAACCCTACCTTTTTCTGCTTTCCATTTGCTTGGTAAATTTTCCTCCATCTCTTTATTTTGAGCCTATGTGTGTCTTTGCATTTGAGATAGTTCACTTGAATACAGCACAATGGTGGATCTTGTCTCTTTATCCAGTTTGCCGGTCTGTGTCTTTTAATTGGGATATTCAGTCCATTTACATTTAAGGTTAATATTGTTATGTGTGAATTTGGTCCTGTCGTTATGATGCTATCTGGTTGTTTTGCAGACTTGTTATTGTTGTTGCTTCATAGTATCATTGGTCTATGTGTTTCACTGTGTTTTTGTAGTGGCTGGTAATGGTTTTCCCTTTCCATATTCAGTACTTCCTTCAGGAGCTCTTGCAAGGCAGGCTTGGTTGTGCTGAACTCCCTCAGTATTTGCTTGTCTGAAAAGGATTTTATTTCTCCTTTGCTTATGAAGCTTAGTTTGGTGAGATATAAAATTCTGAGCTGAAAATTCTTTTATTTAAGATTATTGAATATTAGCCCCCAATTCTTCTGGCTTATAGGGTGTCTGCTGAGGAGTCCACTGTTATTCTGATGGACTTCCCTTTGTAGGTGACTTGGCCCTTAACAATTTTCCTTCATTTTGACCTTGGAGGTACTGACGATTATGTGTTTTGGGTTGATCTTCTCATGGAGTATCTTACTGAAGTCATCTGAATTTCCTGAATTTGAATGTTGGCCTGTCTTGCTGGGTTGGGGAAATTTTCCTGAATGATTTCCTGAAGTGTGTTTTCCAACTTAGTTTTGTTATCCATATTTCTTTCAGGTACCTCAATTAGTTGTAGGTTCAGTCTTTTTTATGTAATTCCATAGTTCTCTGATTTTTTTTCATTCCTTTTCAGTTTTTTTCTCTAATCTTATCTGCCTTTCTTATTTCAGCAAGATAATTTTTGAGCTCTGTGATTCTTTCCTCTGCTTGGCCTATTTGGTTATTTATACTTGTGGTTGCATTGTGAAGTTCTCGTATTGTGTTTTTTAGGTCCATCAGGTCATTTATGTTCCTCCGTAAACTGGTTATTCTGGTTAACAGCTTCTATAATGTTTTCATGGTTATTAGCTTCTTTGCATTGTTTTAGAACATACTTTAGCTCAGCAAAATTTGTTATTACCCACTTTCTGAAGCCTATTTCCCTCAGTTCATCCACCTCAAGTCTCCACCCAGTTCTGTGCCCTTGCTGGAGAGGTGTTGCAATCATTTGGAGAAGAGACATTCTGGCTTTTTGAGTTTTCAGCATTTTTGCATTGATTCTTGCTCATCTTCGTGAGTTTATCTATCTTCAATCTATCTTCGTGAGTTATCTTTGAGGCTGCTGACCTTTGGAAGGGGTTTTTGTGGGGTCATTTTTGTGGATGTTGTTTTGTTGTTGTTTTCTGTTTGTTTTTCTTTTAACAGTCAGACCCTCTTCCTTAGGGTTGCTGCAGTTTGCTGGGGGTCCACTCCAGACCCTATTCACTTGGTCCCTCCCCCACCTGGAGTTGTCACCAGTGAAGGCTGCAGGACAACAACGATGGCTGCCTGCTCCTTCCTCTGGGAGTTCCATCCCAGGGGGGCACTGACGTGATGCCAGCAGGAACACTCCTGTATAAGGTGCCTGGAGACCCTGTTGGGGATCTCAATCAGTTAAGGAGTATGTACAGGATCAGGGACCACTTAACAAAGCACTCTGGCTGCCCCTTGGTAGAGAGGGTGCACTGCACTGGAGGGAATCTCCCTTGTCCAGACTGTCCAGACGATTCAGAGCCAGCAGGCAGGAAAGACTCAGTCTGCTGAACCGCAGAGACTGTGGCTGCCCCTCCCTCCCCACAGGAGTTCTGCCCAGGAAGATCAGAGTTCTGTCCATAAACCTCTGTCTGGAGTTGGTGAGATTCCTACAGCAGGGGCCCCACCCCATGAGTTAGGGATGGATCAAGGTTCCTCCTAAAAAAGCAGTCTGACCATGATCTGCCACAGATGCTGTGCTCCTGGTGTAAACCTCCCTTGTCTCCCCAGCACCACCAGTGGAAAAGAGCCAACTGGAGCCACAGTGATGGCAACCATCCCTTTCCCTGGGAACTCAGTCATCTTAGACAGTCTCCAGCCTGCTGCCACTGACCACAGCCTGAGCAGTGATGAAAGTCCGCACAGCTCTGTGCTTGGCACCCAAGGCTCTGGTGGTGCGGGCTCACAAGGGGGTCTCCTGATCTGTGGGTTGCACAGATCCATGGAAAAAGCATGGTTTCTCAGTAAAGGTGGCACACCCACTCACTGCCTCCCTTGACTGGGGGTGGGAGTGCCCCTTGCCCCGTGCAGCTCCCAAATGAGGCATGGCTCCACCCTGCTTTTCCTTGTTCTCTGTGGGTTATGCCAATCACCTAGTCAGTCCCAGTGAGAGAATCTGGATACCTCAGATGAATGTGCAGAATATACTCGCTGTTTTGTTCTTCTAGGTGGGAGTCACAGACCACAGCTGCTTCTAATTGGCCATCTTGGCACCTCCCCATTTAACCTTTTTTTCTCATCTATAGGGGATGAAGGATGAAACTGTTCCAAAGAATATTTTATAAACCAATTAAGGGAGAAAATAAAATTCAACTAGTCTTGCAGAATAATTTGTGGCAATCATGAAATCCACTTCCCAATTTGGCCCACTTCCTTGTAGCTAGTTGCTGCTTACTCCCCCAGGATAGTGTAGCACTTGTCACAAGACTGTGTTCCTTTTCTTTTCTGTAGATAAAATCGAAGGCATGTGAGATGATATGCTTTCTGTTTGAGTTTCTCCTTTATGTTAGGCATACTGATAAAACTGTTGATGCCAGTTGATCTGAAGGGCCCACCCAGCAAAGAGCCGGCTCATGGAAGAACGCAGTTTTCACATCGTGATGATTTAATCTTCCTTGACCTGACCAATCAACAACTCCAATTCTCCAGACCCTGGCCCACCGCAATCCCCTTAACAACCCTTGCCCAGAACCCCTCAAGCAGACAGATTTGAAGGTTGAGGTTCTTTCCATCTCTTTGCCCACTGGCCTTGTGATTATTAAACCCCTTTTCTGCTGCAAATTATGGTATCTCAGTGTATTGGTCTATTTCTGCTCAGTGAGCATATGAATCTGGCAGTCCTGTAATAGGGACAAAAGATAAACTACTGGCAAAACAGTTGTAAAAGTCATAACCTAAGACATAGGACCACTGAAAGACTGATTATTCAATCAGAACACTATAGAACATATTTTTCTAACTTATAGTATAAAATTTAAACCAACATGACTCCAATATAAGGGGATAGACAGAAGAGCTACAAGGAACAGACACTGTTTGAAGATGAGTACTTAAGGAAACCCAAAGTTAACAGAGGAGACAAAAACAAGGACACTGGAGAAATTTGAAATCTTCAGAAACTTGAGCTATAACAAATATTAAATGGAGTCTAACTCCAAGACAGATTACCATATATCCTCAGTTTAACTTTATCTCAGTATCAATTATCTCGGCATCAATTTATCTCAATATCTATTATCAATACAACATGTCTGGCTCTCAGCAATGGCAAAAAAAAATTACAAAACATGGTAAAAGGCAAGGAAAAAAAATCACAATCTAAAGAGACAAGATGATCATCAGAACAAGACTCAGTGATGATGATGCATATTTTGGAAATAGCAATCAAGAAATTTTGCATAACTGTGATTAAGATGTTAAAGATACTAGTGGAAAATGTAGAAAATATTCAAGAAAAGATTATTAGTGTAAGCAGAGAGATGAAAATTCTAACAAAGAACCAAAAGAAAAGGCTAGAAAATAAAATAACTCCAATAGAACTTTTTAAAAATGCTTTCAATTGTTTCATTAGTAGACCAGACATGTTTGGGGAAAGAATTAGTGAAACTAAAGATAGGTCAAAAATACTTTTTAAAACAAAGTGTCAAAAGAAAATAAATGAAAAAAAAAAATGAAGAACATTTAAGATCTGCTGGGCAGTTTCTAAAGTTGTACAAAATAGGTAACTGGAATAGCAGAAAGAAGAGAAAGAGATAAATGAGGAGAATCTATCTAAATGAGTAATGGTCAAGAAATTTTAAAGCATAATGACATGAAACAAACCACCGATCCAGGAGGCTCAGAAAATATCATTTATGACAAACAACAAAACTACAGCACCAGACATAGCATTTCCTATCTGTACAATAAAATAAAATAAATCAATAAATAGACAAAGAGAAAATCTTGAGAGAATCTGGAATGAAATCTACATTCTTTGTAGAGAAAAAAGGGCAAGAATTTCAGCCCACTTCCAGTAAGAAACCAGGCAAGCCAGAAGAGAGTAGAGGGAAATGTTTAAAGTGTTAAAGGAATAAATGCACCAACTTATAATTCTGTATCTAGCAAAATTATACTTCAAAAGCAGAAGAGAAATCAGAATTTACCAGATAATAAAACACAAAGGAAATATAGTGCCAGAAAACTTTCCTGCAGATGTGTTAAAAGAGGCTATTCATGGAGAAGGGGAATGATATAGGTCAGAAACTTGTATTTACAATAAGAAAGCAAGTGTGTTGAAAAAGGAAAAAAAATGACAGAAAAATAAAACGTTTTATTCTTCTTATTCTAAATTTATGTAAAGTATATGTTTGTTTAAAGTAATGTTAGTAAATGTGTTGGGCAATTACAGCATGTGGGTAAGTGAAATGACTGATGGTAATGTTACAAAAGATTGGAAGAATGAACTGGGACTCTTCTATTAAGGTATCTGAACTATATATGAACTGGTGGAGTGCTATTTGAAGGTGATCTTAGATTAGTAACAAATGTGTATTGGATACTCTGGGGAAACCACTAGAATAGTTAGAAAAGAAAGTATGCTTTACATGTTATGAGTGACATTAGGTTTGATCATGGATTTTTAGATATACTATTAATACCAAAAGTTCTAGTTACAAAAGAAAAAAATGATGTTAGAGTTTGTAAAATTTAAAATGGAATTTTCTGCTCTGTGAAAGACTCCAGAGAGTTAAAAGACAAGTCACAAACTAGCAGAAAATATCTGCAAATCATATAGCTAATAAAGTACTGATATCTACACTACGAATAACTCTGAAAAGTGAATAATAAGAAAGCAAACAAGCCAATTACAAATGTGCATAGAATCTGAAAAGACACCTCACCCCTGCCCCCAAAATACCCATGGCAACTAGCATATAAAAACATGCTCAACAGCATTTTTTTTTTTTCTTTAGAGAAACACAAATTAAAACAATTGTGTTACTACCACACATCAGTTAGAATGGCTTAAATCCATGAACTGAAGTACTTCAAATTCTGGTGAAAATGTAGAGCAATAGTAGCTGTTTGCTGAAGGGAATTTTCAACATGGTACCGATACACTGGAAGACAGGTTGGCAGTTTCTTACAAATCTATACATCGTCTCACCATGCTCTTCAGCTATCATGCTTCTATATATTTATCCTAGTGATTTGACAATTTATACCACATAAAAATGTGAATGTTTATCAGAGCTCTTTTTTATAATTATCAAAAACTGACGGCTGATGGCAACCTACATGGCCTTAAACCTTAAATTGATAAACTGTGGTACACCCAGAAAAGAAGAAAGACATATAAATCTACAGGAATAAATAAATGAATATTCAATATTTATTGCTCTGTGAAAGAAATTAGTCTGCAAATGCCCCATACCAAATGTTTGTAACTATATGACATGGTAAAAAAGGAAAAGCAATATAGTAAACAAGATTAGTGCTTCCAGAGGTGAGGGGAGAGGAAGTAGGCTTAAATTATGTGAAACAAGAAAGAAAATTTTTTTTTACTATACTGAAACTATTTTTTATGATATTGAAATGGCGGACATAACAGTATGCATTTCTCAAAATCCATAGAGTTTTTGAGCTTGAGGGGGAAGCATTAATTTATTCAACTTGAAAAAAACCTATCATTTAGGAAGTAGAGGGATTGCACGATGGAATGCAGTGTGACAAAATATTATAATTGTATTGAAAATGTATGAAACAACCTCACTGAGGTGGGTAGGGAAAACGTGCTGAAATAAGGAACTTCAAAAATGAGAGGAGACTGTAAAATTAAAGGTGAAAGGAAGTGTATACAAGCACAGTGCTCTGGTTAATAAAGTTGTTTCTCATGGAGGTGTGGCTTAACATTTCTGATACCACTATATATGTACACTGTGAATCAACAACTAAGAAAATGAGTAATGAATGGTGGATGGAAACAAGTAGAGGGTTATTCTTGATATTCTCCTCAACTTTAATTAATTAGTAAATGAATTAGCAAGTCCCTAATGACCGTTAGAGTCTGGTGAAGGAGATGAATAAACAGCTGACTATTAACAGAATAATATAATATGGTGTTTATTATAAACAAAGGGCTATGTGAGTGTGGACCAAGAGACTGTTATTTTCAACTTTTTTCTAAAACTTTCTTGACAAAGTTGGCATTTCTACCTTACCTTAAATAGTAATCAGGAGTTAGATAAGTTGACATGACACATTTTTCATGCAGAAAATATTACACACGATGGCATGGAGTTTCAAAATTTCCGGTTATAGGGAAATTGCAGGCTGCTGAAAAATTCAGGTTGCCAAAAGGAATACAATATGATGCAAGATATTTGATTTTGGGCAAAAGTAATTTTAACTTCTATTTTGCAGTCTATGGAGAATGGACAACATTGAGGTGTGACACCAAGGCTTAGGGGTAACAGAAGCCTTGGTGTCCCCATCTTTGAAAAATAAATAATAATAATTATCCCATTTAAATATTAAAAATTAAATAGGTTAGTGAATGCAAAGTATGCCATATGAATTCTGGCAAATATGTTCAAAATAAATTGTAACTTTGATTATTAAAATATATGTATACACACACATACATATATATGTATGTGTATGTGTATGTGTATGTGTATTTGTGTATAACAGAATTAATTGTATATCATCATTGAAGTAAAAGAATGGGAAGAAAAAAATACTTTAATGGGTATCCAAATAGGAAAAGACTGTATACATATAGTCTTGCATATATATATATATATATATTTATATTTATATATATATTTATATAAATATATATATATACAGACACACATATACACACACATATAAATAAAATATATATGTATGTATCAATACACACACACACATATTCTCATGGGGATAACCAGAAAGATGGCTACAAAAATATAACCCTCTTAGTTTTATATAACCTTTTATAAATATATAAAACTAAGAGAAGGAAGGATGCCTTCTGAAACTTAAGCATTGTAAAATAATCTAAGGGGTGTAAAGTCAGAGGATTTTACTCTGCTGGGACTGAATTCATTAACATAGTTATAGAAAGAGTCTGTCAATGAAAGGAGAATTAGTTGCCTACGGAAACTGAGCTACAGATGAATCTTTAAGGCATAAATATCTTTTCCATCTAAGTAGAAGTCCAATTCCTGACATAGGAAGTCTGGGCAAGTGAAATTGCCAATTAAATTGGTAAGCCTTCCTACAATAAAAATAAAAGCATGTACCCATTTATATTAGCTTGACAGTGTTAAATATTCTAAACATCGAACTTTATTTTTCTGATCTAATACATACTCAGCTATCATATGACTACATTTTGTTTTCCCATACAGGTGTGCGTTTGGGTGGAAAGTATGTGCTGTTTATGCTGAAGTAAGAATTTTATTTTATATAACATAGTTCTTGTTATAAATTAATAAACTGACATTCTGATTGTTTGTTGTCATTGTGTGTTGAATTGTGTTTCCAGAATGAAATCCTAATCCCAATACTTGTGAATGTGACCTTATTTGGAAATAGATTATTGCAGATGTTGTCATTTTGAAACAGGGTTATATTAAAATGGGATGGGCCCTAATTCAATGACTGGTTTCTTTATAAAGTAGGAAAACATGGGCACAGAGAGACATAAAGAAATATAGGGAAGAAGGCCATGTAATGACGGAGGCAGACAGTGGGGTGATGCAGGTACAAATCAAGGAACACAAAAAATTGCTGGCAACCACCAGAAACTAGAAGAGAGACGTGGAACGGACTTTAAGTCAGAACTTTTCAGAAGGAACCAATCTTGCCAGCACCTTGATTTCAGGCTTCTAGCTTACAGAGATATGAGACAATAAATGTTTGTTTTTTTTTTTTTTTTTTTTAAGCCACCTATATTGTGGTACTTTGTTATGGCAGCCCTAGAAAGCTCATACAATAGTCCAAAGAAAATAAATTATCTCCCTGTAGGCTAAAACTTTAAAATAATTTTTTTTTTTCCTCGGAGGCTTTTTCTTTCATGTGTTGGTTTTGGTTTCTACACAATAGATCAAACATCTTCACTGATAATTTTCTTAGATATTATCTTTGGAAACATTTTTCAAAGGACTCATGGAAATCTGTACTCTATGCTGATTGACTATTTCCATGTAAATAATTTGATATTTTTCATAGTAATTACTGGCTGTTGCTGTGCTATTCCTATTGTCTTGAATGTTGTGTATATAGCATGAAATCCCAACTTTTATTGAAGTAGGATATATATAACTCTTCTATGGTTGTCTTCAAGCTGGAGCCTGTTAGCACTGCAGGGCACCATGTGTGCATGTGTGTGTGTGTGTGTGTGTGTGTATGAGAAATGTGGAGATATGTCTTTAATTCAATTCTTTAGCTGCTAACTAAATTAGAGTTCTTATTATTGTTTTAGTCAGGATATAATGAAATATATCATCAATAAAAAGTTAAAGGAACAAGGTGAATCAGTCTAATGGGAGAATCTAAATCTTCCCAGGGATCTATTTAAATCCATAGAAACAGTACCAGTTGATAGGTAACAGTAGGGGATTAAAGACTGAAGCAGTTTGCTGTGGGCTATGAATGACCTGATCCCTTAATCCATCTGTCTTTTTATATGAGAATGTTATGCTAATTAGCTGAGTAAATTGTTTCCTGATGACATTAATTTTGTGCCTTTTTGTTATTCTAGGCTTTGACTTTCACTGTGATAAAAATATACTAAGGGGCATTTTCAATTTAGATGGTTCCTATCCTGATAAATTCCAACACAGCAATGTTGTGGGGGAAACGTGTATAAATAGGAAACTTAATCAATCCTGAGGATAGACATAGATGACTTTAGCTTCCTATATAATCGTTCCCTTTAGCTTCTAAAGCATTGCATTAACACACTTGAAATGTTAAAACATAATTCAAGGAGAATTTTAGCAAATGCAATTTTCATTGCCCCATTTTCTTTGGAGAAAATCAAGACTTGAATATTAACATGGAGGAAGTAATGGAACAGAGATAGTCGTGATGTGAAATCTTATTAGTAAACAAGAGCCGCATCTGAAAAAATATTGTCATTAAAGGCTATGTAGTAGTTAATTGAGTTTGATATGAAATTTAGTGCTGGAAAGTTAATGACTAATGCAGCTATTTCACAGAGCTTGGTTACTGCAGGCTCCATAATGATCTCCTTTTGCTTTGGAGCAACAATGAAATTAACCTCTCTTTTGTCCTGCAGGTGTTGTGTTCTGATAATGCATATCCTTTACAAGTTTGGGTAAATTATTT
Source organism: Piliocolobus tephrosceles (assembly GCF_002776525.5). Lineage (NCBI taxonomy): Eukaryota > Metazoa > Chordata > Mammalia > Primates > Cercopithecidae > Piliocolobus > Piliocolobus tephrosceles. The sequence goes on from NC_045439.1 coordinate 118,500,094, forward strand.
GCTTTGCATGTAAATTAACTCCAAAGCTGAATCAATATTAGAATAATAAAAATGTAGAGAATATTTTTATTCCAAGGAAGCAAAGATTTATAGCAAAATATGTCCAAATCCTAGATGCAATTTCAGAAGGATAGATTTAAAAATATTTATCTTACTCCAAATAGAAAAAGGAGAAAGAAAAAAGGAAAAAATACATACAATTGAGAGAAAGGAGGAATAGTTTTGAAAAATACAATATTATGTTATTAATGTTACATTAGGGAGAAAACAATTGAGAATTGATACACTTGTTTTTCAGTATAAAAACAAAAAGATGGCACTTACTTAACAATTCTTAAGTGATGTCTTCTGAGCTCCACTTTATTGGGTATGTATTGTTCCTAAGCTAAAATCTAATTTCAAAATATTAAGTATTATAGCTATAGTGTTGTCTCAGTCTGTTTTGTGTTGCTATAACAGAACACCTGAGACTGGGTAATTTATAAAGGAAAAAGGTTTATTTAGTTTATGGTTCTGGTGGCTGCAAAGTCCGAGACTATGGCGTTGGCATCTGTTGAGCTTCTGATGAGAGCCACATGCTATGTCACAACAAAGCAGAGAAACAAAATGGAAATCAGGCAAAACATTGCTTTATAAAAGAGGCAACTTTCTTTAGAATGACCAGCTCTTATAAGAACTAATCCATTATCATGAAAAATAACCCAGTTTCACCAGAAAGTTATTAATTTATCTTAATGACCTAATCACCTCTTCAAAGCATGATCTCCTAATACCTTACAGGGGAAATTAAATTACAACATGAATTCTGGGGAGAGCAACCCATGTCCAAACTATAGCTAAAGACCCCAAATTTACTTAGACTCGGGGATTAATAATCATGCGTCATTGCCAATAAGCATTTTCTTTCTTTTGCACTTCCAAAGAGTTTTTTCACCACATATTTTCCTCTATGTTTTTCTTTCTCTAGTATTTCTTTCTCTAAAAATTTGTGCTTGTGTAAATAATTTACAAATGCAACTTTTTTTCTTCTTGGAAATAATAGCTAAATTCAACTTACTTTTATCTTATTCAAAATCCTTCAGAGGAAAATTCAGAAGTGACCTATTAGATGTTTGAGAATATGCCATACTACATCAGGTGCACGAGTTCCTGTGAACAAGAAGCAAAAAAGCTAGCACATTCCCTAGTTGTGTTTTTAAAGAGTAAGCTTATCAGTGGATATTGAGGAAAAAAATCTACTGGTAATATTTAAATGAAGTGGGTATGGTAAAATAATATTATGAGCATTTAATTCAAGTAATACATTTTGAACTTTAAGTTTTCTTCTGTTAATTTTATCTGTTTATAGGAATAATCCTGTTTTGTTCACTTCAGTATATTCTCTATTCCTTTCCCTTACAGTCAAGCATTGGACATGGCCTTGATATTGCTGGTTATTACCCATTGGGCTCACTGTTCATCTTTCGTTTCTAAATGCCAAAAGCAAAGTTGATTCTAAAGGATGATAATCATCGTTAATAATTTATAGAGTATCCATCTCCAAAACAGAATCAGGAATGCTATAGACAATAATAAGCACACATTAAACCAACTGGGCACTGTGCCCAGAAAATCAGCCAAGTACACACAATAGGCAAGAAAAGCTTGTATGCATGTGAGGAGAAATAAGAAAGGGAAAGCAACGCATAAAATACTTCCAAACAGAACAACCAGGGAGTCAACAGATTTTCAAACTTTCACAGAAAACACAAATATTTTGAAATCATTTCTACTGGGTCTACTAACTGTCTTAGAGTGTGTGATAGGTATGAAACCCAATGGAAGAAGTAGAAGCAAATTGAGTATATTCTAAAAAATTCAAAATTGGTAGGCATATTAGGTTTTAGGTTTTACAAGCTTCCAAGTGGTGAGTTAGAAGACCACGATATAGGTGTAAGATTATAGGCTTTTTTATTTGTGATTATGACTTAAACCAACCTTTTAAAATATATGATTTATTGAAACTAAAGCACTCTACATGAAATGACATGTGATTATGACAAGGATGAACAAGGAGTCTCATGTATATGTTTTCTTATATTATAAAACAGCACTTGAACTTTTTCATGTCAGATCTTTGCTGGCAAATTAAAGCAGGAGACCAGTCCCACGAACTGAAGAAACCTACGGAAGTTAGCTTATTGAAATGCTGCCAGAGGCTTCATTTAGAGGAGTTTTTACAGGTAGTAGGTCTAAAGGATACTAGCAAACAAAACATATTAACAACATTTTTTTTACCTAAGGGAGAATTACCCCACCAAATTTATTCCATGTAGGCCTGAGGGTTGGATGCTAATTGACTTACCATGTATTTATTATACAGTACTACTTAGGCAGGTGTGACCCAACTATAATTGGCAAGAAACCAGGGATGTACATTTGCTTTTGCTATTATATCTAAACTAGAAGAAGACTAAATCCTTTAACAGGAATACAAAGTTAACATAATGATTTAATTTAATTCTACTCGGTATAGATAACATTTGGTAGAGTTTCAGGAACTTACTATATATTCTAGTCCTTAATTTGTAATGCAGGCCATTGACAGTATAAATCTTAGCATAAACTGGGTAAATAAATTACTTTTTTTGAATATGAATGTTCTTTTTTATTTATCCTGGAGTCATATTCAGTGAACTGAGAAATGCATTTTGTTAAACTGACACCTAGATTTTAGGGAGAATATACTCAAATAATAAAATATTTATATCAAGAAAATAATTTTTACTCCATGACATTATATTATTTATCAGATATGAATGTCATTAAAATTCATTTTCAAGTGGTGTAAAAGAGAATGATTCCTATGCCAATGTTTTCTTACAGTGTGAAATCTTATATTGATAAAAGGACAATATTTATATATGAAATTTTGGAAAGCTTTGAGCATAAAGTTCTCAGTCACATCATAACATTTTCTCTGACAATGTGTGTGTCTTAGGGTAGGGAGAGAGAGTGGTTGAATATCCTAATCTTACTAATTAAGATGGTATGCCCACTGTCTAACAATTTACTTCCTGTATTGACTGCACTAATTAGGCTGCCATAACTTTATTTCTTAATTGTTAATATTTGGGGAAATTATCAATAAGTATAGAAAATGACAGCGTTATTTTTTCTGAAAAAAAATATGAAAAAGGGGATAGCCTTATTTATACACAGCCTATTAAAAAGGGAGTATTCTTTCTTCTTAAAATGCATAGCTTGACCAGCTCCATTTAACACTGTTTTTTAAAAGATATGTTAATATACTAAAGGTATAAATGAATTTAGTCATGGCTAATTGAGTCAAAGAGATTTAAAAATTATTTGAATTGTTTTATCAAATTACTAGCTCATTGTTTAGTGTTAGATAGTTACAAAACAAATAGTTAAGTTCCTAAGATTATTGTTGCAAACTGTGGGAACTAAAAGTCTTTAATTACATTATTTTGAAAGCAAAAAGTGATTTCCATGCAAAATATTTTAAAGGATTTCTACTCAATGTCAAATTTTCTCATCTATTCATTTAACAAACATTGATTGAATATCCATTGTGTCTTAAAAATCAATGACGAATAACATTATAAACGTCAGCAAGCATATGGTTGAACACTAAATAAAGAACAAAAACCAAGGTAATTACAGTAGAGTGTTTCAGTGATATATTAGCACCAAGAACAGGGAGCTATAAAAAACACTGGAAGAACATCTAAGTGAACCTTTGGGGAGTGAAGAAAAGTTTTCTTTGGAAAATAACCTCTAATCTGATATCTAAAGGACCAGTAGGAGTTACCCATAAAAAGGAGAAAGAAATTTCCAGGTAGTTGAAATGGCTTGCTGAATTGCCAGGGAACAGATTACTAAAATGTTTAGTAGTACTCATGGTAATTTTGTTTATAATTTTGAAACAGATATCATGTAGTCAACACAATAGGCCAGATCAGGACCTTTGGTACACATAACCCTTTTTCTGTAAGGTATTGATAGGTATCATTTGAATAAAATTGGTGATATGTAGTGTTTATTGGTGTTTGGGAAAAACATGCACTTCCTAAAATTTTAGCATATTTTCCTATATAATTTCTCCTTAATAAATTGATGTACAAAGCAAATATCCAGGAGGTGTTAATGGTAAGCAGTAATTTCCAAAATTGCGTGACCAAGAAACTTTACTCATAGAACAACTCTTTGAACATCTTTTCTCAGGAATATACTTTGAGAAACGTTGCTTAAATACACGTGGAAAAAAAGGTTCTACATCCAAGTTCTTTATGGTGGAGATTACTGAAAAAGTATGGGAGGAAATTATAAATTTTGATAGAAAATCATAAGGAGTTGAATGATGTTTGCCCAAAAGGTTTGTCCACCCAGAATCTCGCAGTCTGACCTCATTTGTAGTAAGTGTATCTTTGGAGATGTAAGAAGGTAATCAAGTGTGCTCATCCTGTATTACAATAAATTCTAAACCTAATGAGTGTCCTTGTCAGAGATAGAATAACAGAAAGACACACACAAAAAAAGCCGGAGCGGGGGGAGGGGAGAGCATGTGAAGACAGAGTCAGAGATTGGAAAGACAAAAACAGCTAAGAATTGCTGACAGCCTGCAATGGGTTTTGTTTTGTCTGGGTCTCCAGTGGAAACCAATACTGCCAACACGTTGATTTGTCTTCTGGCCTCCAGACCTGTGAGAGAATCAATTTCTGCTGTTTTAAGTCACCAAGTTTGTGGTAATTTGTTATGACAATCCTGGAAACTTAATAGAACAATGTGATGCTTTAGAACTAGTTGTAGTTGAACAAATTTAAACCTAACTCATATTCTTACCAAACAGTCCCCAAGGAATTATGGATGTCCCTTGATTTCATGTCCTTGCATTACCCTCACAACCTGACAATAGATGAGCTTTGTGCATTAGTTGAGCCATGAGAATGCAGCTAAGGAGACACTGTATAAGTTTCAGTCCTAGGCTTAAGGAAGCTTTATAGCTTTTATTGACTCTGTCTTTTGCCTTGAGCCACTGTGCAAAGATGTCTAGGTTAGCTTCCTTGTGGATGAGACACTATGATGAAAAAACCAGGAGGAATGAAAGACTGGGAAGATAGAGAGGAAGACCCAGTTAGTTCCTAGTCATTCCAGCACTACATATGAATGGGGCCAGCTAGGATCCTCCAGTCCCTATGGAGCTGCTTGCTGAATATAAACATATTAAAGAGTCCAGCAGACACCATCTAGGGCAGAGATGAACCACCCAGCTGAGTTCAGCCCAAATTCAAGAATCATGTTTTAAGCTGCTATGTTTAGACCGGTTTATTACACAGCAATTGAAAGCTGTAACTAATATGATTATCAAGCATTTGTTTTTAAAACAAGGATAGACAAAAAAAGATTAATAGATATAAGATTAGGTTATGTGCTGTAGCAAAGACTTTTTTTTTTTTCCAATTAAGAGTTTTGATAATCTATCAGGCATTTTTAAATTCTGTCTTGCATTAATTTATCTCTGGATAAAAAATTCAAGCCACCTGTAAATAAATAGAAACAGTAGGCATAAACACACCAAATAAAAGTTATATTAAAATTCTGCAGAAATGTAACAAGAATAAAATAGCTGAACTGGATTTTTAGCATGTTCTACACTCAGCTTTTATGAGAAACAGACAAATGACAATCTCATGCCAAGGATTTGTTTTAAAAGGCTCTATTACAGGTAGAGCATTGACTAACACATGTTTTAACACCTTTATCTTCAGAGTACTGCAGACAAATGATATTCATGACTCTACACGATATTGAAATGGTATCTGAATATTAACAACTAAATTCTGACCAGTTGTGATTTAAAACATTTAGCTATTTATTGACTGTTATTTTTTAAAAAATTGGAATGTGCATTTTATGTATATTTAACTATGAAGTCACTGGACAGTTCATTAACATATATGCTGTTTTTCAATCATTACTAGGAGTAATCTTTATAGAAATACAAGTAGCAACCATTACCACAAATGAATTCTTATAAGAAACAGTTATTCAAGTCTTTCTCTCTCTCTCTTTCTCAAACGCACGTGCACAGACACATACACACTTCAATGTTTGTATGCCTGTGGATTGTGAGAGAGTGAGAATAAGCCTGTAAATAGAGAATTATATCAGAATTCTTGTAGCAAATAAGGTATTGGGAAAATTGAACCAACTTAGTATTGGTCTTGGGAAGGACATTTTCTCTTTTCTGACCTAGTCCTTTCTATTAAGTGAAAGATGTCACACAATGACCACTCATCTATTTTTTGTGGATATATGAATTGTACATTACATGGAAAGAAGAGAGAAAATAATCTTAATTTTACATAATGGACAGGTTAGAAAGCCTGACAGAGACTAATGTAAAATTAATGTTTTGAATAAATGTATTTATACTATTGCTCTGTTAGAGTGTTGCTACTTTTGGTTTGTTTTTCTGTTGTCTTTTCAATATGTATTTAATTTGATTTTTAATAATCTTATCTATCTTTTTCTTTTTATCTTTTCTTCTCCTTTACCTCTTGCTCCTTTTCCTTATTCTCCTTGTCTTCCTCCTCAGTCTCCTCATCTTCATCTTCCCCTCATCCTCTTATTTGTTTTCATTACAAAATAAAATAAGCAATCAGAAAAGTTCATACAGACGTTGTTACTTATCTTTAGGGTCCTGGATCTAAGTTAGTGCTGTTGCTTCTGTTTCTTCTCTTTGGTTCTCCTCTTCTTTTTCTCTTTTGTGTTCTGTTTTACTTTTTAAAAATATATGCCACAACTCCGACTTTTAATCTGATTGTGTAAATGATTCTTAAGAACAAAATCAATTTTAATATTTCTTATAAAAGAGAAACACAGCAAAGCATTTTGCAAACTTTACCATAAAGTAAATAATAACCATTCCTAGTACAATAAGGCTGCAACTATTTTTCTTTCATCCTCTGAAACATTTTTATCTGACACAGTCACTGCTGTTTCCAAGTTCAACGTCCTGCAGCAAGCGTTGCCAGCAATACAGAACACTTTCAATTAGTAGTTCTCTACTTCTGTGGTCGCTAAGCAACTGACCTATGGTGAAGAATACATAATGATCTGTATAGACACCTTAGAGCAGTAGAAAGTATAAGTTTCACAATTTTTTTTGCTCTCTCATGTTGATGTTACAATAACCAGTTAATTAAATGCATGGAAATATTTAATAGTAATTTGCCATAATAAACTCAAAGATTAAAAGCAGCCTCAGAAAAAGGTAGAAATAAACACAACATAAAATATTGTATTTGTCATTTGTTCATGTATGTCATTTTATTGTTTATAGGGAGGGCAAGAAATCAGTTTAATATTTTATTAAATGTTTATATTCTAGCTACTGTTTAAGACAGAATTCATCAAGTAGCAGAAGTGATGGAAGGGCCAAGGGGAAGAAAGATGGACAAAACCTGAAAATTGAAAGTGCAAATAAAATGAAAATTACAAATGAAAACCAGTATGTTTAGTAGAGTGTCTTCATGTGGGTTAAAGAAGAAAAGGAAATATCAGCTGGAATCAGCAGAACAGATTTAGCACTTGACCCTTGGATACTTTTCATTCTATTTATCTATCATATTTTTATTGGTTTTTATTCCATTGACTACTATATGCACTGACCCTCAGCAAATTCATTCAATAGAGAGAAGAGATCGTATCTCCACTGTATCAGTGGAGCTGCTTAGGAACGTTTCCCCTGCTTCTTGTATGTATTTGTCCTATTTATACATTGTATTTTATGAGCTGCTTGAGAATAGTAGAATAACTTTCCTTTATATGGTATAGAACTTTTGATATATTTCAAAGAAATTTTTAAAAAATGATCATTTGAAATGTATGTTCTCATACTGTATGTGCAAATATCAGTAGTACAAACACTACTAGGATTAATGAAAATGAAAATCCTAATATATGAAACTTAGAAAAATAGACTAAATATCTACTGAAAAGCAACCGATAACCAAAGTTTCATGTTACACTATGAAAATCCTTGAGACATTAAAGAGGACTTTCACTGTCTTTGATGATATCATCTTTTATACATGAAGTTCTTCTAGCAGAGTAACTAGAACTAAACTTTAAACTTCCTTTTAAACCACACACTGTGAATGCATCTGTGAAAAAGACCTACATACTACAAGATAACTTTAATTACATATCTTCTGTGGGGTCCATGATTTTAGTTTAGTATAGGTTTATGCAAAGTGATTCTATTGGTAATGTGTAATTTAAACACACACACAAACTAGCAGGCCCTGCCCCCGTCAATGTCTGGGTGATATCAGAGAAGGCCATGTGGGAATCTAGAACTTTCTTCCCTACCAGGTAGTTACAATGTGCCCCATCCTTCCCCACCAGGTTCCTTAGGTGTCAAAGTAAACTAAGTGAGAAGTTGGAACTTTCACATCATCTAGTGGTAACAAGGTCCAAGGCCTCCTGATATTTGCTTTCGCTTCAGTGTAGGCCATAGTGGAAGCAGAAACAAGAAAAGAATTCCCCCGCTCTCCAAAGGTCGTTGAGGAGGGATACATTTTTATCTCCACCTAGCAATAGCAAGGCACCCCTGCTTTCACCGTGTGTGGTGTCACAGGAGGTTTATTTCCAAGAATTAAAATACAGAGCCTTATAGCATAATATCCAAATTACCCCAGATACATTGAAAATTACTCAGCATATCAAGCACCAGAAGAAAATCTCATCTTGAATGAGATAACACATGCCAACACAGTAATAACACATAAATTAGATTTATTCACAAGGATTTTAAAGCCACCACCATAAAAATGTTTTAATGAGCAATTCCAAATATGTTGAAACAAATGAAACAATGGAAAGCTTTACAAAGAAACAGTAGATGCCAAGAGACAAATAGAAATTTTGGCATCGAAAAATACCATTGAAACTTTAAAAAATACTTGATGGCTCAACAGGGTAATGGAGGAAACAGAGAAAAGAATAAGTGAACTTGAAAATAGGACATTAAAAATTTACTAATCCAAAGACCAGAGGGAATATAGACTGAAAATGAAAAAGAACAGAGCCTCAAGGACATGTAAGACTATAGCAAAAAATCTACTATTCGTGTCATCAGAGTCCTAGAAGGAAAGGCAAAAGTGGGTTGGGCTAAAAATATATTTGAAAAAATAATGTCCGAAACGTTTTTGAGTTTGGCAAAAGACATACAACTACAGATTCAGGAAATGAGAAAACCTAAAACGGGACAGATACAAAAAAATCAACATAGAAACAGATCAATTTCAGAAAACTTCAGCGGAAGAAAAAACCTTGGAAGCAATGAGGTAAAACAATGGTTCATCTCTCCAGAAGAAAAACAATTTGAATGACAATGATTTCCTATCAGAAATAATGGTGGCCAGAAGGAAGTGATATATTTCTCAAGTATCAGAAAACAAGAACTGTCAATCCAGAATTCTATATTAGGCAGAAATATTCTTTAGAGATGAAGGAGAATTAAATAAATTCTCAGAAGAAGAAAAATTAAGAATTGGTTGCAAACAGACCTACCCTAAAGAATAGCAAAAAGTTCCTGAAACATAAAGAAAATGAATAAGGTGCCTGAAATCATCAGAAAAAAATGCAAGAGTAACAGAAAGAGCAAAGATATGAATAAGTACAAGAGATTTTTCTTCTTGAGTTTTCTAAATTATGTTTGACTTTTGAATCAAAACCTGTAACATTAAAATGGCTATCAATATCTAAATGAAAAAATTTAAAAATTATATAAACAAGGATTGGTAAAGAGACTTTTAATGAGATAAGGTTTTTACACTTCACTCGAAGTGTTGGATATTTTGATAGTGGTAGTGGTCACAAGAATTTACACATGTAATAAAATGATAGATGTATACACACACATTTTTTCAATGTCTTTTTTTGGTTTTAATGTTTTACTGTAGCTACAAAAAAAAATGTAACCACTGGGGAAACTAGGTGAAGAGTCTGAGAGACTTCTCTGTAGTATATTTGCAGCCTTCTGTAATTCTATAATAATTTCAAAATCAATAGTTAAAAAATAAAAATACATTTAGTAGATGAATAGTTTCATATGGAGAGCAGAATGATTACAAAATGAGATATTTTGTTAATATACACCTGTAAAGGCATCCATGAAAGGTATCAACATTTGAAATTATGTAAGTCCAATGCTGCAGGAACATGGGCACACTTCAGCTTATTTTAGATGTTTTGGAAAGCCAAAGTCATCTCTGATAAGTTCTACATTGATAACAATAACTTGAGAGACTTCTCAGTCTCCAAAATTATACTATTTCTAAAATATAGGTAAATATTATCTTCATCCTAAATCTTTCAAAGTTTAAGAATGTCATTGATAGTCATTGCTCTAGAGGAAAATACAGAGATCAAGAAAAAAATATCTGGAAAAATGAAAAGAATAATTTTAAAAGCTTCCTCAGAGAGACAGAGTTTCAGATGGATATAGTTTACAACTCAGCCATGAATTTCTTACTTCTCTTCTAGTATTGGTTACTCTTTTGCTGAATGAATCTATCTTACGAACACAAGTAAAAAAATGTTCCCATGATAAGTACAACATCATCAAATACAGCTATTTGTATAAAAGTTTCAAGTCAAAGTGGATCCATTTCTTTTCTTCTTCTTACAGGAAAATGCCTATTCCCCTATCCTTCATTAAAAGGGTCAAAAAATATACTCACCTATAATAGAGAATATGCATAACATTTATTAACTGGTGCTTATTATAATGTTAACACATTATCTGCCACTCCAAGACTGTGGGCATATTTAGAAAACGTTCAATATGGTATCTATAGATTATTCCGTGGTAGACTTTGATTTAATTCTTTTCACCTTCATTTTAATAACAATGGAGTGGTTCTTAATATAATATTTTCATTATTTGCACATCCTTTGCAAGAAGGCTTGGGATCCTATTTGTAATATTTACCCCAAAAGAAGTTCCAAACAGGTCAGACTTCTAATTGTTCATAACAAATAACTAAGGATTAGAAATACAGATGCTATACAATTCAAATATGAATCTTTTGGTATTAACCCCTCACCACTGAAAACACATTAACTGACTTGTAGTGTTTGAGCATTTCCACACAAAGAAAATGGATCACTGTATGTCTCTTAATATCTGCATAGTCTTAAACCAGAATATAGAACATGATTGCTCAGGAGACTCAAATGATTTCAAATCAAGTTATTTTAAGTATGTCATTTGAGCAGAAACAACACAATGTGCAGAATACTACAAGTGAGTTTTCTTTTCTCCAAACAGTGTGAGCTAAATCATGTTTACTATAATGATAATACTAATTATTCTATGGATATGCTAGAATTACGAGTGATCTTATGTTGTTTACTGATCACGTTTTCCAAAACACAATAATTGTGCTTTACCTTTTCATAGCCTTTTATTGTTTACTGATTCATTCATCAAACTAAAATTATTTAACTAATTGGTAATAATGTGTACTGAAATAAAAAATAATAGTGTCACTTCAGATTGTTACTGATTCTTAAATATTCTCTCCTATGGTCTTCATGGCCTAATAGTTTTAAGTTATACACAGTATTTCACTTAAAATATCATGGAAAACAGTATCTGCAGCTTTAAACAAATTACATAGTTCATATCTGTACTTTATAAATCATGATGTGTTAAACTTTATTACAATCTTACAAGTTGAATTTAATTCTTTTATAATGTCCTCTAGGCTCTCTCTCCTGATAGGATAGATAGATTGATCGATCGATCGATAGATAGATAGATAGATAGATAGACAGACAGATAGATATTTTCCTTTTAGAAAACCTCTTGCTTTTCTGATATCCCACTCTCTCTGACAGCATTATACTCAAGTGCAAGGGTGGGAAATGTGTTGACTGCCAGGGTATTAGATAGCTGGGTTAAATGCCATAATTAAACTGATATAAAATAAAAGGTAATACAGAATCAAGAAAAAAAGTGGAAAATGAAAATATAACCTTGTAAAAAAGTTTTTATTCTAATATACAGGTATGTTAATGAAAATAACAGAGTGAATGGTTTCTAAAAGACATACATGGACAGTATTGTTTTGTGAATATGTCAGTAACAAAATACTTTGACAGGAAGCAGAAATTCTCCAGGTTCAGTGTGAGATTTCCACGCATAATTTTCATTTGGCTGGCGAGAGTTATTTGCGTTACTTGAGTTATACTATTTCATAGTATTTGTCAACAGTATGTATCCCTTCTTTGATATTTTTCCTCCCTTCTACAGTGACTTTTAAAATCCAAATCTAATCAAGTTGCCACTGAGGACATACTGTTATATTAAACATATACATGTTTAAGCCTTATTAAAAACAGACCGGGTTTCAGTAAACCAGAAACGGTTAAAGAAAAAAAAAAAAAAAAGTGAGGCCCGGCACGATGACTCACCTCTGTAAACCCCGCACTTTGGGAGGCGGAAGTGGGAGGATCACGAGGTCAGCAGATTGAGCCCATCCTGGCTACCATGGTGAAACCCCGGTTCTACTAAAAATAACAACAACAACAACAACAAATAGCCGGGCATGGTGGCAGGCACCTGTAATCCCAGCTACTCGGGAGGCTGAGGCAGGAGAATGGCGTGAACCCAGTAGGCAGAGCTTGCAGTGAGCTGAGATCAGGCCACTGCACTCCCGCCTGGGTGACAGGGCGAGACTCCATCTCAAAAAAAAAAAAAAAAAAAAAAAAAAAAAAGGGGGGGGGGATGAAAAGTAATATAAAAGGAATTACTCCCTAATTATGTATATTGTACTAAACAAAATTCTCAGTTCCAAAACCAAAATGTAATGACTGCACCATTTTTCACTTTTTCTAGATGTGATCAGATAGTTTAAATGAGAGATATAATACATGAATATACTTGAAAAGTAATAGGTATTGATGAATGATATAAAGTTTGAGAACATACTTTTTTTCTTGAAACATAAAATGGGCGATTTATATTATTTTATTTTTAAATTTAGAAATAGCTAAAGTATAAATTTTATATAATGCAAGTGCTTTTCCTAGGTTTTAGTTTTGTTTTAATTTGGGAGTAAGGATAAAAGAAGCTATTTATAAATAGTACTAAGTCCATGTGTTCTTTCCTTTAAATACATCTCAATGTGTTATGAAGATCAAATGTTCTGAAAAAGCAAATTTCCTCTAAACCTGAGGCCTCTCTTTCACTAGGAGAGAGAAAAAGTCTCTGCCAAAGTTACTGGATGAAAACAGAAACTGAATACTTTACTCTATTAAAGGAAAAAAATATATATATATATATTTTAATATTAAGTCAACTTGAAATAAAAGAAAAAAGTTAGCTATTCAGGCCTGTCCCTAACATTTGTGGGAGCTCGGAAGTACTGCAAATCTAGATCCACATATTAATGACTACATATTTATAAGACATTATTCAACCTTAAGAATTGTTAAAGTGTATTGAAATTCCTACATTGACAACTTCATAACAAGTTAAAAAATTAAACTGAAATCTGCATTCTTGAACTGTCAGGAGGAGGTCCACATTGGAATGTGAGGATTGGAAAGAGGCTCCAGGTCATATTCAATTTCATTATCTTCCCGTCTCTCTTTCCATCTTGCTTGATGAGGGGTTTGTTACATTCAAGATACCGCAGCCTATTTGTCCAGCATCTTCTCATGAGACATCCCCTTTGACCAAGGGTTGTACACACCAGTCCACCTTCAAAAAGGTTGGTTTAGGGAATAGCCTTGAACAGACCTTGAAAGCAATCTTAGGACCTTTTATTTCTCCTAAAGAGGAATCCAGAATCCTGAGTATTGGCAAATTGGCATAGCACATGGATTGGCATGACTCTTGTTTCACATGAGCACATTCACTTGTTTTGTGGACTCCTCGCCACCTCCCTTCTTTTCTCCTTCCCAGCCCCCATGGGAGGAAGGTAAAAGTGGTTTGTGGTTCACTCTAAAGGGCTGGCCTAGAACCTGAGTTCTTCTTCCCTTTGGTCTAAGTTTAGCATTGCAACTATCTTGTTCTACTGTTTACATTTACCACGAAATGGGTCAAACATATAAAGACAGCCTAAAGACACTTTTAATACATGTTTGTAAATGAAAGTTTATTAATAAAATTGAAGGACACATATCAACCACATAGTCACTTCTTTTCTAGAAAGAAAACACTCCCTATTTTATAGAATTCCTATGTGTATAGTTCTTTAGTAAGTGCTATGTGTGAGCAGAAAATGTAGAATACAGATCTTCTATCTTCAGGTCACTTAATACCCAGGTCTGAACATAAGAAACATAAACACAAAAAAGTAACTTGCAGAAAAGTGCTGTGCAATATATATTGGGAATCTTCTAACGAGGGAGATGTCATCGTGGACTATGATAATCAAAGAAAGGTTAATAGAGCTTCCTATTATGTGATACTTGGAATAATATTATGGGGAAGAGGAAAAATGCTTTATGGATTACTTAAAAGACAAGTGCAAATTTGGTGATAAGCATAGAAAACATATTCAGAGGTATAGAATGCATACATTAGACAGAATAATGTTATTGTTTCAGAATATTTAAATATACAGTTAGAAGTAAATGTTGGGACAAATTATGAAGGATTTAGAATATTAGATGTGAGAATTTGAACTTTTTCATAAATAATCAAAAAAAGAAAGAATGATTGTAAATTTCCCAAGAAAGGGCTATCCATCAAAAGGAAAGTCAGGGAACAACATGTATTGTGTGTATTCAAAAAAAAAAAAAAAAAAAATCGAAAGACTGTCTTGCACTTTCGCCTTTTAAGTGTAAAGGTCACAGGAGGTAAAGAAAGTGGAAATAAATGTGAGAATTCATTGAAAAAAAGAATTTAAGTATATGAGTAGACATGGACAAACCAAGGTAATGACAATGTCTGTGACCACAAATTTTTAATCAGTTTGACAATAGTCAATAAATAGGAGAAACTTGAGTTAGGAACTTCGTCCTTTACTCATAGCACCTGGCATAAGAGCTGGAGCCAGTTTTAGGTTTTTGCTAGGTTTTGTTTTTTTGTTTCCTTTATACATATATAACAGTAAAAAATGAAAATGGCCAGAAAAAAGTTGAAAATTTGAGACTGGAGCTCAGGATAGGATTATGATGTAGATTTAGTATACTCATTTATATAGAGGTGACAGTTTACACTATTTTGAGAAGAAAAATGATGACTCAGATGGAAAGTTAAAAATCAAGAAAAGACATAAAGCTTTGGATAGACAGAAAAGGATTCAGGATAGGTTCATGTTACAAAAGTCTTAAAAGGACAGATTGATAGAGTTTTAAAATATTACAGTAAATAATAATGTTAGAAAGAAATTGATTGCAGATTTCTCTCACCAAACATGCTATCATAATCAGACTACCTCAAACTAGAATTTAATCAAAACCATTGCCTTTTTCTCTAACAACAAAGATTACTATTTACTACTGCTATAGAATTTTGATACATTCAGGCCTATAGGAAAGGAATAAAACACCAAATGATTCTCAGCACAAAAATGGATAACAAATATCCACTTATTGTTATTAAAATAATGGGCATGATTATGCTAATAGGTAATATTCTTTCTTTAGTATGAAATTACATTGTATTGTGTCTAAGAAAAAGTGTTGGTTGTTTTTGCAAAGTGTGTTTCAGGAGATTAAGTGTATTCATCAATCCACAGATTTCACTAATGAGAAGTGAACTGGAATTTGAAAGTACATACACTTTTCCCCTTAAACAATTGTCCACTTCATTTTGCAAGCTGAGAAATGGAGAAACAGGGATATCAATCTAGGTAAAGTCTGAAGTGCTACTCATATTAGCAGGACTCAGGAATCAAAAATCTGTACTTCCTCCCATAAAAAGGGGTGAGATTTGGACAGTGAGTTAATGGGGCTGCCCTCAAAGGCAAACAGACTTCGATGTGACTAGAAGAAAAAGACAATAGAGAGTCCCCAAAAGAGAGGCATGATTTTTAATGAATGAAAAACCAGAGATACTTTACAAAATAATAGAACATGGCTTAGTTAGTTTCATTACAATACATTTGGTAGACTGTCCTATCCTTCAGAAATAACAAGAGCCACAGCGAAATGACAATAATGCATAGTAACTCTTTACCATGAGCCTAACACTAAAAATATTAATTATTTTGTATTTATTGTTTTATTTAATTGTCACAAAAATATAATGCCTATGCTACCAATACACACTTTCCCAGATGAAAAAATTGTATCAGAACATATAATGAAATTCTTCAACTTTACATACCTAATAACTTCTAAGATTGGCATTTGAATATACTTTGTCTGATTTTAGAGATTGTGACCTTAACCACTATGTCATACTTCCTTCCTGAAGTGTTAATTGATTTATACCACCAAATGCCAAGAACCTGGAATTACAGGCGTGTGTCATCACACCTGGCTACGTTTTGTATTTTTAGTAGAGATGGTTTCACCATATTGGACAGGCTGGTCTCATGTGATCTGCCCGCCTCTACCTCCCAAAGCACTGGGATTACAGACATGAGCCACCACCCCTGGCCTGTATTCCATCTTTATAAACAATAAACAATTGTGTGTGTGTGTGTATTACAGTGATAGATTCTTTGCCTCCTTCCAACTCCCTGCAACAACAAATGTCTCTAATGGGTATCATATCCTTTCATGAGTTTAAACTGAAGGTGATTTGCCATGTGGATCAAGAGTAGTATTGCTGGGTCATAGGTTTGGATTTCATTTCACTCCACTTTCCTCTCTGGATAGTTGCATCAGTCTGTACTCCCATCAGCAGTACATGTGAAGTCTAGTTTTCTAAATTTTTTAAAAAATATTTGTTATTATTTGAACATTATCTTCTATCTCACTAATGAGCTGTCCTCAAATTTAACCCTTCTGCTATTTATATCATATATTTTAATCCTTCATTTCAACAGATATGGTTTTCATACTCAAAAAAAAAATTTTATGATTGCTAATTTCTTCTTCGGGTTTCAAATATTTTGCCTTTTGTCTTTGAGAACATTTACCATACATATTTTTAGGGTGTTTTTTAAACATTTTTTTTCTTCAGAGACAGTGTCTTTCTCTGTTACTAAGGCTGGTGCAAGTACAGTGGTGACAGCCTCCTAGCTAATTGCAGCCTCGACCTCCTGGGCTCAAGAGATTCTCCTGCCTCAGCCTCTTTAGTAACAGGGACTACAAGTGCATGACACCACACCTAGCTAATTTTTTAAAATTATTATTTATTTTGTAGAGACAGGGCCTCTCTTGGTTGCCCAAGCTGATCTGGAACTCCTAGCTTCAAGCAGTGCTCCTGTCTTGGCCTTCCACAGTGCTGGGATTATGGACGTAAACCACCACACACGGTCACATATTTTAAACTATTGTTAATTTTTGTACATTAAACTGGTTGTCTTTGATATACATGTATTTTATTTTAGAGTTGTTGAATTCCTTTGAGGCCTATTTTTTTCCTAGTAAGATTTATTATGCTGATTAAGAATACATGGCACTAAAAAATCAGGCTCAAGACTGACCCGCCAGAAGTGAATTTAGAATTAAGGACTTCTTAGGAAATAACTGGATTCTACCACCCTTTGTTTGCCTTCCTCCTCCATAAAAGTTGGTGTATTCATGTGTCCTGGGTGGTGCTGTTTACCAAGACTGGTCTCCCTCAGTTTTAATCACCATCCTAACACTCATTATATGGAGGTGCTAGGTTAGAAGAGAATGCCTAGGGTTCAGATGATCTTTCTGCACTTGTCACTATTTCCTATTTTCCAAGCTAGGTTGAGCCATATTCTGCCTGACTGACTCCAAAATGGCTTTAAAGGACTTAGCAATGGTATCTTTTCAACTCTAATTTTGCTAGAATGGGAGCTCCTTTTGGTCAAGGTTTTGTCTTTCTGGCTCTGTAGTGTATTCTCATTATTTGGAAGAGTGCCTTGCACACCGTGGGTACTCTAACTATTGAAAGAGAAGAAAAAAATACAGGAATGCAATGAAAAGAAATGGTGACCACTAAAAACTTCTGTCTCAGCATATTCTGGTTTCCTTACATCTCACTTTTCCGCTCTTTGCTGTCATTTTGTTTCTCTACTCGCAGACTTTACTGTAGTTTGTAATTGCAAGGGTTTCTCACATCTTTTAGTATTAGATGCTTATTTCTGTGTCATTTCCATGGTTGTGGTCACAGAAAGAAGCCCACATCATGTTAGTTATCCATCTTACCAGATAAAGCTTAGCTAAGTGTACTTCTATGCCAATTTCTTTGAATGATTAAACTTTCAATAATTTAATCCATCACTGATTAATCCAAGATTTGTCTCAGATGGAGCACAACTTCCACAACCTAATGTAGCTTCCACAACTTAATTTTTAATCTCCCAAAATGAAATTTACCAATTATTTTGTTATAATCATAGAAATATAAAAATTCTGAACATCTTAAAAGTAAGAGTACTCTTGGAAAACAACAGCTAAAAAAGAGTAACAAATATGAAAATATGCAGGCTCTGTCTCTGACCTTTAATCATTCTATACTTCTGGGGAGCACATTTATTCTGAGACTCAGTTTTTACAGAAGTAAAATGGGAACAAAAACAGTTCCTCTGCCTGGCTCATAGAATTTGTGTGAGAATAAGAGACAATTAATTTGTATAAAGGTATATTATATATATTGTAAAGTACCACAATTATAAATACAGGAGAATACTTGCTTCTCTTCATATCCATTTTTCTGTTTCCAATGCTTGTTTGGTTTTTAAATTTTAGTAGTATTTTCCTGCTACTCAATGTTTGACTACTAAAATTCTTATATAAATGTTATCTGCAAAAAAAAAAAAAATTATGGACATAGAATAATAATTGTATGTGCTCAGTTTCTTGATTAAAATACTTTATTGTGATTATTTGTAAAGAAAATAATTGCACTGTAATTTGATGTTGTGCAAATTATAATAATTAAATATTTAGACTAAAAAAGATAATGCAAGAAGGCTAAATTGTATTGTTAAGATTATTTTTTATTTATTCAAACTTGTTAATTGTTCCTAATCAGAAGTGAACCATTATCTATGTAAAAATAATTTGATCTGGAAAATTTTGGCCTCAAATTTACATAATGTCATCATTATCCTTTTTATGTTCTGGAAAATTTATTCTAAATTACCTAAAAAAAAAGAAAGGGTTGATTCTATAGTGCTATTTTTTATTCTGTATATCTCAGGTAAGAATAAAGGGAAACAAGTAAGTAAAGAAAAAACAAAGACAAAAAAGAAAATTGTACTCAAGTCACATAGACATCTAAAGTCTCAGATTTATATGAAACTTTCTGTTTGGTAGAGGATATAGAAAAGAGAAAGGGATATTGAATTTCTGACAACCTACGTGCTTAGTGCTTTGTCTACCAATGTGATGAGCACATATTTATTTTTTCCCTGTTTTCTGCATTGAGACAAGTACATTATAAGCTTATCATACAAATGATTCAAAAAAATGCTTGCCATTTATTTTCTATTAGTTCTTTTTCTCCCGAGGTTACTGCCCTGCAAGGAGCTATTTTAACCTCCTCCTGTCTTTGCCAGTGAGAACATCTTGACATGATTCCAATTCCAATTCTGATGTACTGGAGAATAAAAACATGCTTATTTAAAACATCAAAAGCATATTAACAATGCCATAGAAAGACATCTTGCTTAAGATAAGTCCATTAATTTTACCTTTGTAAACATGTTTCAGCATGACTGTGTGATCAAGGTTTCACTGTGCAGACTACAACTGTAGCAATGGCAGCAGTCAAGAAAAAGTAGCAAAATATTTTTTAAAACAGAAGAAAACAGCAAGGCTTTCACAAACCATTGTTTAAATTCATCTTTTATATCTTGTTTTGTTATGTTTTTCTCTCTTACTTTATGTGTATAATGAAATACCATTATCACTGTCATCATCCCCAGATTAAAGTTTCCAGAAAGAAAGAAAGCTTATCCTAGAATTGATTTGTAGGCAATCTTACTTGAGATAATCAAGAACAAGAGGATTTTCATTTGCTTTGTCAGTGTAAGTTGGCTGCTGTGCATCTGCAGTGAAAGCAGCACCGGTCTCTGTTTGCATTCTGGGGTTTATTAGCAGCAATGACCTGTCACAGAGAGGCTCTACAGCACAATATTTACACAGATCATTAGCAGAGCAGACCCTGTTTGCCTGATCGCTAATCTGTTTTGTGACTGCCTCAATTTCATCAAGGCTATAAATACAATAAGCAATCAGAAAAAGCCCCAAAATGGGCATTGTCAGAGCTGGTGACACTTCTGGCAGCTATGGGCATATAAATCCTCTAATAATAATGCAGTGGTAGTGACAAATAAAAGACTGCATTTAAACTGTGAATCTGAAAATGAGTGTGTATGTTACTGCAAAAGGACTTTCTTTTCTTTATACTCTGTTGATTTCATCTTACTCTAGCCCTATTGTGTAAACAAGCTTGCAATAGTCAAGTAGGATTTGCTTTTTTCTCCTTTCACTCAGGATTGAAATTTGCTTACTGCAGTTTGCGAAGAAGGGGAGTTCATAAGTGAGAGGGCACGCTGGACTTACTGGCCTGTCTGACCTCTGTTGCAAATATTACTCACAGAATCAGTAGCATTCAAAATGCTGACAGAAAGATTGTAAGAGGTCAGCAAAGGGTGAACCTGTATAAGAGTCTAGGGACCAACTTTTAAGAGTTACGATAAACTATTAGCTGTATGGTGGCCACAATTGAAATGCAACTGTTCATTTATTACTCTTTTTTGCATTTTTTGATATGTGCCCAAATCAATAGTGATTACTTTCTCCTTTGTTGTAGAAAAAATGTATATAAAAGACTCAGAAGAGTCAAGCCCTGGGATGTTTTAATAAGCAGTTGACATTGAATAAAAACATTATTTGCAAAGAGAGTTTATTAAAATCTTTCAGCTTTGCTCCCTCTCTCTCCCTTGTCACTTGACTCTTACTGAGAACCACAAGGCCATCTACTGAAGATTACATGGTAATCATTAGTAGACAGATGCAATTTTGTCTACCATGTCATCTTTACTTTCTGTTCCAGGAAAATAAGAGTATTTTTAAAGTTAGAGGAAATTTACAGATTTTCTATATACAGGGCATTTTGCAGGCCAGAGAAATGCTAATTAATTCATGTCATAAATGTTTATTGTGCAGCTACTATGTGTACTGGATAGAAAGTAGTATCTGACAGACATGTTCCTTGCCCTCTGAAACTCAGTTTAGAAAAGAGAATACAGGTTCAAATATAATGAACATTTGTTTTATTTTATATTACATAATATCTTTTTGTTTATTTGTTTCTATCTTCATTTTCACCAGGGGAGGGGAATGTGTGGCTATTGGAACTCCTTTCCTATTTTCGTTTTAGGATTGCCATACCTCTGGTTTCCCAGGTATAGTTCATCAAAACTAGGGACAGATCTAGTCTTTGTGGGAACTGCAGCTTATAAAATGTGGAGTTCCTCTTTAGGAAAAAGGATATGCAGCCCTAGAAAATGAGAGGATCCAACTTTAAATAATCGCCTAAATTTTGGAAGAAAATGAACTTAGTACGGTATATTCTTCTTTTCTGAGTGGAAGATACCTTACGTATCATACCAATTCCCAATAAGATTCATCCTTTTGTCTGGGTTATTTTTAGTTTTCAGTAAAATAAATGCGTGTATACCACAACCCCTAAGTACTTCTTTAGACCTTATGGTTTAAATATGGTATGTAAGAGGAAGCTTCTAAAAGTGTTTTCTGTTTGCATGATTTATAGGCAAATATACCTGCACATATAGTTACATTAAAACTTAGATATTTAAGTATATGTTGGAAGAATGAAAAAATTGAAGAACAGAAAAAATTTAAAAACAAAAGAAGGTAAGTCAAATATCTTGTGAGAGTTCTTGAATGAAAAGTAGAAATTTAAAATGTAAAGTTTTTAAAAATAGCAATGTCCAGTAAATGCATGCACATACACATGAAATAACTTAAATGTCATTATGCTCATTTTACTTGCATAAACTTTCAGGACATGAATACAGATAAGGACATAGTTACAGTAGTTAGAATGATTAAAAAATAGTGTGCTCCACACTACGAATTTCACACACATTTTGATTCCTGGGAGACATTTAGAGTCAGCAGACTAAGTGTATAGGTGCTATATTATAAATTGTAAATTGGATGGGAGGCCACCAACTTTGCTATTGGCTATAATACTTTAATTATAGAAAAGTGGCTGGGCCTGGTGGCTCATGCCTATAATCCCAGCACTTTGGGAGGCTGAGACTGAAGGATTGCTTGAGCCCAGCAGTTCAAGGTCACTTTGGGCAACAAAGTGAGACCCTGTCTACCAAAAATTCAAAAAATTAGTCAGGCATAGTGGCACGTGTCTGTGGTCCCAGCTAAATGGGAGGCTGCCTTGGGAGAATTACTCGAGCCCAGAATGTCAAGGCTGAAATTAGCTGTGATCATGCTACCGCACTATAGCCTGGGTGACAGAGTGAGATCCTGCCTCAAATAAACAAACAAACAAACAAACAAACAAATAAAGGAAAAATAAAAAAAGTGCCATTTACATCTGTTTGTGTTTTTTTTTAAATCCTGTTTGAGGTATTTTCTTGTCACTGTACGAAGACATTAAACATATGCATTCTATAATAGGGTAATCAAGTTAAAAAAGAGAAATTTATTTTTTCATAGTATTTTTGTTAAAATTCATTGAAGGATATCTTACAGAAAATGTGGCATTCTTACATTCTGATTATCAGGGCACAACTTGATAAAATTTTAACAGGTGAATAATACTCTGGTAATCAGAATGCAGATTAAGAAAGAGAACACTAAAACCTCAGAACACTGCCTTCCTTGCACTATTTACTCTAAACTCTATTCCATCCATTAAAGATAGTGATGACTGAATTTTAACATAGACTCAGTTTGCCTGGTTGTACATTGACGTGTGTGTGTGTGTGTGTGTGTGTGTGTGTGTGTGTAATTCTTATTTTGATATATATATATTTGGAGATGGAGTTTTGCTCTTGTTGCTCAAGCTGGAGTGCAATGACGCAATCTTGGCTCACTGCAACCTCTGCCACCTGGGTTCAAGTGATCCTCCTGCCTCAGCTTCCCGAGTAGCTGGACTTACAGGTGCGCACCACCATTCCAGGCTAATTTTTTGTATTTTTAGTAGAAACAGGGTTTCACCATGTTAGCCAGGCTGGTCTCGAACTCTTGACCTCAGGTGATCCACCTGCCTCAGCCTCTTGAAGTGCCGGGATTACAGGCGTGAGTCACCACGCCCAGGCATTTTGACATAATTTTAAACTTACAAAGAAGTTGCAAGAATGGTGGAAGAAAGTCCTATATTCCCTTTTCTCCAGATATTTTTTCTTAATTACATTAGAATATATTGGTAGTATGCTCTCTCTCTCTCCTTTCTATATTATTTGCAAATTGGAGCCATCTTATTATTTTAATCCTAAGTACTTTACTGTATATTTCCTAAAAACCAGAACATTCTCTTAGAAAATCACATTTTATTATACAATTCCTATATAGTTTAAAAAATCAGGAAAATTTAGAGTATATTTCAGTGTTTTTAAAAAATATATACTAGGTATGAATTATGCCTTAATGGGTTAAACACAGACTTGTAACTAAATAACTCTTAACTAAGGCCACTCTTTCCTTATAGAAGTTATTGACACTTTTTCAAGGAGAACAGATGAAATTCTAGGAGACATGCCTTGCAAATTCATCATTTAACATGAGAATTGCTACTGGAAGAGCAACAGCTATTTGGGGCCCTAGATTTCAGTGAGGCCCTAAATGGCAACAATTTTAGAATTAATGGCAAATGCAGTCCCTGATTCTTTTTGTTTGTTTTTGTGAATAGACTCACTTCAGCGTCCATCAGATATTCTATTAAAGGTCAGCCTCTTGGTTTCTTGATGCAGTTGCTGTTGGTGATATTTCTTAATATATTAAGATGGAACAACTTACCATTCCATTTTGAGTCATCTTTTAATTCATTAAGCTATAATGTTTGAGTAAGTATAGGGTCTAGCATAGTAGTTTGCACAGAATACTTTCAAAAATACAGATGTTTGAAAAGCAATCTTGCTCTTAAGGACCTTCGATACTAATAGAAAGACCACTCCTGTAAGAAGAATATGTGATGTAATCCCAAGTGCACTAAGGATTTTGATGAGGGAAAAATGATTTCTTCTTGAGTTTATCAGAGAAGATCTTGAAAGAGCCGGCATCTGAGATGTGTGTGAAAGTTATGTAGGTTTTTTATAGGTGACAATAGAAAGAAAAAGAGTATACTGAAATGAATATGTGTGTTATGCCACAAAGACAGAAATTTTAGTAGAATTTAAGGTAGTGAATAGTTTGATGAGAAGGTGGTTTAGCATGAGCAAGAAAAATGAAATATTACTGGAACAATTGTGAAAGTCTGTAAATTACTGGCTAAAAAGTTGGATATTTCTCAGAAAATGTAGGGAACAGTGAACATTATTTTATTTTTTGAATAGGTGATAAATTTATATGATGCAGAATTGGAAAATTCCACATTCTATCCTTTTCTATTGTCTTCCTGGTTCTTACCTCTTAACTACAGCTTCTTGGTGTCTTAAGTATTTTATGTATATATAAGAAATAACAATATACATTATTGATTTCCTTTATTTGGACAGCATAACACACATCCTTTTGGCACATTGCTTTATTCATTAACAATATATCTTGAAAAGCTTTCCACATTGATACATATGGAAAATTTTCAGCATTTTTACTGCTGCAGAACATCAAAGGGATGTATCATCATTAAGTCATACTATATAAAAAACTTTGTTGTTTTCAGGATCTTGTTCTTATATATGTTTCTGCAATGAATATAGTCATATATGTCATTTTATACATAAGTAGTTATTTAGGATAATCTGCCTAGAGTATAATTGATTGGACATGCACATACTCATTTTTTTGTTTGATAAATATGTACTAATTTATACTCCAACCATGAGGATGCATGAATGGAAGTAACTGTGTTTTCAGAAGTTCGTTTTTAAATATGCTATTCTAATAGGTGAAATAATATTGATATAGTTTTATTTGTAGTTTTATTATGGTTGAACTTGAATATGCTTTTATATACTTAAAAGTCATTTGCATTTACTTAATTTTTTATTTTTATTTTATTTATGTATTTTTTTGAGACAGAGTCCGGCTCTGTTGCCCAGGGGCGCGATCTCGGCTCACTGCAAGCTCCGCCTTCCGGGTTCACGCAATTCTCCTGCCTCAGACTCCCGAGTAGCTGGGACTACAGGCGCCTGCCAGCACGCCTGGCTGATTTTTTTTTAGTAGAGACGGGGTTTTACCGCATTAGTCAGGATGGTCTTGATCTCCTGACCTCGTGATCCACCCGCCTCGGCCTCCCACAAGTGCTGGGATTACAGGCGTAAGCCACCGCACCCGGCCTGCATTTACTTTCTATCATGAGTTTGAGTCTTTTGCTCATAAATTTCTAGAAACACTTCATATAGTAAAGAAATCATACTATATGGAGAGTAAATATTATTCTTTAATTACTGTAGTTTCAATTTGTTTACAATATTTCACTTGATCTTAGCCAAAAGGCTGAGAAGTGAATGTTTACAATATTTTTTCATGAAGTTATTGTTAATGTATTCACATATACCTATTTTTAATCTTTTAGCTTCTGGGCTTTTAGTTATAGTTACTTATACCTTAACCACTTAAAGGTTATAAAAGAAATGTCCTATGTTTACTTCTAGAGACTTCGTGGCTTTGTTTTCTACATTTAATGCTTTAATCTCTTTGAAAATAATCTTACATGCAGTAGGGAATATGAATCTACCCCATGTTATTTTTCTACAAAATGGTAACGTATATTTCTTTACTGGTTTGAGCATTAATATATGCTTTTTGGGATATTGTATTATTTTTTATTCAACAATCTAGACTCTATTAAAATTCTCCTCATAGTCCTGCTTTAAAAAAAAAACACAAATTTTTTTTCTTTTGTGCTGTCCTCTGTCAGTCACATTTATTTGCATCCCCGTTCCTTCTTTCATTACAACTTATACCCTGCAAATAAAAGAAAGCCCACCTAAGCGATGAAGAGATTATGTATTATATATTAAGAAGTAGGTAGTTAGAAAAGTTTTCACCTCTGATTGACTTATGGTTCAGAGATCTCAGCAAGGAAACACATTCTTTCTGCCTCTCCATCCTGCAGTTCACTTAATAGCTTCATCCTACTTCTGCTTCCTCTTGTAGTATGCAATGGTTGGTAAGAGCAATGAGCAGTACAGGATTTCTCTTTCAAATCGAGTGAATACAAGGGAAAGAGTTTTCCCCTTTTGTGAATAGAAGTCTTTCCTTCTTTATATTATAGTAGAGACTATTTGCACTGTCTACTTATTCCCAGATAACAATTGACAAACACAGGTACTGACTGATGTATGTCTGATTTTTTGAAACATCCAGGAGCAATGGGAAAATAATTACCTACATTGTCTAAGAGTAACTGGGGCCCAAGTCTGGAACTGGGGAGTTCTGTTTATTTTATTCAGATATCCCTTCTATGGATAAAGCTGGTCTTTCCTTAAACACAGGGACTATTTACAAATAGAATGGATATCTGGATAAAATAGGGATTCTGTTAAAAAAAAGAAAAGGAAAATGTAAGAAGGTTAGGTAGCCAACTGTGTCCACTAGAAATTGTTTTCTTGAGAATTCTATCAGGGGCATTCTTTGCATTCTCTACTTTATATTTGTGGTTAATCCACTATTCTATCTCTCAAAGAATTGATCTATGTGTGAACTGGTTTTGTTACTCTAATTTCTCTGTGTCCAGAATGGCAGCTAATTTTGCTTTCTCTAACCTACGATTTTGAACAGCTGATAAGACATATTTCTTTTAATTGTGGAAATGAGAAGAAGCTAATGACTTCATTATGATGTAAAAGTGAAATGAGTTACTGTGTTTATCCCCATTTTTATGTTATAGTCTGTATTATGACACATACATCTTAAGATTTATTTGCTCAATCCAAAGCTATGAATAAAATGGTAAATACTTTTATTACAGGAGAAATACTTATAGGAACACATTTGTTTTCGGAGGAAGAGATACTTCATTAGCTCTCAAGTGAATTTTGTATTTTTAGTACACTTAAATTCAGGTTTTTATATAATTTGAGTCTGTGATGTTGTCTCAGAATTCACTGGGAGTAAGAGTTCTTCTTTAACACAGCTTTGTGAAGTTTTGTCTCTTACTATTCTTCATTACTTCCCACTTGTTCTTTTTTTTTTTGAGACGGTGTCTTGCTCTGTCGCCCAGGCTGGAGTGCAGTGGCCGGATCTCAGCTCACTGCAAGCTCCGCCTCCCGGGTTCCCGCCATTCTCCTGCCTCAGCCTCCCGAGTAGCTGGGACTACAGGCGCCCGCCACCTCCCTCGGCTAATTTTTTGTATTTTTAGTAGAGACGGGGTTTCACCGTGTTAGCCAGGATGGTCTCGATCTCCTGACCTCGTGATCCGCCCGTCTCGGCCTCCCAAAGTGCTGGGATTACAGGCTTGAGCCACCGCGCCCGGCCCCACTTGTTCTTTTGAAGCTGCTCTATTCTATAGACGTTTGAGGCAATTAGGAGCTGATTGACTGAATTTATTTGCTCTTGTGATATAAAATTCAAGAGGTTTTTTTGTTTGTTTGTTTGTTTTTGGAAACCTAAATCCTTCATTGAGAAAGAAAAGGATGGGAAGCATATCTTCTATCTAGGCTCTTCCTTTATATAGAGGACAAGGAAATATCAGTCATATCCCTGTTGTTATGAAATCAATCAAGTTCCCCTAAAATCTGTATGTTGAGTCTCTAACCCACAAAGTCACTACATTTGGAGATAGGCCTTTAAAGAGGTAATTACGGTTAATTAAGGTCATATGAATGGGACCCTAGTCCAATAGGACTGGTGTCCTTATAAGAAGAGGAAAAGACACCAGTGAAGTTCCTGAATCAAGAAAAGGCAATGTGAGAACACAGCAAGGAGGAGGCCATGTGCAAGTAAAGGAGAGAGGCCCCAGGAGGAACCAAACCTATTGACATCATGATGTTAGACTTCTAACCTCCAGAACTGTGAGAAAATAAATTCCCACTCTTAAGCCACCTGGTTGATGATACTTTGTTATAATAGCCCTAGCAGATTAATACATTTGTAAACATGTTAAAAGCAGACTTTTTAGCAAACAAGCTAGTTATATTAACTAGTGGGAGGGTTTTTATGTGCAGGGTGTTTTTAGCAGCGTGTACTTGGTTGTTTAGCATCTCCTATATTAAAAACAAAAACAAAAACATAAAACCCTAGAATCTATAGATATATGGGGCACAGCTTCCTGGAAAATATTATGCATTCTTTGTGCCTATTTGATTATAAAATGAAAGTGCTTATTACTGACACTTTTTATCTTTTGTATAAGTAATGTGCCAGAACTTATTTATTGTAATAGGAAGAGATCCAGTGAATACTCCACCTTAGTTCTCCCTGGGTCTCTAGACACTAGACTTTTATATCCTAAAAATGATTAATACATTTCTACTTCATACGAGTCTAATTTGACAGTTTGATTCTTGTACCATCTCACTGATGATAAAATTAGGAGTTATATTGTGTAGAATATATAGATGCGTAGGTTATCATTTTTCTATGTTAAGTTTACATAGAGAAGAATAAATGCCACTGGTAAATGGTGACGAAGCATAGAACAATGACTTTTCTACATATCTAATTCAATAAAAGAGTTTACATGTGGAAATTCAACAAAGTAACTATACTCTGGCAATGCACATCAACTTAACTGGTGGGAATATTTACTGAGGTGGAAATACTGCAATTTTATAGCATAGTCTACCAAGGATGAGTATAGTATAATCCACCAACTAAGATAAATTGTCTCCAGTTTTATTAATCAAATGAATATTATGTTGGAAGTGAGCCTTTAAAATTTATATAGTTGTCTACTTCAAGAGCTTCTGATTATATACATCAGAAAAATAAAATTTTTAACAATAAAATTTATTCAAAGGAGCCTCCCAAACATCCCACAGTACATAGCACATGATCTAACAACCCTAACAGTCACAATAATCCACATAATGTCTCATTGTATATGCTTCCGCTTTTAATTTGAAAACAGCCTGTACTTTCTCATCCTTAGCAGAGAGAAAAGAGTAACTGTTCACCATTTCAAGCTTCTTTATTTGTTTGAAAAATGCATTCAGCACCAGTGAGATTTACATGTATTTTTATTCATAAAAAAGTAAAAGTTTTGTCCTTAATGGCACCAATCAACCTCAGTTACTGTAAACTACTTTTATGAAATACATTTATAAAGTATTAGTAGTACTTGCTTTTAAAAGTTATGCTGTTCACAGAGATTTTGAAAATACCTTAATGAAACACACACAGTGAATACCTATATGTTAAAAGAACCATCCTAGATGGAAGAAACAATTTAATGCATGTATTTGTTGTTAAGGATTTCTATCTTGCCCTTATCTCCATCCTAACCACCCTAGCTGTATTAGTTTATTTCCACGCTGCTGATAAAAATATACCCAACCCTGGGCAACTTACAAAGGAAAGAGGTTAATGGACTTACAGTTCCTCATGGCCGGGGATGCCTCACAATTGTGTTGGAAGGTTAAAGGCAAATCTCACATGGCAGCAAACAAGAGAAGAGAGCTTGTGCAGGGAAAGTCCCCTTTATAAAACCATCAGGTCTCATGAGACTTACTGACTGTCACCAGAGCAGCATGGGAAAGACCTGCCCCCATGATTCAATTGCCTCCCACTGGGTCCCTCAAACAACACGTGGCAATGCAAGATGAGATTTGGGTGGGGACACAGCCAAACCCTATCATTTCACCCTGACCCCTTCCACATCTTATGTTCACACACTTCAAAACCAATCACGCCTTTTCATCAGTCCCCCGAAGTGTTAACTCATTTCAGCATTAATGCAAAAGTTCACAGTCCAAAGTTTCATCTGAGAAAAGGCAAGTCCCTTCCACCTATGAGCCAGTAAAATAAGAAGCAAGTAAAATAAGCCAGTATGAGCCTATGAGCCAGTAAAATAAGAAGCAAGTTAGTTACTTCCTACATACAATGGGGATATGGGCATTGGGTAAATACAACTGTTGCAAATGGAAAAAAAAAAAAAAAATGGCCTAAACAAAGGAGTTAACAGCCCCACGAAAGTCTGAAATCCAGCAGGGCAGTCAAATATTAAAGGTCCAAAATGATCTCTTTTGACCCCATGTCATACATTTGGGTCACAGTGATCCAACAGGAGGTTTCCATGGTCTTGAGCAGCTCTGCACCTCTGTCTTTGCAGGACACAGCCTCCCTCCCCACTGCTTTCATGGGCTGGCGTTGAGTATCTGCAGCTCTTTCAGGTGCACGGTGCAAGGTGTCAGTGCAGCTATTATTCTGGAGGACAATGGCATTCTTCTCACATTTCTACTAGACAGCGCCCCAGTGGGGACTCTGTGTAGGGGTGCCCACCACACATTTCCCTTTCTCAATGTCCTAGCAGAGGTTCTCCATGAGCACCCTGCCCCTGCAGCAAACTTCTACCTGAACATCCAGGTGTTTCCATACGTTCTCTGAAATCTAGACAGTAGTTGCCAAATCAATTCTTGACTTCCGTGTACCCACAGGCTCAACATGTGAAACCTGCCAAGGCTTGGGGCTCGCACCCTCGGAAGTCATGGCCTGAGCTGTATCTTGACCCCTTTTAGTCATGGCTAGAGCTACTGGGATGCAGGACATCAAGTCCCTAGACTACACATAGCAGAGGGACCCTGAGTCTGGCTCATAAATCCATTTTTTCCTCTAAAACCTCCTGGCCTATGATGAGAAAGACTGCCACAAAGGTCTCTGTTGTACCTTGGAGACATTTTCCCCATTGTCTTGGTGACTAACTTTCAGCTCCTTGCTACTTACGCAAATTTCTGCAGCCAGCTTGAATTTCCCCTCAGAAAATGGGACTTTCTTTTCTATCACATTGTCAGGCTGCAAATTTTCTAAACTTTTATGATCTGTTTTCCTTTTAAAATTGGATGCCTTTAATGGCACACAAGTCACATCTTTTTTTGTTGTTGCTGTTTTGGAGTCTTGCTCTGTCACCCAGGCTGGAATGCAGCGGCATGATCTCAGCTCACTGCAACCTCCCCCTCCCAGGTTCAAGCAATCCTCCTGTCTCAGCCTCCCAAGTAGCTGAGACTATAGGCCCATACTACCGTGCCCAGCTAACAAGTCGCGTCTTGAATGCTTTTCTGCTTAGAAATTTCTTCTGCCAGATACCCTAAATCATCTCTCTCAAGTTCAAAGTTCCACAAATCTTTAGGACAGGGGCAAAATGCTGCAAGTGTCTTTGCTAAAACATAACAAGAGTCACCTTTGCTCCAGTTTCCGACAAGTTTCTCATGTCCATCTGAGACCACCTCAGACTGGATTGCATTGACCATATCACTATCAGCATTTTGGTCAAAGACATATAACTATACGGAGAACCCACTCCCAGTGTTTAATGTGGGTTCTTTTCTATTTCCTAAGTGTCTCGGCTGGGTTGAGAAATAAAGGGAAAGAGCACAAGAGAGAGAAATTTAAAGCTGGGTGTCCGGGGGAGACATCACATGTTGGCAGGATCCGTGATGTTCCCCGAGCTGTAAAACCAGCAAGTTTTTATTAGCAATTTTCAAAAGGGGAGGGAGTGCACGAATAGGGTGTGGGTCACAGAGATCACACACCACAAGGTAATAAAATATCACAAAGCAAATGGAGGCAGGACAGGATGAGATCACAGGACCACCGGATGAGGTGAAATTAAAATTGCTAATGAAGTTTCCAGCATGCATTGTCATTGATAACATCTTATCAGGAAACAGGATTTGAGAGCAGATAACCTGTCTGACCACAATTTATTAGGTGGGAATTTTCTCATCCTCATAAGCCTGGGAGTACTATAGGAGAATGGGGCTTATTTCATCCCTTCAGCTTTAACCATAAAAGACGGGACGACTTGAAAAGGGGCGTCTATAGGCCTACCTTCAGGGCACATTCTCTTTCTCAGGATGTTCCTTGCTGAGAAAAAGAATTCAGCGATATTTCTCCTATTTGCTTATGAAAGAGAAGTATAGCTCTGTTCCTTCTGGCTCACCGACGGCCAGTTCAAAGTTACCTCTCTTGTTCCCTGAACATACTGTTATCCTGTTCTTTTTTAAAGATGCCCAGATTTCATATTCAAACACACATGCTCTACAAACAATTTGTGCAGCTGACACAATCACGGGGTCCTGAGGCGACATTCATCCTCTTCAGTTTACACAGAAGATGACAGGATTAAGAGATTAAAGTAAAGACAGGCATAGGATATCACAAGAATATTCATTGGGGAAGTGATAAGTGTCCATGAAATCTTCACAATTTATGTTCAGAGATTACAGTAAAGACAGGTGTAAGAAATTATAAAAGTGTTAATTTGGGAAACTAATAAATGTCCATGAAATCTTCACAATTTATGTTTTTCTGCTGCTGCTTCAGCCGATCCCTCCATTCAGGGTCCCTGACTTCCTGCAACATACAACAAGTCTCTAGGGAGTTCCAAACTTTCTCACATTTTTTCTGTTGTCTTCTGAGCCCTCCAGACTGTTCCAACCTCTGCCTGTTACCCAGTTCCAAAGTTGCTTCCACATTTTCAGTTATCTTTAGAGCAGAGTCCCACCCCACTCCTGGTACCAATTTACTGTGTTAGTCTGTTTTTACACTGCTGATAAAGACATACCTGAGACTGGGCAATTCACAGAAGAAAGAGGTTTAATGATCTTACAGTTCCATGTGGGTGGGGAGGCCTCACAATCATGACAGAGGGTGAAAGGCATGTTTCACATGTCAGCAGACAAGAGAAGAGAGCTTGTGCAGGGAAACTTCTCTTTATAAAACCATTAGATCACATGAGACTTTATTCACTATCACAAGAACAGCATGGGAAAGACCTGCTCCCATGATTCAATTACCTTCCACAAGGTCCCTCCAACAACACATGGGAATTCAAGATGAGATTTAGGTGGGGACACAGCCAATCCACTAGAAAACAGCAAAGCTGTATAATTATTAAACATTGTCATGGAAAAGTAATTCCCCAACTCTACTTGGAACTATATGTGATGTTCTTTACATTTATCATACCCTCTTTATGCTAAACTAAAATATTTAGTTGTAATTTATGGTAACTATTTATAGTTCCTCTTTTTTTCCCTCTCTGAATTTTCTGCAATACCCTGCAAAGTTGGCATATTATCTACCTTTTTCTTTTAATTTTACTATTTTTGTGAACAAAAATGTCAGAACATGAAGTACCTTAAGTCAATTTTTTTTAATGGTGAAAAATTTTTAACACTGTGAGGGGCCAGTAAAAGAGATTACTTTCATTGTTAGGGACATTTTGGCATGAGTCAAATAACATGACAGTCAATTGTGTTCTTTGATGAATGTACAAGTATAATGAATTTCAGTTATTGGAGAGCTTCTCTTTCTCCTTTGACTTGTTTGTTCTCTCAATTTCTGCACTCTCATTTTTGTTCTTTTGTAAAGAGTTTCTGGTAAGGACTATGCATTAGTCAGTTTTAAGAACCCAAACTTTATCAAAGAAAATTATCTCTTTAAAATATTTGCACTGATGGAAAGATATATGAACCACCCAGTCTTATTTTATTGGATCCCAATTTAGTTTGTGTTTGTGTGTATGTGTGAGTGTTTATCTGACATCAACCATTATCTTTTAACATTAGCATGAGACAATATGCTAGTCTGAAACAGAAAAATATATATCACTCCTACCAAAGCCAGTCTATATTTTAATTGCTTTTTCCTGAAAGTAGAATCACGTATAACTTAAAAACAGATTGAAATGAAAGGGAAAAAACTGATTCTGTAATTAACTTACCATGTGACCTTCACCACACTGATAGTCCTTACATATCTAAATTTCTAAATCTGCCAAATGAAGCGATTGATTTTACATGATTTCAAAAATATATCATTTTTTTGACAGTCCTAGAAGTTTTAGATAATTCTCTGTTCTAGTCTACTGCAAAGGAATAGCAGCAGGTAAAAACTATAATGTTTGACCCTGAAGATTATTATGTGATATGTGTAAGGGTCTTAATGTGTATGATTCCATTTTTAGGGGTGCAGGAGATAAAGTTTATTTTCCAAAATGGATAAATACAAAATGATTTTTGCAATAAAAATGTATTGTGAGGGAATCTTTTGAATCAATGTGATTACTTATTGTGGAAGATACAGGCCATATCGCATAACGTCTTGCCTCAAGGATCTTATCACTTAGTGAGTGAAATAAAACAATTACACAGATAACTGCCAGTAGGCAGCACTAAATGTCTTAAGTGACGGATAGAGAGAGAGGTAAGAAGGGTCCAGCCAAATGCTAAAATGTTAATAAAGCCCAGATCACAGGCGGTAATAATCAAATGAATTGAACAGGCTTAGGAGAAATCCATGAAAGAAATAAATCTGTATCCCTGGGATCTTTCCATTTTTGAGAACATATTATGTTTGAATCTCTTAGGAATGTGCGGTTCTCCTTCCCTTTAAAATAGTTACAGTATGACTTTCATTAAAATCTTGGATTTTGTCTATCATAGCAGACAATAGCAGCATTTTATGCCCTGTGAAGAATTGTATGCTTAATTTTGGAAACAAGATATAAGGAAAGAGGCTCTCTAAGCTGTTAGAAACAAAGGATTTTTAAAATCTTTCTGCTCTCATACCTCCATAAAGGTTGTCTTTTCTCCTTTAAAGTTATAGGAAATATTCTGAATACTAATGTGACAGAACCAGATGCAATCCCCGAATACCGTATTTGCTTAATGATAAATTCCTAGTCCTTACCTTTAAGGAGATTTGACAATTCACTTTGTCCTTTAGCCTTGCGGTAGTCAGGAAAGTTATGCACAATGTTTTTATGCTCATTCCTCCTATTTTGCTGTTAGCTATCATTAATCCCTAATGCCTGGAACTGCATAAATTTCTTCCACAAAGAAAGTCCACAGGTCGTTTTTATTTGGAGCACTTTTTTTTTTAATATGCGCCACAATATATTCCGTTATGTATTACCTCGTCTGAATGCAAAACTGTTTTATATGCAGATTTAAGGTAATGAGCACTCAAGTTTAAAAAATGGTTCTGGTATCCTGTAGCTTCTCAATAATAATATACTCTTACATTCCAACAGAGAAGGATGGATTATGGGTTTTTCAATTTGCATCAGGCATATTAATTGCAGAGTAGGGCTTCTACATAAAATATCAATGTACTGGAACAAACTGTTAATGTACCAGAATATGAACACTTACATTCATTTCTGGAGCTTTAAAAGGAATCATCCCCCTCCCCCGCTTTTTTAAATCTATACCTCTGGAGATGGTACAGTTTTTTAGTCAGTTAATGAGAACTATGTAACCACCATTTCTCCAAAAATCCCTAATTAGATTAAATGCAATAGGGCTATTTTAGTCATTTCTGCTGGGGAAGAATACAACAAGTCATTAGGGAAAGGGAATAATTTAGAAGGTTTGAAAGAAACTTATTTTAGAGTTACTTTTAAGAAACATGATATGGAAGATCAACTTTATGTCCTAGTTGGAGGCAGGGAGGCATACTCAACTTTTATTTGCATTATATTTCTCAACTGTGAAGAGAATACCTAAACTAGTAAAAGTTTAATTGAAAGTTTTATAAGTAATTTTCAGCCAACGTTTTGCACTGTAGGTTTGATTGTAGAGAACTGGTACTTTATTTCATGGAAGTACGTGAATTATATATTTTCTTGTAAGCATAAAATTGTGAATGTCCATATTTTTAAAAAGCATTATAATAATAAAAACTCTCGTGCTGTAATTTGTCTAATAGATTTGGTAACTAATATAAATTGTAGATACTCTGGTTAGACTAGAATACAGATTAAAATATTTTTAAATATGTTCCTTTTTTCTTTAATGTGGACATTTCTTATTTTTCAAAAAATAAAGCAAGAGGAAGAAATAAAGTTGAGATTTAAACACGGCTACGTATTTTTTCCTGAAGCTTGTACTTAATATGCAAATGATAAGTATTTGGTAAATATTCATTAAGTAAATATCACATCTTTCACATTTATTTTTCACTTTACATTTTTGACACTTGATAAAATCTGTGATTTTATTATTTTCTAACAAAAATAGAATGGAGGCCCACTTTTCAAATCCATTCTGGAAAAGACAATATTTGAATTTTTATGCCACAGCTGTAAGTAACGAATTATCTCACTAGAGAAGAGAAGAAATGCTACCCACATAATCCAACAGGAGACTTGGTTCATTTCGTGTCTGGAAGAGTCAGTGCAATGTTACAAACTGAAATGAATTTCCTTTTCAATCATCAGGTGAAAAAAGGAGTGAGAATGTCCTGCTTTAAAAAAAAAAAAAAAAAAAAAAATCAATGTAACCTTTTTTTTTCCCATCATCCTGAAGAAATAATATGTGTTTGTTTGTGTGGGGGTATGTGTTTTATTTTGCAGTGTTAGTTTTGACCTCATTATTATGCTGTTATTAAAGGCTAAGTATGTCATGGATCAAAATGAAGGCAAAATAGACTTTTCTCAGCATTAAAGCACAACCTAATTTATGGCAAAAGTAATTTCCATCCTGTTTTAAAGAAACAGCCCTGGACAACATGAGTTTTCCTTTGCTGTATCATGCTGGCTGAAAAACAGGGGTTAGATATGCATTTCATGCAAAGAACAGGGAAAATCACTAGAACTGTAAACTCTGCATTTGCTGGGTGCTAACATTTTGAGAAATGCTAAAACTGTGTTATTTTGGTTTTGTATTACATTTAGTAAGTGTATTTTAAACTCAAAGAATTTGATTTTCAGTAAGAAGCCCAAATAAAGTGTTGCAACTGTTTTATTTAAGGTCAATTCTTTCAACTAAACACCTTTTATTTCCAGATGTGTTTTCCCTCTCATTTGAAATGCCGCATAACACAAGATGCTGCCTGTTTTGTGTGCTTTTTTCTACTGCATACATAGATCGAAAATAGGTTCAAGTGCCTCATTTGAAAATCTTTTACTTAATTCCACCCATTGAAACGATGACATCATGTTTTCAGAATTTACCTTTCTTGGTAAACATCACCAACAAAAGGTTAATGTTTATGAAAGACATCTTAAATCTTAATGTGATGCATACAACATTTTAAATTTATATAAACTTTTACTAAATTAAACAATAACTACTTTGAGGTTATAAGTGATAATTTTAGAGGTAAGGATGAAAGGCACCTGCCCCTCATCCTGATGCATCTACCTTCTGTATCCTCTGATAAAAATCAA
Source organism: Piliocolobus tephrosceles (assembly GCF_002776525.5). Classification (NCBI taxonomy): domain Eukaryota; kingdom Metazoa; phylum Chordata; class Mammalia; order Primates; family Cercopithecidae; genus Piliocolobus; species Piliocolobus tephrosceles. The sequence continues at coordinate 118,537,706 of NC_045439.1, forward strand.
ATGAAAATTAATCTCAGGTTCAAAGTGGTATTAACTGTATTCAAGAATCTTATGATGTCCTTTACTTCCTTTGAAGCATTACCTGATGACATAACCACAATTTCAGCATAGCTGTTGACTTTTGATTGTAGGTTTTATTTTGTTTTTTATTTTTACATTCTTGTGGGGAAAGGGGTTTAATCTCTTAAACTCTGTTGGCAAATTACATTGATGAATGCGTTCTGACAGGAAGCTTTACTGAAATGAAAAGGAGTTGTGTGTAAGGGTGGGAATAACTATTCTAAGAGCTTGTTCATGGTTCTCGTTGCCAGGGAAACCACTGCTTTGTCTGTACGTGTTTGGAATGGCTGCCTCATTAGAACTCAGGCTCCTAGACAGTCACTTGTAATATTGATAAAATGAAAGGAATGAACTTATTTTAGTAATTAACTTCAAATTAATAAAAATAGCATATTTAAAAGACAGAGGTTTGAAAGCTAAACATACAGAATTATGGGGGAACAATGAATTTAATATTGATTAGGCCTGTTCAGCCACTTGTGTGACTGGAAGCAAAATTTTATTTTTTACTTTCTCTTTGCCTTTTTACATATTTATGGGGAGTAAGCAAATGGACGATTATATGTTAACACCACCAAATAAACTTGGGATATGAGACATCCTGATTTTTTCATAAATATACAGGTATTTTTCTTATTAATTCATTTTTTCCCATTGCCATGACTGGCCTGTGTCATGGCCAAAATATTATAAAAACAGATTGAATTTACTGGCTCTCAAGGGCACAAAAGTTAGTGAAAACTTAGATTGGAAACTCATCTATGGGTAGTTTCATTTTTCTTGTAAGAAAAAAAGAAGTAGCACACTAAGAAATTATGTGAACCAATATTAAAAACAAAGAGGATAACATATTATTACTCTAAATTTAAAGAATTTTTAAAAAGACAAGAAACAGGCATAGATAAAAATATTTCAAGTTCAAGGAGCTAAGACTAACTCTTAATATAATACTACTTCTTCCTTTTTTTTTTACTATAAGCTAAACTTCCTTTGGAAATTTTTTGACATTTAAAATGTTTGTTTTTAACTCATGACAAAGAGATGGAATATTTTAATAAGTTTTCTTCTTCCAACAACAGAAGTTCTTTAAATTTCTTGTTCTATCATTCTATATAAATATACTCAAAGTACTACAATCTTAAATATTATTATTTAATATTTTTTTCCTAAAGGAACAAAGAAAAACAAAATCCAAAGATCTTTTTTAAAAGTCTATATTATTCAAAAAAGTTGGCTTCAAAAAACTGGGTATATTGTTTTTTTATTTGTAGTACTGTTTTAGGAAAAGAAATGTCAAAATGATATTTTGGACTTTGCAAGTCCTGTTTTGGTTAGAAATGTCAAAAACTTAATTTTATGTATGTTAAAACTTAAAATTGCCATTAGACATTCAAGAGAAGATGTTTATAAGGAATATTTTATAGATGTAGGATTCATGGGATGTGGATTTTATTTGAGTGTGGAATAAGAGAAAGGTGGGGATGAAGTCTGGGTTTAACATGACTCCCAGGCCTGGATGAGTAATTGTGTGGAAAACAGTGCCTTTCATTGAGATGAAACTGCTAAAACAATGGTTTTCAATCTTGCCTACACATAAGCATCACCTGGAGAACTTTAAAAAAATACTAATTCCTGAAATCCAACCTTAGAGATTCTTATTCAATTGAAATGAGTTTGAGTCTATAACAGTATTTAAAAAATTGCTCTCCTGGTGATTCTAATATGAAACCACCTTTGATTACCCTGATACTAAAATTCATTCTTGTGCTTCCTAACTTTCAGGTTGCCCAAACCTTAGGGGCACCTGAAATATTTTTAAAATCTCAATGTCCAGGTACTCCAGATCAATTATATCAACATTTCTGAAAGTCAGTCTCAGAATTTTATTTTTATTTTTATTTTTATGTTTTTATTTTTTAAGGCAGAATCTCTTTCTCCCTCTGGTGCCCAGGATGGAGTGCAGTTGCACACTCTTGACTCACTGCAACCTCTGCTTTCTGGGTTCAAGCGATTCTCCTGCCTCAGCCTCCCTAGTAGCTGGGATTACAGGTGTGCACCACCATGCCATGCTTAATTTTGTATTTTTAGTAGAGACAGGGTTTCGCCATGCTGGCCAGTCTGGTCTCAAACTCTTGACCTCAGGTGATCCTGTCGCCTTGGCCTTCCAAAGGTGTTGGGATTACAGGCCTAAACCACTGTGCCCAGCTCAGTCTCAGAATTTTAAATTTCCTCGAGTGATTCTTATGAGTGTCAGGGCTGGGGAATCATGTTACTAAAGAAAGAAAAGTTCAGGTGGAGAAGCCGCTGTTTGACAAAAACATGGTATTTGAGGTGGATCTGGAACACCATTCTGGAAGGACTTAGTAGGTTTTTCAATATGAATCTGATGTTATGCAGCAAAAGTCTATGTGGGCTACAGAAACATAATGTGTAACAGTGGAACACTGCAAGAGGAGGCAGCCATGAGGGTGCTTACAAAGAAGGATGAAAAAGGAACGAAGAGCAGAAGGTTGGGAAACAGTGGCCTTTGAGAGGAGGGAAGGAGAAAAAGAACTAGAACTGAAAACTGAGAAAAATATAGAAATGGATTTGGAAAGAATGATGTCATAGAAATCAAGGCTTTTAAAGAAAAGTTGAGACTCAGTATGAAAAAATAATACAAAAACTAAAAATAGTTGACTTGGAAATCAAGAGAGGTATTAGTGCCCTTCAAAAGAACTGTTTTAGGGGAGAAGTGGAAGTAAAAAGTATTTGGAATACATGAGAGAGGAATGAGAAACCAATGTCTGAGTTAGTAGAACAGTGGTTTCAAAATATGACAGCGTATAAGAATCACATGGGAAGTTTAAAAACAAACAAACAAAATGATGCCTGTAACTGTACCCTAGACCAAAGGAATCAGAATTTCTTGAGGAGGGAAAAGGATATCAGTGTGGCTCACAAGCCCCCCAGGGTGACTCTAATGTGCAGCCAGATTTGAAAAACATTTCATAGAATATTCTTTCAGAAACTTGACTGAAAATGAAAGGTGAGGATTTAGAGTAGTTTCTACTTGGAGGTGGAAGTTGTGAGAGAAAAATAAGAGACTTGACTATAAGAACTATGACAGAGCCACGGTGTTTGAACATTAGTTGAAAATACTTGAGATCAGAATTCAGGTTATGGAAGAAATGGAAGCATAGAAATCAAAGTCACTAGTGGAAAAATCCCCTCTACAAAGAGAATGGTGAAAAACTCATCCTGTGTGCCTGTAGAAAAAGATGTGAAAATGAGTAAAATTCTAATTTGGTTGCTTTTATTTTTGTTTGTTATATAAAGAGATACAGACAGGATGTTGAGGGAATCTTACTAACAACCACAATTTCCCATATAATTATATTCACTCCTTGCATTTGTAGCGGTGGAAATGTAAGGGACTTGAAGTGCTTGTTATCAATTTGGAATAACTTATGTGGGAAATGGAAAAGATGACCCATAAAGATAATGTTTAGTTCATATAGACGAGGTGAGGCTTAGAGTGTCATAATCTACACAAATACGTAGTTTCCTCTAATGGCATTCTAATATCAAGATAAACAAGGAGGAAAAAAATGGCACTTTTAAACACTATGAGTGCAGGCATGAAATTTCTGTTTAAAATTGCCCATCATTTGTTTAGATGAAAGAAAAAACAAGGGAGGTGCTTATAAACTGAGATAAAAAGGGAAGAATCTGAATCTTTCAATAGTACAAAAAACAGATAGATACAGAAGTACTATCTTCTTTTAGTATTTGTGAAGTATTGGTTCCAGGACCCCTCAGATATCAAAATCTGCAGATTCTCTAGTCCCTGATAAAAAATGGTATAGTATTTACACATAACCCACACACATCTTGCTATATAATTTAAATAACCTCTAGATTACTTATCATACCTAAAACGATGTAAATGCTCTGTGAATAGTTGTTATACTGTATGTTTTGTATTATTTCTATTGTTATATTGCTATTTTTATTGTTTTTTCCTCAAATATTTTCAATCCGTGTCTCTTTGAGTCCACAGATAGAGAATCCATAGATAGGAAAGACTCACTATAGCAAAGAGGTGAGCAGGTAAAATACGAAATTAATTTTACTAACACTCTTAGAGATTGAAGTTCTAATTTTGAAATAGTTTGAGATGAAGAATAGTCCAAGAATGTCTAGGAACACTATAATCCAAGATAATGGTTCTAGGATGTAAAGTACGAGGGAAAATTAATACATTTAAACCAAAGGATTTAGAAGTTATATCACTGTACACTTATCAACCTAGATACTATTCATGACAAAAGCAGAATTCAGTATGAAAAGAAATAGTAAATGATCAATGAGTGGGGCAGTGGGGGAAGGAGAGAGAGGGGAGATAGGAGACAGGGGAATGTGAATAATCTGGGTTCTTGATGTTTCAGCTTCTGATAGCACCACAGCTTCCTGCAATGGATTATACACTGCCACTAGGAAGATAAAAAATCACTGAGAGAAGCCATCTTTGGTTAGATTTATCTTTTTGAGTTTAGAAATATCCATAAAATACTGTTTTTCTCATGGAATGACAGTAACTCAAAGCAACTCTGGATTTCTAATTCAAAACTACTCTAGGTTTCTAGGAATAAGAAAAGGTGTTTTTTTTGTTTATTTTTTTTTTTTTTTTCCACCTATGTATGACTTTCACTGATGGGAGTTTACAGGGTTTGATTAAGTAGGAGATTTTGATAATATATCTTAAGGTATTAGAGTGATATGAATTTCACATGATTTTAGAAATATTGAAAGTTTTGTTTTATTTTATTTTATTTTTTGAGACAGAGTCTCTGTCTGTTACCTAGGCTGGAGTGCAATGGTGCAATCTCAGCTCACTGCAACCTCTGCCTCCTGGGTTCAAGCAATTCTCCTGCCTCAGCCTCCCAAGTAGCTGGGACTACAGGTGTGCACCACCATGTCCAGCTAATTTTTGTATTTTTAGTAGAGATGGGGTTTTATCATGTTGGCCAGGCTGGTCTCGAACTCCTGACCTCAGGTAATCCACCCACCTCGGCTTCCCAAAGTGCTGGGATTACAGGCGTGAGGCACCACACCTGAACGATAGTTTTATAAAATCTAGATTTAAGGCAGAATTTAAAAACAGAATCTCTAATACGAAAACCTTTTTCTATATTATTATTTTTTAAATTTAAAAGTAAACTTTAGTGTCGAAAATGCAAACTTGGGGAGGGCAGAAAGACCACACATAAGGCTGCCACTTCACACCTGGAGGGTCACATGGCGGCTGGGCAGAGGCACTCCTCACTTCCCAGACGGTGTGTATGAATCACAATGTAGGGGATAAAGACCTTAGATAACAATCTTGAAAGTAAAAGTGGTTAAGAGAAAAATGCAAAAGAGTTTAGAGTGATGGCTGAAAGAACTCAATAATAGATTATCTTTCACTGACAAGAATGAAGAGAAAAATATGGTTTCAAAATACTTACCATAAACAATGTACAGATTTGTGTAACAGGTTATTGTATATGATAGTTGAAAGAAAATAATGATTTGAGATGGGAGGAAGTCATTTTTATTAAGACATAATAATTTTCAATTTAATGGCTGGACATTTATGTGGCTTTTAAAAGTCAGTGCACTTCCAAAGTGGCACTGCAATACGTGGAAAATGTCAGTACTGGAGATGTTGCATGCCATCCACGCAGAAGTGGGCATTCAAATCTTAAGAATGTATGAGATATCACAAAACATAGTTATAAATGATGACAGTAAGAGAACCACAGAATGTTGAACCATGATATTAAGGAAACATGTAGCATGGTGTGACTAGAGAACATAGTCTCGGAAATCAGACTGAATTGTGTTTGTATTGTGGCTTCAGGATTTGTTATGTTACTTTGAGCTTTCCTATCAAATGGACAACTTCATTGTATTATTATTATAAATTAGAAATAACTTTCTAACAGGATTGTGGAAGTGTATGTGTGTTTATGTGTACACACACAAAGAGAATATAAATAATTATTAAATAAATATTTCTATTTTATGGTAGATTGTAAATAAAAACTAAATCAAAAGTTAAGTCAAAGTAGTCAAGAAGATTACAAGGTATAAGAAAAATTCAGTATTTTAGAAACCAACAGAGAGAGGGTTTTAATGACAGTGATTGGTCAACAGTTTCAAAAACCACTAAGAAAAATTGCTCCTAGAAGATAAGAGAATGAGTCTATGCCTTACAATAAGCCTAGGATCACATTTCTTAATTTATTCCTCTCAAAATTGAAACATAAACTACTTCTATCCATATTGTCTTATTTGCCTTATGTAAAAGAAAAAAGGAAGCAAACGGTTGCCAAATGTTTTAAAGCGTATATTGTCTCTCTCTCCATTCTTCCCTCTCTGTCCTCTCTCATCTCTCTTTTCTCCCCTTCTTTCCCTCTCCTCCCACTGTATTTCTCCACATTTTCTAGACCTATCAGTTTTACAACAGAGAAGTCGCATTTGAAGATTTAATATAATCTTCCCAAATGAGATTATTATTTTCCATGATTTTCACGGTATTCCATAACACAAACACATCACCATTTATTCTTTCTGTAGTAGACATTTAGGTGATTTAAAATGTTTACATTATAAATAACGATAATTTAGTAATAAGTATCTTAGAGAATTTATTCTAAGTTAAAAACAAAAATAGAGATTTAATATAAGTCCAACTGATAAACATATATAGTAGGGAAAATTTTAAAGTTATCATACACATAAAAATCCAAAAGCTGACCCAATTACATTTGTGTTTTTGGCATAGCAAGATTTATTGATTGATCAATGCCATGTGTATGGTGGATATGCTTGCCTTGTCTCACAGAAAGGCAAACAAGCAGCCCATTACATTAAAGCATGTGGATTACAGTTTAGTCCCTATGGAAAAATAATATAACTTCCTTATTCTTACTCCAATCTTTAAGGATCTCAAATAAAAGAAAAATAATTGCATAATTCATCATCTTTTGTGATTTGAGACATACATGATCATGTTATTGGCAGAAAATGAGTTGGTTTTATACATTTTATTGATGTGTCCCCAGACATGTATAATTAGTTGGCCATATTCTTGTTTCTCCACCTTCAAAAGAACTGGTTACTGTGATTACTTTTTATGAGGGTGATAATTACAAAATAGAATTGAGTTGAATGAAATTAAAGAGAAACTGAAAAAAAATTCCCTGCCAGGAAAGAATTTCATTTGAATGGGTACAAAGTTCTTTACAATTCTTACTTAGCTGAAGTGTATTTCTAGTTGTGTTTGTAGATTTATATCATTATGAAAATAGCCACTTCCTAGGTTCTCATTTTTCGTATAAAAACAGTGTTCACTAGGAGTAAATTTCTTCCCTGAATTCAATTTCTGAATATTCACAAGGTGAAAATTGTGTTCACCTCTTTTCAAACGGAGATTCTCTGAATTGTAATTGGGTGACTATTTCATAAATCAAATCTCAGCATATATCACTTTAAAATGATATAGGGTAAAAGGGCCCAAAGTGTGTGTGCACACCTGGATGTGTGTGTGTGAGCATGATGTGGAAACTATGTGGATAGATAAATATCTAAAATAATATGTATATACATAGCATGATGTTCTAATAATTACCAATAAGATCATGTCTTCAGCAGAGAGTAATGCATACCGAGTTTTTAAATTTTTAATTTTTTATTTTCATATCTGATTATTTTGCTATGATCTCTTTTTTATCAGAGGAGTTACTAAAAATATGAGTAGATAAGAATACATTTGAATTTTTATGTGTATGATAACTTTAAAATCTTACCTACCTTATATATTTCTCAGTTGGACTTATATTAAATCTCTATTTTTGTTTTTAACTTGGAATACATTCTCGAAGATACTAATTAATAAATTATCATTTTTTATAATGTAAACATTTTAAATCACCTAAATGTCTACTACAGAAAGAGTAAATGGTGATGTGTCTGTGTTATGGAATACCCTGAAAACCATGGAAAATAATAATAAAGCTCTATATACATTGACATGGAAAGAATAAATTAATAAATTATTTAACTGAAAGAAAATCATCGTAGTTGTATAAATGAATATATGTACCTGCAGGGCTGCAACATTATGCCACTCAAGCAAGTACATAATTCAGTAGTGCTATTAGGTAAGGATTATAGATATTTCCGCATACAAATATACAGTGAAGAGAAACAATTAATATTTTTAAAATATATATATGTTTATACATATGTCAAAAAAGTTATGAAAGTAAATACTGCAAATTACTAACAGTGGAAACTCTTAACAAGTAGGTGTAATTTTGCTTTTCATTTTGCATTACACACTTTTGTATTGACTGAAGATTAAAATTAGATTTGTGTTACATTTTTTTCTCTAAAAATGTAACTATAATTGAAAACCTCGTTTCTGAATTGTACATTCTGTTTAACTCATGTACTTTCTCTTTAATCATCAATTTCTTCACGACATCACAAAAATACTAGAAACTTTCCAATTAAAGAAAAAAAAACTAAAAATCAGGAAAATAAAGAAGCATTTTAGAACCAAACCTTCTCTTACTGCCATCACTCTTTATTCCAGGCCTTGAAATGAAATAGCACAGACTGTCTTGTCCCCTCTCCCGAAGATGCTTGGTTTATTCAGTAATCAACTCCCAACTTTGCAATGGCCCAGAGAGATAGCCTTTACTTTGCATACCTTCTAAAACACTAGCCTGATTCAAGTATTTATCATTCTTGAATTATAGCTAGCAACTTCACTGGTTTCTTTGCCTGTAATTTCTTACCTCTGCAGTCATCCCCAGATATTGCCATAGGGCTATCTTCCTAATGCAGAGATCAAATCATTTTGTTATTCTTAAAATATTTTTGGCTCTATCATCCACAGAGTAAGTTTCAGATTTCTAGACATAACATCACGACCTTTCATGTCTTATTGCCAGATTGCTCTTTTAGCATCACTTCAAACTCCCCTTCCTTCCTTCCTTCCTTCCTTCCTTCCTTCCTTCCTTCCTTCCTTCCTT
>NC_045439.1:118546843-118593153 GCF_002776525.5 Piliocolobus tephrosceles
TTTTTTTTTAACTTTTAAGTTAAGGAAGAAAGGTGCAGATTTGTTACATAGGGACACTTGTGTCATGGAGGTGTGTTGTACAGATTATTTCATCACCCAGGTTTTATGCCTAGTACTCATCAGTTATTTTTCCTAATCCTCTCCCTCCTCCCACCCTCCAAAAGACCCCAGTTTGTGTGTTGTTCCCATCTACGTGTCCATGTGTTCTTATCAATAGCTCCCACTTCATAGTGAGAGCTCCAAACGTCCATAAGTATAATATACCATTTTATGCCTTTAAGTCTTGTCATTTACATCTCTTATTATTCTCATCTTTCAAGGCCCACCACAAATATCACACTTATATTTGACAATGGAAAGAAATATTCCTGCTCTCCTAGGGCACTTTGCTTTACCTATATTACAAATCTGATTTCATCTATACTAACTTTAGTTAGCTTTCATTTGTTCCACTCAGCACTAAATAATTTAGTCTTGAAATCAGGACCCACCTTCGATTGATCTCTGAACTAGAGTCCTTATCTGAATTCAATATATTTTTTACTTTGCTTTTAACCAAATATATTTGGAATCCCTTTATCCATACACTTATGAGGAAACATTCCTGACAAGGTTGCTATTCATTAATACGACTATGGAAAAAAAAAATGTCACCTTAGTTTTATTTTAAGATATGAAAAAGTCTTATCTATTTTTAATAGATTTGATAATACTGTGTATGAGTTTAAGTCTTACTGATGCTGTACAGTTGTATTATCCAATATGGTAGCCAATAGACACATGAGGTTATTTACATTTGTGTTTAAATTAATCAAAATAAAATAAAACTTCCACAAATATAATACACCATTTTTTATGCCTTTAATTATTGCTCCAAGGTTTCAGTATATTATAGAAATTTTTATTATCACAGAATTCTCCATTTAAAAGCTCTGCTCTAAAGTTCAAACTCAAAATATAAATTACTCCTGTGCTAACTTGGTAAAATCCTGATACAGAAATGGCACACTTTACAATAGATTTTTTGCACTGTTTTTATCTAAGTTGAATATAGCTGTATTACTAGCTCACCAGGCAACTGTTACAGGGATTTACCATATCTTTAACACTTTAAAATTTATTCTAATGAACTCAGTTGATTGCATATAACCCTTTACACATCCAGGTCAAATGAATCACTGTACTAGAATCAGCTATTCTGGGGGAAAAGAGGAGAAGACGTTGTGCATGTTTGTGGAATATGTATTATTAAACATAAGTCCCAGTACCCTGTGGTAGCAGATCTGACATTTCTGACCATCCTGTGGCTCAATTTTAAGAAATAATGTCTAAGAAGGAATCAAGAATGAATGGATGTATTGCACTCAAAAGATAAATTTGTTCTCATCACTAGTGGGATGTGTTCCATCCTTACTCAATAATTGTATACAATGTCATGCCATTAAACCTTACATAATGGTCTGTACCTCATTCATTCTCATCCTTCAAGGTTCACCTTAAACTTTTTTCTTTTTTTCCCCCTAGGTTTTCTCCACATTAGCTAGGAAGTGTGCCTGTACAGAATGTAATGAAAAAATGAAATTTCTCTATGCAGGAATTCGACATTGTGTGTTGAATGCTGTGATAACAGCATTTCTTATGCAGACTCAATATACATTTGATCATCTAACATGAAAATTGAAACTCGCATCTGCTTGAAAACCATCACTTTGCTGGCTCAATTTTAGACCTGCAAAGGAACTTGCTGCCCTTTTGTTAACTAGATGAGCTATATATTTCACTTTGAAAAGACATCTCCCTGCAACTTTGATGGTGAGATACTGCCTCATAACATTCATTTTTCTCTATTAAGGTATTATAGTTTTGATTTAATAATTTTCAGCGGAGATTCATTTAACAATAGAGTGAATGAAAATCTAAAAAAGAATCAAATGGTTATTAGTGGAAACATAATAACCTTTACCAATTGACCTTTCGTAATGGAGAGACTCCTCAGTGGGAAGAAATCTTTCATGTTGAAACTTTCCTGATAGAGAATTCTTTGCATATACAATCAATGAGGTATGGGCATAGCTTCATCTTTGATATGAATAACAAAAAGTTGTCATAGAAAGCTATAGAATTAAAATTTATTTTTCAGAAAGAGTATTGTTGGTTTCTTTCAAAAGTGAAGATAAAAATGATATAGGGGAAGGTACCCTCAAATAAATTAGTATAACCAAGTAATCATTTTTCAGAAATAGATTAGAAAATATTCATCCCCCCAAATTAATGTTTGCTAGTTACTTTTATCGATTTCCTTTCTACAATGCTCATTTTAACATCACAATGCTTTCATTAGTACATTATGTAAAATATCAGGTATATGTAAATTGCCATTGTTGAAAATTAGGTTTTGTTGTTTAAAAATAAGATATCCATTCGATATATATGTATTAACACTAACCACAGCAAAAAAAATCAGAAAGAAAAATTAAGAGCACTTTTTTTCTATTCCCCTTAGACACATTAATCCTTGATGCCTTAAATTAGATTGTATACAACAATTCTAATATATTGGTACCTACATAATTATATAACTTAATTTTAATCAGGGAAACAAATGAATATTTCTCATTTTAAATCTTTTAATTGTTGCATCATTTCGTTTATCCCTGTTTTTATGCTTTTGCATGTTTAACATAATAAGAAACCTCAAAAGATATCTCTGGGCAACTTCTGAAGATTACTATGTTAAGATTGCTAAACAAATGTATTCAAATGCATTTTCAGGACTGAATTTTTATTACTCAAGTTCAGTGTTTACTTTTTCCTTGCTTCTTGGAAAATTGTTTTAGGATGTTTCTCAAATAACATCATCCAGATTAAAATGTTGAAAATACCCCAAAACACATAAGGCTCATAAAGAGTGTGGGACGTAAGTGTGCCAGCTAATCTAGTTCTCATTCTCATAAAGGACAATAGTGGCACTTAAGAGCCAATATATCAGTTCTTTTTCATTATAATAAAACCATTCCTGAAAGTGACTTTGTCCAGAGCAAATGACTCTAACATGTTGTACTTCAGAGGTAGATTGTCATAACTCACTAAAGAAAGTGACCGTCTTAGTAAAAAAATTACCTGTTTATCAAAGTATTTTTTTTTCAAGCTGTGGATATTTTTTCCTGCCCTCCCAAAACTTAGCACAACGTTTCAGTGGAAACAGGTATAATCTAACTGCTTTCATGACCAACAAATGGAAAGGAATGCAGAAGAAATAAAGAAGTAGGTATTTTTCTGTTCTAATAGAGAAACAAGTTAAATACATTAAATCATAGAAAAACAAAAACAGAAAACATCCTGACAATATAAAACACTGATGAAAAGTCTACTGGTTAAAAGTGAAAATTTTGAAAGCAATAGTTGCATGTAATCAGCGGATATGCCTTTTGCTTCTTTTCAAACAAGTGGTTTTTAAAGGTGTATCGCATTATGATCACATACTATGTATTTATTTTGTAAATTATATAACTTTTCTTAAGCTGAATCACTCAAATACAAAATCTTGAGCTTTATTTTTAACATTTTTATAAAATGTTTTTTTCACATGATTGCAAATATCGTATAAAACGATGTTTAACATGAATATATTACAGATTTTTTTGGATTATAATTATAGGAAAGAGTTATACATTTGTATTCTCAAGACCTTTATTATACATTGTATAATGACACTTTCTACCAAATGTGAATGAGAAATAGTAAATAACTATTAAGGCAAAAGACCAGAATAGGAAAACTATGAGGAAAGATAGTATAAATATTCCTAGTTTTAAAATTAATTTTTAATTCTGTTCTTTCTGATGATTTAAAAACAACAAGAGTCTGCACACCTGCATTCTGAATTGGAAAAGAGACAAGGATAGAAAAAACATTCACTGGCTAGAGAATGCTTTTGGTCGGGTCATGGATTCATGCTGTTTTCAGTATATAATTTCATTGTCAATTGAAGCAAAGTGCTAATTGAGCACAATATTGATGGGTGGTTCAGAGGCGAGACTAGTACAGTTCTCTAAAAGGGACTAATAATAACCACTCCTATTTCACCTTCCACCAACACGTCTAGGAGAGCCATGCAGAAGGCAGTTATCTGTTCCTCAAACACATTTCTCCTGGTGCATAAATTATCTGGGGCCTAGACTAGTGGCCCTATAGATCCACCAGTAACTCTTTCTGTCTCGAAGTGGTTTATATCTTGAGTGACCTTTGTTCTGATTTAGTCAAAATCTTTATATATTTTCAAACTGTTATAATATAAAGACTTCACAAAGGGACAGAATACTAGTCTCTCATGGCATTCAGTTCTGTAAAGGCACCTACTGTGTTACTGCTAGATAATACTAACCTTAAAGTGATTCTTTAATTTTAATATGTTCATCATCACAAATTTCAAACTTTGGTTTAGGTTTGCCTTCTGAAGCAACACTGAGTACATTGTTTCCATTTTGACAACTCAAACAACCTTTCTGGTATTTGAGAACAACTAAGTTCTGTGGTTGATTGACAACTATGATTTTGTTACTCATATTCTTCTTCATTTTGCATTTTCTTTTAACGTTTCCTTTGGAGACCTTATCCCAATGCCAGCTGCTTCAGAGGAGGTTTTCTCAACCTCACCACTATTGATATTTCAGACCAGATAACTCTTGGTCATCGGGACGTGTCCTGTGTATTGTAGACTGCTTAAAAACATTCTTGGGAGTGTTTGTGGTGGTATGAAAATGTTGAGAAAAATTTCCTAAACAGTTGGGAGAAGCTCTTCCCAATTTCCTAAGCAGTTGGGAGAAGCTACTTGATGCGACTCTGGCAAATGAAAAGCAAGCAGAAGATACTAGCCGATACCTCTGAGAAAGCTCTTTAAAGGATGTAGTCACCTCCTATGTGTTCTTTTCTCACTGAATCTTACTCCGTGAATGCAGTGGCAAGTGATATGACAACAGAGTTGTGCTTCAAGCCTAAGCAAGCCTCTAAGAATACTGGAGTGAGAGGATTCCACCAGTCTTGGTCCTTGACTCTTTCTTTGCTCATTTTGGAACTAAGTCTCCAGATATCTTGTTGGGAGAAAGATAGTGGCAGGAACTAACTTTTTTAATCCACTAGTTTTATTTTGTCTTCTGTAAAGAAATTAAAATCTATAGAACCTCTAACTAATAGTAATAGCTTTGCTTTAGAAAAAAAGCAAGTGTCCATATTATAAATATCTCAAGCTTCTCCTTAAGTTCAAGCTGTTTTCAAATGTATTTTTTTCAGTCATTCCATATTCATCATTTCTCAAGTACAATAGGCAAGGTACCCTACTCGGCTCCAGAGATAAAGATAAAAGAAACAATATTATTATTGCCTCAGAAAGTCTGAGGATAGTGAAAACAAAATTAATGGAACTGCTAGTGTTTTGTGATAATTATGTGTAAACCCTCAGGAGAATAGGAGAATATTAGACAAGATAGGAAATGGCTTAAAACATATGATAAAGGCAGGAGGAGCTATTGCTGAAAAATTCCTAATTTTATATCTATTACCTCAGCATTATATATGAAGACATAAAAGAAAATCTGAGTTTTAAATTTCCAAAACTATCTGTTGCCTATCCACATAATTTTTATTTTACTGTGTCACAGACTAACATATTTTCAAGTGCCTAGCTAGGCTCAATTTTATTTTTGTTTCAGCTTTATAATATTTAATAATATATTTTCTCCCCAAAGACCTTGCTTAGAAGCCAAGATATACACCATGAGGAGCAAGTGTTGTGGTAAGTACTACTCTGTGGTGACCTGTGGGCATGCACCTGCCTTCCTCCCAGTGTACTGACTGCATCCCTCTCACTCCCATTGCCAGATTTGCTTCATGAGCTCTAGACTGTGTCGTTAGTTATGACTCATCAACTGTGGCATAGTCATATCAATTCGAGCCCAGTGTCTTCTGTCCTCATTTAAATACAAATTTTTCTTCTATTGCTAAGCTATCAAATATGTTTTATTCAGTGAGTCTTTGTAATAAAAGGTGAAACAGCACTGTCTACACTCTTCAGTTTTTTTTAAAAAAAGGTTGTAACATTCAAATGATTTGCAAGCATTTTTCTAACACATTCTTTATTTTTGAAAACCGAACATCTATGACACCACATATGTATATCTGCTGATTGTAGTTAGCAATCTCAGTCAACACTTATTAAAAAACATGAAATTGTCAATCCTATCAAGTTCTTGGTTGGTTGGTTTTAACCAGCTTCTCAGCCACCTTGGAACTGACCCAGAGTGTAAAGGTCTTGAGGATTCTCTTCATCAATATTACCTGAATACAAGCCTTCTGAAAGGAAAAAGAAACTCTAGCTTTTCAAACCAGAAAGTCTAGTAAAATTCAATATTGTGAATGGAATTTCTTTACAAAATATAATAATGATAGACAAATTCATTCTTACAGTTCTATTTACAATCCTCTTTCAGTTTTATCTATGTAAGCACCACCATTTAGGCTTATTATATTTTCTGTTCATGTTTTTCTTTCCTACATTTTGTTAGTCTCATTTTCCCCTACATTTTCATTTTAGTGCTGACCTTCAATTCCTCAGGGGTCAGTTCTTTGTACATAAATAGTACTTTCATGTTTCATGAGGTCAGTTACCACTCAAATTGTCACAAGTGGCAGAAAATAAAAACAACAGAATCCCAAACTTCCCCCTGGGATTTTATCACATATTATAATTTTAAAATTCCCACTTAGGTAGCTTTTACTTTACTGACAGATTGAAGTTTAACTATAGCTGATTTTAAAAGACAGAAGTACAATTGAGTTATCATATAGTTTGGTGACAAATCATATTAACATTATATTTTGATATATCTCAATACCATTACAGATAATTCTCTGATATCTTAGACCCATCTCAGATTCTTTTATTTCTACAATAAAAATAGAAATAATTCAGGAAAATAAAATTGGTGAAAATTACAAAGCAAATATCCAATTTTTTTGAAAGAACAAACTTGTCTTTAATTGTCGTTCAATGCAATTTCATTTTTGTCTTCTGTAGTTCTTTAAATATGTATTCGGGAAAAGTTTCCAGATCTGTAAAATACTCTAGCAGCTTTCATGACTTCTTTTGGTCATTGGTATTTAATAGATAGTTATGTTATATTGTAAACCACAATTTTATTTCAGAAATTCAAATATGAATTTCTATATTTTAATTAAAATATAATTCAGATATGTTTTCTCCCCTACCTCTTTCATCTGTAGGCTTTGGGAAGGGATCATTCTTGGTTTCTTTTCCTTTCCAGCTATCTTTTGCCTTACATACCTCCTCTCCTATTGGAGAGGAGGTCCTACTGACCACTCTAGGACTGAAGTCCAGAAATAGGAGAGGCAATGAAGAGAGGAATTTCTTTTTCAACTGATAGTAAATGATCATTTAATCTACGGCTGTCAATTCTCATGGAACTTTTCATTTTCTAGAGCAAGCTTGCCCAACCCGCAGCCAAAAGGCCACATGCAGACCAGGACAGCTTTGAATGAGGCCCAACAGAAATTGGTAAACTTTTTAAAAACACTATGAGGTTTTCTTGGTGATTTTTTTTTCTTTAGCTCGTCAGCTATCATTAGTGTTAGTGTATTTTATATGTGGCCCAAGACAATTTGCCTTCTTCCAGTGTGGTCCGGGGAAGCTAAACGATTGAACACCTCTGTTTTAGAAGTTCATTCCATGCAATGGAGTCCCACCCAAGTGTTCTTAAAGACCACTTGACTTCAAGCCATCTGCCCTCTTTCTTTGCTCATGTGGATCATATCTGATCTGGGCTTAAAGGTAATGCATTCATGGGCCCTGAAATCCAGAAAGTGAAACCCCAGGTCAGCTACTTAATTTGCAGGGTCCGTTTTACAAACAAAATAAAACATAATAGGATTTTTTCTTCCAATGGTTTCTTTCTTGACCTCTCATGATGTTTTTTGTTTGCTCTTAATTTCACTCTCCCTTGGAAACAGGGATACTCATAGAGCACTCAAAAGTATTCAGGATATGAGCCTGAGTCTCCTTATATTTGGACTCAGACCCCTGCTAGGTAAGAGGTGGTAGTGGTCTCTAGGTATCCATGGGGGAACAAGATGGCAAAAGGTGAGATCACATGGGAGCTGAGGCCCCATGCTCCTGGCTCACGCTCCATTGTCCCATCAGAGTTCACTTACAAAACACAAATTCAAAGATAAAATTATTAAGTATTTCAAGACAGTAACAGTAAAGTTTTGAAGGATCTACTGAATGTGGGTTCTTACACAACTACAGTGGTCACAAACCCATGAAATTGACAATCCAAATGTATTAGCAACTGTTCTTTAATGTACCAGCAAGACAGCTTATCAGCCTTTGTCTTTTACAATTCTGGAAGATAATTAATTAAACATCAGACTCATGTGCCACTCCTAAATTTTGGAGATACTCATCAAGCTTTATAAATACTACCCCCTCATCTGAGTGGATAAACCTTGCTATCTTCCCATCCAATGTGGCTATTCTAGAACACTTCCCCAAAGAAACTTTTCATAAGAAAGAAAATTCTTATTTTCCTCAATTCTGGTAATCATTTGTGGTGTTTTGCATTGTCTTATCTCGGATAGGCAAAAAAGTACATTTTTTTTTTTTTTTTTTTTTTAAGATCTCCTTCTCCGCACTATCCAAAAGAGGAACTTGTATGTTACTGGGACAAAGGAAGTAAAGTGGTGGCCCTTATTCTCTGAAGGTCATCATAATCAAATGCAATATCGGATCAATGCAGAGGTTCCAGCCAGCTTGCAACCTGTCCTGAATCTGCTCTATTCAATGTTCAACACCTTTGCCAACTGTTGCCTCTGTTCATCAACAGCAGCCCAAGACCCACCAAAAGATTCTTAGATGTGAATCCACAGAGGTTGTAGCGACACAGAATCACAACCTCTCAAAGGGCATCCCAGGAGCAACCCCTACATAAACAGATATGTTTGGTATTTCATATTGACTTGTTGGTGAGATGTCCTCTGATCCTCGAACTTCCCTTTCAGACTTTGAGTTTCCCAGCTACTTGTACAACTCTACACATCTAATTCCTTTTATAAGTCCTTTATCCCGTAAAACACATTATTAACTTTGCTCCCCCGTCGGACTCCTGTCTGATACATGATTTTGTACTTGTATTTTGAGTTAAGCAAGTTCTTACCAATGAATTTTAAAATCTCCATCTTGTAATTCTATTGATTTACTTCCTATGGTCTTAGTCAAATTTTTGATTTTATGATCTAACTATACTGGCATTAATTCTTTATGCTGTGGTCGTTGTATCAGGGACAAAATCAAAGTGTCATTCGTCAAGAAAGTAATGTGGAAAGAAGTAAAGAAGTCCCTGGAAATATCAGGGCTCATATTGTAAGAATTTGCCTTGGTCAGTTTATCCCTAGGCTTTCTACAAAAAGCAGGTTGACATTAGATCCAGCAGTTTAATCTGTATTGTCTTTGATTTGTCACAGATGTGTGTCATGCCTATGATTCCCAGAAATTACACTGCTTCAGCCTCACTGATAGTAAACCTGTGTGCTCGTAGCTCTTATGATATATAGCTAATTAATGCCTGCAGGGAAAATATCCCTAAAAGTTCTGTCCTATGTTCTGATAATGGATTCTTGTACTGTTACTTCCATGAAAGACGTTTTTGTTTTGTTTTGTTTTGTTTTGTTTTGTTTTCTCTTACAGTAAGAAGACCAGGATATTCTGCCTTCAGTATCAGTTTGTATAGAGGCTGATCTGTTCTTCCTTTTAGAAAATCAGCAGTTGGATCAATTTTGCTTCTGAAACTGTGATATATGCACCTTGCATTTACAATTTTATTCACTCTCAGAACATCAGACATACAGATTTTGCTTCATCATATATCCCCTGACTTTCTCCCCATTTTTTCTTATTCCTTCCTTTAGCTGACTAGGGCTATGCACACTCTGGACTTTGAAGACATGGCCCAGCTTTGGTCTCTGGGGACTGGCTGTGCTGTGCCAAATATTTCTTGTGCCATGGTCCCTCTTTCCAGAATAACGTTTTTACTTTTATTATTGGAGGTGATTGTGCAGAATTGATATAATTTCCTGATTAAATGTTTGGTAAGATTTAGCAGTGAACTTATCTGGTCCTGGTGCTTTCTGTTTAGCAGGGTATTAATTATTAATTCAGTTTCTTTAATAGATAAAGGCCTATTCAGATTATCTATTTCTCCTCATGTGAGTTTTGGTTGATTGTGTCCTTGAAGGAATTGATACATTTCACCCTCATCACTAAATTTTTGTGCATAAAGTTGTTCATAATATTCCTTTACTATCCTTTAATGTACATGGGATCACTAATGATGTTCTCTCTTTCGTTTCTGGTATTAATAATTTATGTCTTCTCTATTTGTTTTAGTT
The DNA here is from genome assembly GCF_002776525.5 of Piliocolobus tephrosceles. Taxonomy (NCBI): domain Eukaryota; kingdom Metazoa; phylum Chordata; class Mammalia; order Primates; family Cercopithecidae; genus Piliocolobus; species Piliocolobus tephrosceles. The sequence continues at coordinate 118,557,302 of NC_045439.1, forward strand.
AATCTTGATAGAAGTTTGTCAATATTATTGATGTTTTCAAATGAGTAGCTTTTTACCTTTATCAATTATTTTTCTATTTATTTTTTGGTTTTAATTTTATTGATTTCCAATTCAATACAATTTTGAAAATGCATAAAGGAAGCACAGTATTATAAAATGTACCAATTCTGTTGAAACATACTTAAAATATTTTTTAAACAATTTTTAAAATTATAGTAAAAGTTTTTTTCCTAATGCATTAATAAGACAACACATATGAATTATAAGCAATATATTTTATTTGTTAAAGGCAGATTAGTGTTAAGGTATTCTATTTAATTTGAATAAATTATTAAACCATGAAGTAAAATTTGATAAATCCTCATATATATCATGTTGGATATCTAAATGATCTATTGTTGTTGTTTCTTTGTAATTTATTTTTATTGCTTGTCTGTTTACTAGTGTTAAGTATATTGATTTGTAAGGATTTACTCTTGCAAATGTAACTAAGGTTTTCATAATTCACATGAGATGAAGGCAGGTGTCTCTCAAGAAAACTTCAAATTTTACAAGATATTTTGATGAAACTCCAACTAGAGTAATTTTTTTCTGCTAAGATTTCAAATGGAAATTCTTAATGTTTTACAGGTTGGAAGAGTAATCTCTAAAACCTCAGTGTGATTTTCTGCTTCTGATTAGGAGGTAGAAAGGTGAAAATGATGACGCTCCCACCCTTAAGGTGATAAACATTTGAATTATCTACAAAGTCATAAGTTGTTTTCAGCCCATCAGAGATGAGGTTGCATGGCAACCAAATATACTGATTCCAGAGAGGAACTAGCCCTTAAAGATGGAAAGGGCACACTTTTAGAAAATCAGCAGTTGGACCAATTTTGTTTCTGAACTGTGATATATGCATCTTGCATTTTACAATTTTATTCACTCTCAGAACATCAGACATACAGATTTTGCTTCATCATATATCCCCTGACTTTCTCCCCATTTTTTCTTATTCCTTCCTTTAGCTTGACTAGGGCTATGCATCTGTAACCAATCAAAAAATGAAGAGGAAGTTACCATATAATTATATAAGAAATCAGCTAAACTTTAATAAATTCTTAAAGGCTAAATGTGGGTAAATGTGTAAGTTTAGAATAGCAGGAATCCTCAGACACAAGATATGGCCATTTCTCCAACTCTTGTCCATGGATCTTTGTCTGATGAAGTGAAAGACTGGGAACTAGGCAGAAGATGAGAGAGACCCTCCTGGATAGTGCAGGCTTCAGGTAGTAATCAGTTGCTGCTAGGGGACAGGCAAAAAGCCTTGCTTACTACCCCAGAACATTCTTTCTTAGGAAGCAAAAGCTTTAAGCCACTATAGAAAAGACAGCACAACTGTAATTTCCACTAATCACAGGCAAAGATGCACCAAGGCTTGGGAACAAGTGGAAGAAAATATCCTGTATCTTTGGAAGAGTGGTAGGAAACAGTTGTGGCTAAGATTCTACACCAATAACAACAAGAAGCCTTTAACTACTATAGAGTGGTAGACGTTTCCACCCAAAACCAACCACAGATCCAAGACAGGGTTTCACTGTCATAGATGAGTTGGACACAATGCAAGAACACTAAGAACGCCCCATTTTGAGAGAAAAAAAATAAATCAGCTGAATTCAATGACAGTAGTCTAAAACCAACATGACAAAAAGACAGAAAAAGGAATGAAAACTTGGACCTCTTTCACACAGGACATACGTAAGACTGAATGAGGCTGGGCGAGAGCAATATGAAACACCTCACTTTTTACCCCTATGCCAAGCCTGATCCCAAATAAAAAGCATCAGTTGTCTACATATTGAGTAAGGGAAAGAGGAAAGACAGAGAACACCTCGATGGTACAGGAAGGTAAGGACGCTGAAAGCTGAGAGTGGAACAGAGATACTAAACAAAATCCTCCAGCACCACAGGATCCACCTTAAATGCAGCCAACATCAGCCACTCCAATGGGAATTTGAAGCCTGTGTAGACTGAAGGTAATGATAATCACAACAAAATCTATATCCAGCTCAAACCCCTGACTAAAACAGCTCGCTCTCTCATGCAAATTGTCGGACAAAATTGTGTGCTCATTTGCAGGCATAAATATTATTTTAAAAGTAATTACTGCTACTTACTTGATTTTGGAATAAAACATATGCTAGCCTTAGCTATGCAATTTGTTTTTCTATATTCGGAAGTAGCATAATAAATAAGATTCTTAAAATTCTGATAGAATTTACTTATCTGAGGATTTGAAGGAATGATCTTTAATAGACTAATAAGTAAATATTGAAATGATTGTTAGATACTTCCTGTATAATCCTATATTCTTTATCTTTAGTTTTTATTATTAATATTTCTTAGTTGTTATAGTTCTTAAATGTCTTTACAATGTCTCTAGCGTTCACATTTATTATAATGAAGCTATTTTAATACTTAAAAATTTTTAACTGTGCATATTACACAGTCTTCCTTATTGTCTTGATTAACCTTCCACAGGTTTCTCTATCCTAAATGTTTTCTCAAAAACTAACTGTTGGTTAGATTTACATTCTTTGCTGTTGCTTTAAAGGTTTTTGTTCATTGACTATTTATATTGGGCTTCCTCCACTTCTCTTTCTCCAATTTTTAATTGAAAAATAGAGCTCATATAATTTTAACCTTTAATAATAAATATATTTCAATGTTCATTTTTTACCTTAAATTATATTATGTCATGTTGTCATGTAAATATTCCCCTTCTAGCTTTTTAGCATTTAGGCCTTGTGTGTCATAAAATAATTTTAATGTTAGTAGTTATATACATATATATATATTCTTTTAAATTTTAACTTATGTCAACAGCATGTTTTGGCTCTTAATTATTTAAAAATTTATAAAAGTCAGGATCTTTTAATTACTGCTTTTAACCCATTTGCATTTATTGTCATTATTGTTACATTTAACTTAGTTCATATTATACATTTACTTACATTTTTTGTTTGTTTCCTTTCCCCTTTTCTTAAATTTTTGTCTATAGAATGGCTCACTATATTAGTTTAAGAAGTATTTAAATTTATCTCTGTGGTAATTATCTTAAAATTTTAAATAAGAAAATAAATATTAGTTTCTTAAACTACTGATATCTGCATATTGTATCTAAAGATACATTTGCTTTGTCATAGTAATGTGTTTCTTAGACTTCAATTTCATTTTTCTCATTATATATTTTTTATAATTTCAATTCTGTATTGCTTTTGTTTTAAAATTTGCTTTCCCCTTTTTTTTTCCTTGTTTTTCTCTTTTCTCTAAACTATAAACTGACTCTCTACTCAACTCTCTTCTTATGAAAATTGCATAAAATATGCATGGAGGTATCAAAAAGATTCCAAGGTATTAAAGATTACAGGGCTAACATACTGAAGAAAACAGCACTTCAGAGAATTGAGAACACTATTGACTGTCCCTTGACCCGTAAAAGATTTTCTCACATGTAAGTGGCTGCTGATAGACCACAAACTTAAGTACAAATATTCACAGTTTTATAGTTTTAAGAGAATAAAATATATGGCTCAAGGCTTATCAAGGAGAAAGGCCCATTTACACACCCCAGGCTTCACTTGATACTTCAAAGGTTTAGGAATATTAATGGAAATAAATAGACTATCATTCACAATAATTGCAGTTATGTCTCAAACCAGCTTAATCACTGATTATATGATCTGTAACACACCTTAGATAACCCTCCAAAAAACAGAGTTGGAGTTAATCAGAATTAACTAGTAGCTACAATCTCATTAGAATATTAGAAATATTAAGGGCAAAAGCCACATTTAAATTGGTAAACTTAACATTTTTCAAAAATGATGGAAGCCAGGTGTGGTGACTCACTCCTATAATCCCAGCACTTTAGGAGGCTGAGGTGGGTGGATTGCCTGAGGTCAGGTGTTCCAGACCAGCCTGACCAACATGGTGAAACCCTGTCTCTACTAAAATACAAAAATTAGCCGATCATAGCGGCGGGAGCCTGTGTTCTCAGTTACTTGGGAGGCTGAGGCAGGAGAATTGCTTGAAACCAGGAGGCAGAGGTTGCAGTGAGCCGAGATCGTGCCACACTATACTCTAGCCTGGGCAACAAGAGTAAGACTCCATTTCAAAAACGAAAACAAAAAGATGGAAAAACTGTAAGTCACAGTCTCAGGAAGTGCCAGAGAGAAGCATGATAAATACAGAGACAACTACATAGCTGATGTTGGAGAATTAATAACAAAGAGACTATCTCAAAAATAGTTCTAGAAACAGCCATATTGCCTTCAAAAAGTGGCAGTATGACTTAGAGAAGACTTCTCAAATGGGAGCCAATTGGTAACTAGAATTTTATTCCTAATAAAATATTATAGAATGTAAGAAAAAATAAATACATATTCAGGAGAACGAAAAATAAGGGAACTGCCTATACCATATATACTTTACACTAAATGAAATAATAATGTCTTTCAAGCAGAAGAAAAATTATTTTAGATGTAAATGTAGAAATTTAGAAATGAAATCAAGAAAAGGAAGGATAAAACATCTGGATAAATCTAAATAAACAGTAACTATATAAATAAAATCCATAACATAAAATTTAAAATAAATATTAACAAAACTACCTAATAAAATATTAGAAGTATTATAAGATATTCATAGTCTAAGAAAAGTAATGAAAATTTTACTTTATACTCATATTAGACACTAATAAGTCAAGGAATCATGAAATAATATCTAGGGCAAAATCAAGATACTTAAACTTACAGGAGATTATAAGGGGATATTGGAGAAAAAAATGCTTAATTGAGAAAAAAAGCAAGAAAGAGCAAGTCGAGATACCACAGATGAAAAATAGCAAAGTGATAGACCGCAACAAAAATATCTTGAGTTAAATATAAATGATTTTAATACTTCAACTAATAAAAAATCTAAAATGAATTTTAAAAGGTGTTATATGCTTTTTATTAAAAATAAGAATTGAGGGACTGGGCGCGGTCGCTCGTACCTGTAATCCCAGCACTTTGAGAGGCGGAGGCAGGTGGATCACAAGGTCAGGAGATTGAGATCATCCTGGCTAACACCGTGAAACCCCGTCTCTACTAAAAATACAAAAAATTAGCTGGGCGTGGTGGCTGGCGCCTTTAGTCCCAGCTACTTGGGAGGCTGAGTCAGGAGAATGAGGTGAACCCGGGAGGCGGAGCTTGCAGTGAACTGAGATCGTGTCACTGCACTCCAGCCTGGGCGAAGGAGGGAGACTCCGTCAAAAAAAAAAAAAAAAAAAAAAAAAAGAATTGAGGAAGTCTGAAAAAACGGTCTGTTAGGCTGACATAACCAAAAGAAAGCTGAGATAAATGTGCTAATATCAGATGAAATAAACTTAATGGCAAGAAGCAGTACTAAGAAAAAGGAATACCTTTCAAATGATAAAATGAGCAGTATACCATGATGTGACGATTTAAAATTTGTATGCATGTAATAATGGGAGAAATATATGAATCCATATCATACTGGGGACTTTTGCCCACTTTTCTTATACTGTTGGAAGAAGTAGAAAAAATGTAATTAAGAATAATGAATTAGATATCTCTATTAGCAAATTTGACCTAATTGATATATATTGCATAATATTAAACTCCATAAACCTAAAATTGAATTTAATGTGAATGCACACTTAATATTTATTCAAATGCTCTATGTTGTGTCAGAGATCAAGCCGTGACAAATTTTCATAATTGAAAAAAGAAATAACACATTTTCTGACATCAGTTAAACTGTTAGAAATCATTTACAAAAGGACAACTTAATCCACAAATATTTGAAAATTAAGCAAAGTATTCCTAAATAATTCACAAGTCACAAAATTAGTCTCAATGGAAATTAGAAAATATTTTAAGTAAATGAGAATAAATGTATGACATATTGAAACTCAAGCAAATGAATATCCTTGGTTATGCAAAGTCATACAGATGGTACTGTGGTCATTGGAGACTCAGAGTGGGGAGGGTGACAGAGGAGTAAGGGATGGAAACTTGCCTATTGGGTACAGAGTATGCTATTCAGGTGATGACTATATTAAAAGCCCAGACTTCACCACGATGCAATACAACCATGTAATCAAAAACCCTTTATCCCTAAAGCTATTTTTTTTTAATTATTATGGTCTATAAGTGATATTGCAAAGAATAAAAGGTTAAATGCCAATAGTCCAAATACCCACAGGTTGAAAACAGAACATGCTTAAAAATGGTTCATTTAAAGAAGCTAAAAACCAAACGGTAAACCAAATCCAATGAAAATAGAAGTCATACAACAGATATTAATGGAAAAGAGTACATTCAAAAAGAATCACATAATCAAAGGGATCAAAAAAGGCCAAAAGCTTTTCCTTGTAATAATGCTAAAATAATCTACAAAATTCAGAGACCAAAAAATAATAATAATAATAATAATGAGAGAGAGAGGGAGGGTAGGAGCACAGTAATATAAAAAGAAAAGGTGTTACTATTGATCCTAGAGAAGGAAGAAATTCAAAGTCATGAGCTACATTATTGCAGTACATATTTGACAATTTAAATAAAATTTGTAAAAAAACTTGAAAAATGTCATTTACCAAAACTGACATGAGAAGACATAAAAATCGGAATATTCCTGTAACTGCTTTTAAAATCCATAATAAATAAGTTTTTCTCATATATGCACAAAAGTTCTAGGTCCAGATGTTTCACTAGAGAATTCTCCAAAACATATTGAAAGGAAAGAAAACTAACATTACCTACATATTTCACCTATTGAAAAATTTCTCAGCTTGCTTTATAAGATTACCAATAATTTTAACATAGAAATGTGAGAAGGACTTTACAAGAAAAGACAATAACAGGTCAATCTCTCTTACAACCTAGCTAAAATTAATTTAAATTAAATATACATAAAATCCAGCAATATATAAACACAAACATAGGTTGGGCTTGTTACGGGAATGAACGTGTTTTAATATTCACAATTTTAAAACTGCAGTGCATTTTCTTAACAGAAGAAAAGCCAAAAATCATATGACATTCTCTATAACTAAAAAAATAAACTGCAAAGTCTGTGAGTGACAAAATCTATTACCTAACTTGCAATGATGAAAAAAGTATTTAAATTATTAAAGGCTACCTCCAAAATGACTGTGATGAACACTTCTGTAATGGTGACGTGTTGAACATTTTCCTGTTGACATTGAGAATGAGAAGATGATACCGAATATGATCAACTGTGTTCAACCTTACACCTGACAAAATTGCTAGTGAGAAAGAAGGAAAAAAAAAGATATTAAGAACCTGAGAAGAAGTAATTAAGCTAATTTTTCACAAAACATGAATAATTTACAAATAAACTATTATATAAACACATTTACAAAATATGTGCCTGTAAGATAATATTTGAAATCAATTGTATTTCTTTTTTAAGGAAAGAAGAACTTCTAAAACTGAAATTTGAAAAAAAAAAAAAAAGATGCCTCTAACAATGACATCAGAATCACTATACAGTAATTAATTTACTAACTAGAATACAAAATCTGAAAATGAAAACCCAGAAAGTATTAGGAGAAAATTGTTGAAAGTCAGGACATTAGTCTCTGGAAAAGGTAGGCAAATATTATCTTGGAAAGAAGTTTAGGAGAATTCTGGGTTGTCAGTAATAGCTAATTCCCTGACCTACATGGTTATTTATGTTTATTGCAAAAAGGTAGCTTACTTTTTTAAATGTTATAATATCCATTGAATGTTTATTATGTTATACCCATTGAGATCTATGTTTATGGTTTGTACATTTTTTAGGCGTGTGAAGCAACAATAAAACATTTATTAAAAAGAAAATTAATGAATAAATAATAGTTAATTTTATTATGACATCAGAAGATTTGTATATCTGAGCGTTCTTGACATACCATCTATATTTGACTTTCTTGTTTGAATAATTTCTCTAAAAATGTTTTTAGTACCCTGCTTTGGGTGGCAAACCACTCGAGGGAGAATGTGTCTGGGAATATTTTTAAAAATGTTCTCAAGGTGCAATAGCATTTTATGTGGATATAAAATTCTACATTAAAGTTATTTTCCTTCTATACTTTAAAAAAAAATTATTTCCATGGGTTATTGGGGAACAGGTGGTGTTTGGTTACATGAGTAAGTCATTTAATGGTGATTTGCGAGATTTTGGTGCACCCATCACCCGAGCAGTATACACTGCACCCAATTTGTAGTGTTTTATCCCTCACCCCCTTCCCACTTTTTCCCCTTGAGTCCCTAAAGTCCGTTGTGTAATTCTTATGCATTTTCATCCTCATAGCTTAGTTCCCACTTATGAGTGAGAACATATAATGTTTGATTTTCCATTCCTGAGTTACTTCACTTAGAATAATAGTCTCCAATCTCATCCAGGTTGCTGCAAGATCCATGAATTCATTCCTTTTTATGGCTGAGTAATATTCCATTGAATATATATATACCACAGTGTCTTTATCCTCTTGTTGATTTATGGTCATTTGGGTTGGTTCCAGGTTTTTGTAATTGCGAATTGTGCTGCTATACACATGCATGTGCAAGTATCTTTTTCGTGTGATGACTTATTTTCCTCTGGGTAGATATCCAGGAGTAGGATTTCTGGATCAAATGGTAGTTCTACTTTTAGTTCTTTAAGGAATTTCCACACCGTTTTCCATAGTGGCTGTACTAGTTTACATTCTCACCAGCACTGTAGAAGTGTTCCCTGATCACCACATCCATGTCAACATCTGCTGTTTTTTGATTTTTTGTTTAGGGCTATTCTTGCAGGAGTAAGGTGGTATCGCATTGTGGTTTTGATTTGCATTTCCCTGATCATTAGTGATGTTGAGCATTTTTTTATATGTTTATTTATTGGCCATTATGTATATCTTCTTTTGAAAATTGTCTATTCATGTCCTTAGTTCACTTTTGATGAGATCTTGTTTTCTTACTGATTTCTTTGAGTTCCTTATAGATTTTGGATATTAGTCTTTTTTCAGATGTACAGATTGTGAAGATTTTCTCTTTACTCTGTGGGTTGCTGACTATTCCTTCTGCCTTGCAAAAACTTTTTAGTTTAATTATTTCCCAACTATTTATCTTTGTTTTATTGCATTTGCTTTGGGGTTCTTGTCATGCAATCCTTGCCTAAGCCAATGTCTAGAAGTGTGTTTCCAATGTTATCTTCTAGAATTTTTATAGTTTCAGGTCTTAGATTTAATTTTTTTTTTTTTTTTTTTTTTTTTTTTTTCAGATAGAGTCTTGGAGTCTTGCTCTATCCCCAGGCTGGAGTGCAGTGGTACAATCTTGGCTCACTGTAACCTTTGCCTCCTGGGTTCAAGAGAGTCTCCTGTCTCAGCCTCCCGAGTAACTGGGATTACAGGCGCATGCCACTATGGCTGGTTTACTTCTGTATTTTTTTAATAGAGATGGGGTTTTGCCATGTTGGCCAGGCTGGTCTTGAACTCCTGACCTTAGGTGACACACTCGTCTCAGCCTCCCAAAGTGCTGAGATTACAGGCGTGAGCCACAGCGCCCAGCCATATTTAAGTTCTTAATCCATTTTGAGTTGATTTTTGTAGAAGGTGAGAGACGAGGATCCAGTTTCATTTCCTACATGTGGCTAGCCAATTATCCCAGCACAATTTGTTGAATAGGGTGTCTTTTCCCTACTTTGTGTTTTTGTTTGCTTAGTCAAAGATCAGTTGGCTGTTAAGTATTTGGGTTTATTTCTGAGTTCTCTATTAATATGCCATTACCTTCTTGCAACCAAGTTGCAGTAAAAGTTTGATAGAATGCTTTGGTCCTCTGCAGGTAAACAGTTATTATTGTCTTATAGTTAGAATTTTGTTTTGACTTAACCAAATTGGCTTAGAAACAGAAGACACATTCTTTTCAAGAGCATATCGGATATTTTACAAAATAAAACAACCATATGCTGGCTGTACAGCAAGTCACAGTCAATTTCAAGGAATTTAGATCATTCAGATTATGTCCTCTGGCCAAAATATCTGGAGAAAAGCGCCATGTTTTGTTTCTTTGTTTAAAGTTCTGTAGAGCATAGATGTATAATTTCTGTTATTTCTGATAAATGTAAGATAGTGTTAAATTGGTCTAGTACTTCTTTTCTGTCCTCCTTGCACAGTCACCCTTACTGGTTTTAGATTTCTTGTAGTTTGTGTTGTGACACAAGCTTAATTTTTCCTCAGATTTTAAAGCCTGCTACTTGTTTCTGAAGTAGAAAGTCATTGGTCAAGATAATATTTTAATAGATATATCCATATCTTATCATTTCACTAAATTTAGGTAGGTAAAAATTTTCAAAGTTGACATTGATACTTTTCTTCCAGTAGTTACATTTATTATGCCTTAGAACGTAGTGAGAAAAGGATGAAAAAATGGACTGGAATTTGGCAATTCAGGAATCAAATAATTCGATTTTTAAAAGATATTGTCTAAAGAAATGTAGACAAGCATGACACTTGTCACTACAATGCCTGTTCTTCACAACTTAGACATGATTATGTAGGAGTTATGAGAGCAGGAATGAAATAGAGCAAATTAAGATAATATGAATGTAAACTTAAGGTTGACTCTAGATTTCCAAATCAAAGAAAATATTATTTATTATAATGAAAAATGAAGAAAAGGTGCAACTGTGTGGGTGAAGTGAATTTGCAATAGATGAAAACACTGAGCCAAGGGAATGTCTCCCAGACTCAAAAGAGTGAAATAAAATAAGCCAGCAAATATAACAATGAAAACTTCAAAAAATTGAAGCAAAACTGTAAACTTGCAATGTCACAGAAGACAAAGGCTTTAATTAGTATTGGCTATAGCAAATAAGCAATTACTTGTGAATGTAAAGAATAACTGACTTGGGACAGTAATGACTATTATTTCTTAGTTCCTGAATATTTCTGACAAGAAAAGAAATGATTTGGATCAACTGTTATATTTTGATCCTTTACTTTCTAATTCTACATATTTCTACATTTCAATTTACGTGGGATGGCTATAGTAATTTTTAAATCACCTATTATTTCCTTTCTATCTAGTTGAATTATTTTTGAAGTCAAAGTCAAACCTCTTTTGAGTTTATGTATGCCATCCAGTTCTTACTGAGGAGCATCAGCATGCTGTTGAAACTTCTATTTAAATTATCTATTTTTAAAGTTTTTCTAAAATCCTTTCATAAACATTATTTCTTCTTGTTACTACATCACATCTCTCAAAAAATTATATACCAAGAAACAGAGTTGGGCACATGCACAAAGCAATGCAGTAGTATTAAAGAAGGAAATTGAGGAAGAAATACATGTATCTAAAATAATCCTTCATTAGACCAAGAAAATTAAAATATAGACTAAAGTTAATGAAATTTTAAAATCACATATTACTAGGTGATGACTGGAAAAGAAAACTTTTTGAAAAATAAAGATTCATAATTTTGAACTACTTTATATTGAGTTAGAAGTTCAGTTAACAATAACCAACCAAATAAATTGTAGTAATTGAAATGAAGTACCAGAAGGAATATGTCAAGAAAGAAAGCAGAGAAAATTTAGGATAATTAAAGAAAATTATGATTCAAAGTTAAATAAAATTTAGGCATTGAGTCTATGTAAATGGAATAGAATTAAATGGTAAAGAGAACAGAATGTAAGGAAGAACAGATAAGACAGGCACAAGGCTGGCCTCAATGGCTCACACCTGTAATCCCAGCACTTTGGGAGGCTGAGACAGGCATATTACAAGGTCAGGAGTTCGAGGCCGGCCTGGCCAACATGGTGAAACCCCATCTATATTGAAAATACAAAAATTAGCTGGACATGGTGGCACAAGCCTGTAATTCCAGCTACTCCGGAGGCTGAGGCCGGAGAATCACTTGAAGTAGGGAGTGGAGTCTGAGGTTGCAGTGAGCCGAGATTGTGCCACTGCACCCCAGCCTGGTGACAGAGTGAGACTCAAAAAAAAAAAAAAAAAAGAGAGAGAGAGAGAGAGAGAAAACAGGCAGAAGTAGCTTAATGTTATATTTTAATATCAAATGGGAGATACAGAAAAGAAGGAATTTTTTAAAAGAAAAAATAGTCTTATGAGACCTCTTTATAGCCCACTTACAGAGTAAATATGTTAAAGAAATGTTTGCTATTTGGTTGTTTTATGTTTTGGTCCTGTTGTTCAACAAGAAAAAGGAAAACAGCATTTGCACAAAAAAATTATACAGGTCATTTTACATGAAAATTCAAATTATAGTTACCAATTGACTTTTATCTACAGAAAAAGAAGTTTAGAGTAATATGAAGTTTTAATAATAGGGGAATATAACTGTAAGTAAATGTGTTGGTGAAGCTCTATATAAGTGGTTCATGCTTTGAGAATGTCAATAAATGCACCAGGAAGACTTTTTATTTAGGAAGATAAAATATAAATAAACTAAAATACTAAAATATGAACTAAAAACAAAAGTATGAAACAACTAAAAAGTGAAAAGGAATACATTAGTAAATGGAGAGGGAGGCAATTTGATGGGGATATTTGAAAAAATTGGAGGATACATGGATTGAGAGAAAGAAAATCCAGGTTGGAGGAAAACTTTAAAAACACCTGAAAACCACATCGAAAACATGCAACATGCAAGAAAAATATGAAAGAAAATATAAAACCACAACTGAGAACTATAACTGAAATTATCATTATTTTTCACAATATATGTTTTTACCAACACTTGGAGTTATTTTTTTTAATTTAAATCTATTAATATAGAGAATATTAATAGACAACCTTACAGCAAAATATATAATTCAAAAATTCTACCTATTTGGTTTGAAAGACTTGTAGAAATTAACAAAATTATCACCTAGGTTTGATTTCTCATGTTTTATATTTAAAATTAAACTTAATTATTTTCTAACAGTTTTGTACATCAAAGGTCCAGGCAGATTTCACTGGATTTTTTACTTAGGAACTCACAGGGTGATACTGAAGGTATGGCTAATGTTAAGTTTTTATCTGGAAACTAGGGGAAAAGTCACCTCTAAGCTCATTCAGGTTATTGGAAGAATTCAGTTCCCTGTGGTTGTAGCACTGAGGCTCACATTTCCTCCTGATGTCCACTTGGGATTGCACAAACTGCTAGAAGACACCCTTTGTTTTTTGCATGTGACCCCTTTCCGTCTTCAAAGGCAGCAACAATACACTGAACCCTTCTTGTGATTCAAATCACTTTGACTTCTCGGGCTGCAAGCCAGATAAGACTCCTTTTTTTCTTCTTTTAACTTTTATTTCAGGTTCAGTGGTACATGTGCAGATTGATTATATAGGTAAACTCGCATCATGAGGGTGTGGTATACAGAACATATCATCACCCAGGTACTAAGCATAGTACCCAGTAGGTATTCTTTCTAAATCCTCTCTCTCCTTCTGCCCTGCACCTTCTAGTAGGCCCCAGTGTTGGTTGTTCCTGTCCATGTGTTCTCTTTATTTAGCTCCCACTTACAAGTGATAATATGCCGTCTTTGGTTTCCTGTTCCTGAATTAGTTTGCTAAGAATAATGGTCTCCAGTTCCATCCATGTTGCTGCAAAGGACATGATTCCATTCTTTTTATGGCTGCATAATATTCCATGGTGTATATGTACCACATTTTCCTTATCCAATCTACTGTTGATGGGAGTTTAGGTTGATCCATGTATTTGTTATTTTGAATAGTGCTGCAATGGACATATGTGTGCATATATCTTTATGGTAGAACAATTTGTTTTCTTTTGAATATATATCCAGTAATAGTGCTGGGTCAAATGTTTATTGTGTTTTTAGTTCTTTGAGGAATCACTACACTGCTTTCCACAATAGCTGAACTAATTTACACACCCACCAGCAGTGTATAAGTGTTCTCTTTCCTCCACAACCTCACCAGAATCTGTTGTTTTCTGATTTTTAATAATAGCCATTCTGACTGGTGTGAAATGGTGTCTCCTTGTGGTTTTGATTTGCATTTTTCTAAGGAGTGGATGTTAAGGTTTATACATATGCTTGTTGGCAGCATGTATGTCTTCTTTTGAAAAGTGTCTGTGCATGTCCTTTATCCACTTTTTAATGAGGTTTTTTTTTTTTTTTTTTTTTTTTTTTTGGTTAATTGGCTTAAGTTCCTTATAGATTCTGGATATTAGACTTTTATCAGAAGCCTACTTTGCAAAAAATTTCCCCCATTCTTTAGGGAGTCTGTTTACTCTGTTGACAGTTTATTTTGCTGTGCAGAAGCTCTTTAGTTTAATTAGGTCCCATTTGTCAGTTTTTGCTTTTGCTGACATTGCTTTTAGCCCCTTCCTCACGGAATCTTTGCCAGTTCCTATGTCCAGAATGGCATTTCCTAGGATATTTTCCAGAGATTTTATAGTTTTGTGTTTCACATTTAAGTATTTAATTCATCTTGAGTTGATTTTTATATATGGTATAAGGAAGGAGTCCAGTTTCAATCTTCTTGCATATGACTAGTCAGCTATCCCAGCACTAGTTGAATAGGAAGTTCTTTCTTTATTGCTTGTTTTTGTTGGCTTTGTTGAAAATTAGATGGCTGTAGATGTGTGGCATTATTTCTGGGCTCTTCATTCTGTTCCATTGTTTTATGTGTCTGTTTTTGTACTAATGTTATGCTATTTGGGTTACTATAGCCTTGTAGAATAGTTTGAAGACATGTAATATGATGGTTCCAGTTTTGTTCTTTTTGCTTAAGATTGCCTTGGCTATCCAGGGTCTTTTTTGAGGGCTAGGTGAATTTTAAAAATAGTTTTTTTCTAGTTCTGTGAAGAATGTTGTTGGTAGCTTACTTTATCACTTTTTCATTCATTCTTGCCTTGGAGAATCTGAGGATTATGTGTCTTGGGGATGGACTGTTTTTTAGTATCTTGTAAAGGTTCTCTGTAGTTTTTGAATTTGAATGTTGGCCTTTCTGAGAGGTTGAAGAAGTTTTCGTAGATGATATACTGAAATATGTTTTCTAAGTTGGTTGCTTTCTCCACAATGTGTATAGCACACCATAGCCACCATTTAGAGAAAAGCCCCATCTCTCGCTGCTATGGGCCCTTGACCCCTTGTTCCCCAACAAGCAGAGCCCATAGCTCAGGCAAACAGGGCAGCTGCCTCACCCTCTGGCTGAACACTCCCAGTAGCAGCAGATCCCCATTTCTCAGAGATGGAACTTGCAGGGACAACCAAAAGCCCCGCTGCCACTGACTCTCCAGTTTAACTTCCCTGTTTACCCTCGAATTAGGGAAGGAGCAAAGACTGTGAGTGGTTTATGCAGCAAGCTGTGGTTGCTCTAAGGAGAAGAGGCCAGTCTGTCTCCCATGGGTCCTGCCCATACCCTCTGCTAGCCACCAGACAGGATCCCCCTAGGTTGGGCTCACAGTGCAGCTGCCCCATGTCAGGTTGATCATGCTAATTGATTGCAGTCCTGCATTTTTCCGCAGTGAAGCCCCAAGTGACAAGAAAAGATGTTGAACCACAGGATCTCCTTCTCTGCTGCTTCCAAGCTGGGGAAGTAACATAAAGCCTATGATCATTTCAGAACCATGGTGGGCAGCCTAGATGCACCAAACCAAGATCTTCAGAGAGCACTCAAGCGGGAGAGGAGCCTCCAATGACTTTCAAAACATTGAGAGGAAGCATAGCTGCAATCTGTGAGGAAATACAGAGGAGCCAGATGACTGAGTAGGAGCCTACTTACTGACCATTACACTTAAGCACCAGCTACTAGATCACACCCCAAAACTTCAACACCAAAAATACTTTGCTATCATACCCCACTGTGAAAAGAAAGACAAGAATTAAGCTACAAATAAAGGCCTTGAACAAAGCTTCAGGCCTCTGAAAACATGTAGGAAAGAAGTCTACTCACTGCACTCAGTTTACACTGCAATTAAAGGAACACCCACACACACAGATGAGAAAGAACCTATGGAAGTCTCTGGCAACTCAAAAGGCCAGCATGTCTTCTTTCCTCCCACAGATCATGCTAGTTCCCCAGCAAGGATTCTTAACTACGCTGAGATGGCTGAAATGACATAAATCTATTTCAGAATACAGATAGAAACAAAGGTCATTGAAACCTAATTCAAAGAAGATAAGTGTATTAGTCTGTTCACCCTGCTATAAAGAACTTCTGAGACTGGGTAATTTATAAAGGAAAAATATTTAACTGACTCACAGTTCTGCATGGCTGGAGAGGCCTCAGGAAACTTAAAATGATAGCTGAAGGTGAAGGAGAAGCAAGTATCTTCTTCGCAAGGTGGCAGAAGAGAGAGAGTGAAGGGGGAGTGCCACTTTTAACCCATCAGATCTCATGAGAACTCACTCACTATCATGAGAACAGAATGGAGGAAACTGCCCCCATGATCCAATCACCTCCCACCAGGTCCCTCCCTCAACACATGGGGATTACAATTCAGGATAAAATTTGAATGGGAACACAGAGCCAAACCACATCACTAAGAAACAAACAAATCAGGTGCTGATAGGTGAAATAGCCAGTATAAAACACAACCAAATTGGCCGGCTAGCGTTGGAAAACACACCACAAGAATTTCACAATGCAATTGCAAATATTAACAGCAGAATAGACCAAGTTGAGAAAAGGATCTCAGAGCTTGAAAACTGGCTCTCAGAAATAAGACAGTCAGGCAAAAATAAATAAAACTGCTTTTAAAGAGCTCGTTGTACTGCATTAGGTACACTTGGATAATCTTCTTGTCTTCACAAAAACTGATTGTTAACATTAATTACATCTGTACAATTCATTTTGCCATGTAATACAATACAATCACCAAAGTAACACTGGGAAGCTAACATCATGATGTTCATCTAATACTCTGTATATCACACAATCGTATTGCTTCTTGAAGTCATTGAACACTTTCAGAATTCATGAAGGTTGGATATTCACTATAAATAAGATATATATGGGTAATAAGAAGAGAAATATAGGGATTCTATACTTAAAAGATATTACTATTTCCATTTATATAATTAATAGTCACAATTAATAAAAATTTTAAATGTGAATAAGTGAATAGCAAGTATAGAAAGTTTAGCAAAATAATGAGAATTAGATATATTAAAGAATTTTTAAGATGGTCACAGAAAAAGTGTAATATTTGTCATTTATCCTGAAATGTCAAAAATTTCCCTAAGCAGAACTAATCATCATCGATGTCTTAGTTTCATCCCTGAAAAAAAAAAAAAAAAAGCTCATTCAAGTGGATTTATTTTGGCAAAGTGAAACTGTGAATTGCTTGGCTCCAGAAGAGCTGCCCATACTCTGCAGGACTGCATTCCCCCACCCCATTCACCCCTACCCCACCCCTTCCAGGAACACTTGGGTCAGGATCCAGCCCTAGACCTGCAAGAAGTTGTGTTTCAGCTCTTAAATCATTAATAGGACCAGATTTTATTCAAAAAACTATTCTAGTATTTGAAATTATTTCCACTGCTCTGTTGCTCACACTGAAATCATCCCCCCAAAAATAAGAGAAATAGAATATGAGCGCTGCTTATTCTTTAGGACAAGATTAAGATGGTATATCTAATAAATGAATTGTGATTATGAAGATGGTTTTACATTTGTCCCTAGATTCTTCTGTTTTTCTCAGGCCTCTGTGAATATTTCTCTCTGAGAGATCCTGACTTGCTGAGAGTAAGAACTATTGAAATAAAGTAAATAACTGGTGGTTGCCCATGGCAATTAGGAAAATAAAGAGGAATCTTCCCTCTTTGAATATTACTTAGTGTCAAGACTTAATTATAATCCTTGACTATACACGTCTAAATATTTAGGCACTTATATTTTTGTATTTGGGCATATGATATTACAAAGTAATTTTGAGAGCTTAGAAACATACATATGTATTTTAGAACTCCAACACCAGTAGCTTTCTCAGTAGCATATAGTCTTCCAGTCTATTGGCAAAAGCTTGACTTAACTAAGAGAGATAAGTAATAGAGCTAGAGTTAAATTCTGTTCAATATGCATAATAATATTTCACCAGTAAAAAGTAAATATCATGTATAGTCCTGTGCCCCTTAGTAATACTGATATGTTCTAAGAAATGCGTTGTTAGGCAATTTTGTCATTATGCAAACATCATAGATGTTTACAAAACCTTGACGACATAGTCTGCCACACATTTAGGCTACATGAGATATAGCCTAATGCTCCTAGGCTATACAACAGTGCAGCTTGTGACTATACTGAACACTGTAGGCAATTGTTAACATAACGACAAGAATTTGTGTATTTAAACATATCTAAATATAGAATAGGTATAGTAAAAGTACAGCATAAAAGATGGAAAATGTTACATCTGTTTTGGGAATTTACCATAAATGGAACTTGAAGACTAAAAGTTACTCTGGATAAGTCAGTGAGTGAATGAGGAGTGAATGTGAAACCCTAGGACATTACTGCCTACGATTGTGGATTTTATAAAAATAATACACTTAAGGACCACTAAATTAACGTTATCTTACTATACCTTTTAATCTAATAAGACTTTCATATATATTTAACCCTTGGACTTTTCTATAATAACACTTAGCTTAAAACACAAACACATTGTACAGATATACAAAAATACCATCTTCTTTTATATCTCTCTTTTATGAGAGTTTTTTTCTTTTTTTTTTTTCCAGCTTTGTACACCTTTTTGTTAAAAAGTAAAATGCAAACACACACATTAGCCGAGGCCTACACAGGATCAGGATCATCGATATAACTGTGTTTTACCTTCATACCTTGTCCCACTGGAAGGTCTTCAGAGGCAATAACATGCATGGAGTTATAGTCTGCTGTGATAACAATGTCCTCCTGATAACAAGTCCTCCTGAAGGACTTGCCTGAGACAGTTTTACAGATAATTTATTTTATTTATTTTATTTTATTTTATTTTATTTTATTTTATTTTAATTTTATTTTATTTTATTTATTTTATTTTATTTTATTTTATTTTTTATTTTAGACGGAGTCTCGCTCTGTTACCCAGGCTGGAGTGCTGTTGCCGGATCTCAGCTCACTGCAAGCTCCGCCTCCCGGGTCACGCCATTCTCCTGCCTCAGCCTTCCCGGTAGCTGGGACTACAGGCGCCGCCACCTCGCCCGGCTAGTTTTTTGTTGTTTTTAGTAGAGACGGGGTTTCACCGTGTTAGCCAGGATGGTCTGGATCTCCTGACCTTGTGATCCGCCCGTCTCGGCCTCCCAAAGTGCTGGGATTACAGGCTTGAGCCACCGCGCCCGGCAGATAACTTTTATTTTTTAATAAGTAAGGGTATACCATAATATAACATTAAATAGTAAAGTATATACATAAATGAATAACGTGGTAATTTATTATCAAGTATTATGTGTTGCACATAATTATGTGTGCTATACTTGTGTATGATTGGCAGCACCATAGGTTTGTTTACATCAGCATCACCAAAGGCACTTGAGTAATGCATTGAGCTATGAAGTTATAATGGCTATTATGTCACTACATGGAAGAAATTTTTCAGTTCCATTAAAATCTTATGGGACCACTGTTATAAATGCAATGTGTCATCAACCAAAGCATTGTTATGTGGTGCATGGTATATGTTTCAAATAAATTGGTTTTCCCTTTTATTCTATTACTGTTCCATCACTAGCTGTTTTGTAGGTTTCTCTTTCTGTGCCGTTCATTAAACATAGAACTCCTCTAAATGTATTTATTTTATTTATCCTGTCCCAGAACAATCTCATTAACATTCCTTGGAAATCATTCCTCTCATCAGGAATACTCTTCTGAGGCCTGTACCTGAATGACCATTTGTCCCCATTAAGACTCATTTGGGGGCAAGTAACATAAATGGAAAAAAAAAGTTGACTAAAGTAATTAAGTCCAGGGGTAGTCTGATTTAAGCTAAAGGTGATTTCAGGCTCCAAGTAAAGTAATCAGGGTTCAGCTTACCTACATTTGTTATCTCTTCTTCTAGTGGGTTGGACCCATTTTCAAAGAATCCCTTCCCTTACATAGCAATCCATATAGAATCTCACTTCAAATTCAGTTTAAACAAAAACGTTTTTATCTTCCAAGACGAAACCAAAGTCTGGCACCAGATTTCCATTGACCCAGACTGGATGCTGGTATTGGATGCTCTATTACGCTCAAGTGAGATAAATAGCCCTTTCTGACCCTCTTTTCAGTTGTTTACAAAGCCCCACTTTGGAGAAATGCTGGAATGCATTTAAGAAGGTTTTATTCATGAACAGAAGAGCCTTAGTTATATAGAAAATGATTTATTTGAAATTACCTGCTATAAAAACTTCCCAAGCTCATTGCTTTTTGGATCGATTCTGTCTCTTCTACTTCCTTGTATTGCTGTCTGGAAGAACCATGGTTCAGAATGATGCAGAGCTTTTTATCCTGATATCTGGAGTAAATTGATCTGAGTTTATATTGGGTTGGATCTTAGTGCCCACTTTATCTACTGGGAGTTTCCAAGTCTGGTATGATGGAGCTTAGAACAGAGTAAATTAGCTTTTACAAGAAAATCTCTCAATATTTATTTAGTGAGTGAGTGGACAAATGATTGAATATTTATTGGAGATATTATTCATTTTGTGTTCCCTTCATACTTCTAATTATTTTATATCTTTAGTAAGAAATGGATACTGAGATGGATTTAATGAGACTTCTCCAAAATTCAAGTGTTGCCAATGTGATAGTATTAAGAGGTCAGGCCTTTAAGAGGTGTTTAAGCCATGAGAGATCCTCCCTCATGAATGGGATGAGGTGATCTTGTAAAGGGTCTTGACAAAGGCAGCTGGTTCTCTCTTGCTTCTTCCACCTTCCACCATGTGAGGATGCATCAAGAAGAGCTCAGAGCCTGGTATCTTGATCTTGGACTTCCTAGCTGCCAGAATGGTAAGAAGTAAATTTCTGTTCTTTATAAATTACTCAATCTATGGTATTCTGTTTTAGAAGCACAAAATAGGATAAGACACATAATTTTACCCTTTCTAAATCCAAATTGAATGCAATTTTATCATAAAGTTTTTTCATTTCTCTAATAAAAATATTTTTAAATTTTTTGAAAGTCCACAAATGCATATGTATTTGCATATATATGTGTGTGTGTGTGTGTGTGTGTGTGTGTGTGTGTGTGTGTGTGTGTTTGCATGAAGGTCAAACTTTGATTCTGCATTGTTTCGGCTTTCTTCTTTGTATTACTTTTCTTCGAAGAGTAAAATGCACACTTGTTTTATTCCTTTATTCCTACAGTACCTAACATAATTCTTACTAAAAAATATTATTTAATGAAGAAAATTATTATATAATACATTTTGTTGATATATATATTATTTTCTACATTTTATATATCAATTTTGTTCCTTACTAGCCTCAGCTGGAATCCATTTGAAGAGCCAGAACTGTATTTATTGTGTTAATTCAAGCAGTACATAGTAGGATACTATAAACACTGCAGGGTTTGGCTCTGTGTTCCCACCCAAATCTCACCTTGAATTGTAATCTCCATAATCCTCATGTGTTAAGAGCGGGACCAGTTGGAAGTAAGTAGATCATGGAGGTGGTTTCCCCCATGCTGTTCTCATTATAGCAAGTGAGTTATCTTGAGATTTGATGGTTTTATAAGCATCTGACATTTGCCCTGCTTGCACTCATTGAGTCTTGCCACCCTGTAAAGAAGGTGCCTGCTTCTTTTTTGCCTTCTGCCATGATTGTAAGTTTCCTGAGGCCTCCCCAGAACTGTGAGTCAATTAAACCTGTTTTCTTTACAGATTACTCAGTCTCCAGTCTTAGGTATGTCTTCATGGCAGTGTGAGAATGAACTAATACTCATACAATGGATACTAACAAGTAAATTTTCATTTACCACTTATTAGAAGCTTGACTTACCAATGATCAAATTTTATATGTTTTAATGTTATTGGGAAATATTATTTTCCTGTAAAAATAAATGAGATTACATACCTGAAGTACCTTAGGCCTTTCTGACCAATATTTCAATTTTCATTAAATATTTATATTTATATATCTATAGATATCTTGAATATGTATTATACATATTATAAATATCATATATGTATGAATATATATGTATGTGGAATATACATATTCTAACATTTCTTCCCGGATAGCACTTAAAAACCAGTGTTTGTATTTTTGCATATGAGCAAACAATTCCTACTTACAATGATGGAAGAAATAGATACCCTGGAAGAAGGAAAATTAAATTTATACTTTCAAAGAATTCTTCCCAACAAATCCAATTCACCTTTTGCACAGAAGGAATAATGAGATGAAGATATATTTTAAGTCAGATTGTTAGTATTTTGGCCACATGTAGTTTAGAAGTGTAGTTTAGAATTCTGTTCATTTTTATTTTTTTAAATCAAAACACTTATTGAACTGTACTTAACATTTAAATGCAAAATACATAAAACTCTTGCATTTCTTGGAAGTAAATTCTTTTTATTCTACTAATAAATAAACATTGTTACCACCACTGAGGCAAATGACAGAAATTTTTACAGTTGATTATGCTGTATGGGTATGAAAACTTTCATGTGCTCCTCTAAGTAATTGAACATTGCACAGCGATTTTAGATCAATGTGACCTTATTTTGAATATAACATTCAAAATCAATGAGTGTTTTATGATTTCTCTTTTTTTTTTTTTTTTTTTTTTTTGAGACGGAGTCTCGCTCTGTTGCCCGGGCTGGAGTGCAGTGGCAGGATCTCAGCTCACTGCCAGCTCCGCCTCCCAGGTTTACGCCATTCTCCTGCCTCAGCCTCCCGAGTAGCTGGAACTACAGGCGCCCGTCACCTCACCCGGCTAGTTTTTTGTATTTTTTAGTAGAGACGGGGTTTCACCATGTTAGCCAGGATGGTCTCGATCTCCTGACCTTGTGATCCGCCCGTCTCGGCCTCCCAAAGTGCTGCGATTACAGGCTTGAGCCACCGCACCTGGCCGATTTCTCTTCATTTTAACTCAAGCTTTGGGTTATATGAAAACAGAAGATAAATCAAAATGTGTCATGTATTATATTTTCTGAAGTTATTATTAGTATATATTTAGCAAAAGGTAAAATAGCACAGATATATCAACTAAATTTTCAAGTGAAGAAAATATTTTACATAAATAATGTTTCTTCTCTTATATGAAATCACTGCAAAAATAAGAAAGCTATTTTTTCATGTTCCCCAATGAATATTCCCCAGTCCTGTGATTCCAAGTTCAGTAAAATTTAGAAAATTATGGTCAAGAAATGTAATAGACAGAATGAACTTTCACTTTCTGTAATGTACTTCTAACCCCACATTCACAGTTAGAAATTTGACTGAATGAAAAAAATGTTCAAAGTAATTGTTATCTTGTATTTGGCTTCTCTGGGTACCTGTTTGACTTTTATTTCCAAGTGAAAAAAACAAAACATGCACAACGTAAATATTTTTAGTTTGTAAAATTTTCTTTCCAATTACATATCTTTAGATGTTGTATATAATGTAAAAATTTTGAAGTAATTTTGCCTAAATTAAGAAAAAAATTTCATTCATCTTTTTATCTTCTTTTTACTTTGGTTCACTTTTCACCTGGGTATTAATATGGAAGTTGCAGAAAGAATAACTCCTATAAATTATAGGTTGCTGCATGGAGCTGCAACAAAACCATCTTTATTTTACAGAAAGTTCTCATTACTCGAAAGGAAGGCCAGTGAAGAAATTTATATTGACCTTTTGGCATGACCTTTCTAAACCAACTGTTCCCTAGTACATAAACTAGTGAATTTACTCCATAGACACCCAAAGGAGTAAAACATGAAGTGGGAGCTTTTGGCACTGTTAGAAACCCTTAGGGCCAGGTTCTGTTCCTTATTACCTATGAGATTTCCCTTGTTAATGATGCTGCGTTGGGCATATTTATTTTTTAGCCATTTCATCAACTGCTTTTGCTTATGACTAAAGATGTCATTTCTTATTCCCATCACATGGTGTCTTAGTCTATTCCTGCTGCTTTAACAAAATATCTTACTTTGAGTAATTCATAATTTATAAAAATTCCTTATACATTCTTTATAGATTCTGACAAATCTGTAAGTGTCATGAATTTCAGTAGGGAAGTGACTTTTCAAAGTGAGCTCTGGACAGGTAGTCATAAGTAAGACTACAGTGGCACGGATATGCTGTGCTTTGATCAGTTGCATGGTATGCAATTTTTATTACAAATATCACTGAACTACGTACGACAAAAATATACTTATCAACATGGGCTTTTATCTTAAATTTAGGAATTAGATGTGAAATGTTCAGGTTTATTAAATAAAGAAAGTAAAGTTGTCAACTAGATGTCTTATTTTTTATCTGACAACAGCTATCTTGTAAACTGGCATATTTAGATCATGCACATTTAAAGTAATTATTGATATTAGTTGGGCTGGTATTTATTATGTTTATAACTATTTTCTATTCATATCATTTAATATTTGCCTCCCATAAAACACTTTTTCTTATTTCTATTGTTTTAATTGGCACTTAAAATAGTCCCATTACATTTCCACTCCTAGCATGTTAATTATAATTTAAAACAGTTTCAGTGATTTATGTGAGTTTGCAATATGCATTTTTAACTAATCTCAATCTGCCTTTAAATAAGATTTTTGAATAATTCAACACAAATATCACTTTTATAACAGAATATTACAGACTCAATATTTGTATTCCCCCAAAATTTGTATGTTGAAACTTAATTCCCTTGGTAAGAGTATTTGGAGATGAGTATTTGGAAAGTGATTAGGTCGTGAGGGCAAAACCGTTATGGATAGAATTAGTGTCGTTACAAAAGAGACCCTAGAGAGCTAATTTGCTCTTCTGCCATGTGAAAACCCACTGACTGGATCGTCCTCTATGAACAAGCCCTTCCAGACACTTAATATGCACATGCCTTGACCTTGGACTTTCCAGCCTCAGAACTGAAAAATGCATTTATGTTGATTATAAGCCATCCAGTGCATGGTATCCTGTTATAAAAGCCTGAGCAAACTAAGATACTAGTAATCCCAATTCCTACCATTATTTATGACACTACTACCATTTATTGTATTCATTTATACACTATAGTCATTCAACACATTGTTACAGTTATTCTTTTTAAACAAAATATTATCTTTTAGGTCAATTAAGAATAAGAAAATAGGCCGGGCACGATGGCTCAAACCTGTAATCCCAGCACTTTGGGAGGCGGAAACGGGCGGATCACGAGGTCAGGAGATCGAGACCATCCTGGCTAACCCGGTGAAACCCCGTCTCTACTAAAAACTACAAAAAACTAGCCGGGCAAGGGGGCGGGCGCCTGTAGTCCCAGCTACTCTGGAGGCTGAGGCAGGAGAATGGCGTGAACCCGGGAGGCGGAGCTTGCAGTGAGCTGAGATCTGGCCACTGCACTTCAGCCCCAGGGGACAGAGCAAGACTCCGTCTCAAAAAAAAAAAAAAAAAGAAAAAAAAAAGAATAAGAAAATAAAACATTTTATTTTAGTTTCATTCATTCCTTCCATGATATTCTTCCTTTATATAGAACAGTTTCTGACCTATACCCTTTTTCTTCTCCCTAGGAACTTCTTTGAACATTCCTTGTGAGGCAGATCTACTGGCCATAAACTTTCTCAGTTTTTGTTTGTCTGAGAAGATCTTTATTTCTTCTACACTGTTGCAAGATAATTTTATTAGATATAGAAACGTAGGCCGGATGCGGTGGCTCACGCCTGTAATCCCAGTACTTTGAGAGGCCAAGGCGAGCAGATCACGAGGTCAGGAGATGGAAACCATCCTGGTTAACACGGTGAAACCCTGTCTCTACCAAAAATACAAAAAGGTGAAACCCCATCTCTACTAAAAATACGAAACAAAATTAGCCTGGTGTGATGGCACGCACCTGTAGTCCCAGCTACTCGGGAGACTGAGGCAGGAGAAATTGCTTGAACCCAGGAGGTGGAGGTCGCAGTGAACCAAGATTTTGCCACTGCACTCCAGTCTCAAAAAAAAAAAAAAAAAAAAATAGAGATGTAGATGGTGTATGTGTCTGTGTGTGATTCACTTTCAACACTTTAAATATTTCCCCCACTGTCTTCTTGCTTTCATCTAATGAGAAACCAACTTTAATTCTTAGCCTTATCTATTTACAGGTAAGTTTTCTGGTTTACCCCTGGCTACTTTCAATGTGTCCCTCTGTCTTTGGTTTTCTTTAGTTTAAAAAATATATACCTAAGTGTAGATTTTTGATATTTATTCTGCTTGGTATTCTCTGCACTTCTTGGATCTGTATTCAGTATCTGCTGTTAATTTTGGAAAATTCTTAGCCATTATTATTTTAAATATTTATTTGGATCTGTTCTTCCTTTCTTTGCATTCTGATATTCAAATGTACCAGCTAATATTCTACTAGAAAGAAAATAAAATATAAAATTGAGTAAAATACAACAAAATAAAATAAGGAACAGCAACACAATGCATTAAATTCAATGCAATTGATTAAATTTGATTTGATCTGTTAAAGAAAAATCAATCCGAACAATGATTTATATGGTTTACAGTTAGTATGCAATATAGAACTCTGAATTTAATCGAGTTTTTATTTTTCTACAGTGGTTTTACAGTAAAAATAACTTGAGTGTAAGTTTGGATTGTTACTTTTAAAAGGAGAGCTAATTAGCATTGTTCATTACTTTCTCATCTTATTTTCTTATCATATATATATATATAGAGAGAGAGAGAGAGATTATAGATCTGTAATGCTTAGCATAAGTCCTGGTAAATTCCATCTATTCAGTCAACGTTTGTTCTCCCTTTACTTCCTGTAATCTAGATGGTGGTTCACAGATATAGTTGCTCTCTAATATTTTGAGTATATCAAGGACTTAAAAGCTAACAATGGTGTATTGTTATATCAAGTCCAGTGGAGCATATCACTTTAAAAAACTGGCAGTAGAAACTTCTCTTTAAAAATTATAAAAGTAAGTTTTTTTAAGTTTAGAAACCAACCAAATATCAGCAATGCAACGTTAGCATCTCAATGTTACACCAATGAGAAGTATGTAAGAACAAAGAAATAGCATACTGTACCACACAAAAGCTTACATGCAAATGTTTATTGCATATGCAGCTGTATTCTTAATTACTAAAACTTAGAACCACCCAGCATATCCTTTAATAGGTAAACATTCCTTAGTTAGATAAACTCTGCTACATCCATACAATGATATAATTATCAGGGATAAAAAAATAAGCCTTCCAGTCATGATTAGACATGGAGGAAATTTGAATGCGCATTTCTATGTGAAAGAAGTCAGTCTGAAAAGTCTACACGTTATATGAGTTCAAGTATATAATCGTCTAGAAAAGGCAAAACTGTAGAGAGAGTGCAAAGTTTAGTCATTACCAGGAGTTAGGCATGTGGAGGATTAGTAGGTGAAGCACGGGAATTTTTTAGGGCAGTGAATTTATTATGCATGATTTTGTAATGGAGGGTACATGACATCATGCGTTTAGCAAAACCCATAGAACTGTATAATACAAAGAGTGAACCCTAATGTAAACTCTGGTCTTTAGTCAATAAATGCATCAATGTTGGCTTCTTAATTGTAAAAAAAGACTACACCAATTTATTATATTAAAATAGGAAAACTGTAGGGGAAGTAGAGAGGGCGTATGAAGAGACTCTCCATAATTTCTGCTTAATTTTTCTGGGAATCTATATATTTTATAATAAAAAGCCTACTAATTAATACAAAAAAAACTAACAAATGAAAATCATACTCCAAGACAAGCATATTATCATGATAACATGCCATTTCATTTTAAAATGTAAATTTTCTTATTTTTTCCACATATTTCTTAAGGTAAAATTTTAAATAATTTCTAGCTTCACTGTTTTCTAATGGATGGAAGCATAAATTAAATATGCTTTTATTACTGAGAGGATATGACATTGCAGTAACAGAGATTTATTAATCATCAAGAATGTACTAACATATTTATATAAGGTAATAGTCTGTGGATTTTTGTTTCCAAGTAACTTAGAATTGACAAAAATATAATTATTCAATGATGAATATCACAATGAGCAATATTGATCTATTTCATAATTAAACATTTAATCCTGTCAATCACAGGGATACACAGTTCAAATACATCAAAAGAAAACATTCTTCAGGTAAATTGAAATTACAATAGTTTCAATTTTTAAAAAAGTTTAGATGTTGATAACAGTTTCAGAGCCGCTTCTCTCTATAGAAATTCTTTCTGGGGAGATCATGGTTGTAACTAAAAACAAAAATATGGATTTATAGATAACAGAATGAAAAGCAATCTGTTATAAATATTGATTGTATGATTATGAGGTCTTTAGAAATTACAATTTATTTTATCACTATATTTTAAGTGTAGGATATACTTAATTTGAATAATAATATTTATTACGTATGAGCTTAATTGTGTCTCTTCAAAAGACACAATAAAATGCTAAACTCCAGTACCTTAAAATGTGAACTTATTTGATAATAGAGCTATTGCAGATATCACTAGTTAAGATGAGGTCAGGTGACTGCTGTCCTTATAAGAACTGGGCACAGAGATACAGACATATAGGGAGAATGTCCTGTGATGACAGAGTCACAAACTGATGCAGTTGCATGCCAGAGAATGTGCCAAGAATTGATGACTGGCACCTGAAGACAAGAGGTAAAGAAAACTTCCTTCAGGTTTCAGGGGGAGCATGATATTGCTAACACCTTGATTTTGAATTTCTGACCTCCAAAACTGAGAGAATAAACTTTTGATGTTTTAAGCTGCCCAGTTTGTGGTATTTTGTATGACAGTCCTAGAAAATGAATACAAATAGTAAACCATAAGCAAAAGCACAAACATGGAAATTTACCCTAATTCACTTTTTGCATAACACTTATGATTCATAAATTGATATTATATTTTGTATTTTTAATAATCTTTCTCACATAGGAGAACATAAACAACCACTGATGTATCAGTGGTTTATGAAAGGTTTAGTTTAACTGATGCTACATATCCAAAACAGGCCAAGAAGTGGGACTTCCCCTTCCTGCCAGTCAGGTAAAATATTTGATACATGTTTTCATAGCCACAGAGATGGGTGGAAAGAGAACATGGCAAAGAATGACTGGACTCTAAAAAGTTTTATATTCTGGATTGATTAGTCAGAATTTCAACAGAAAACAGTTGGTAAATACAACTAAGAATAATTTGAGGAATGCTTCCATACAAAGGAAGGAGCATGAAAGAATTGTAAGCAATCAATCTGGAACGGCGTTCAATGAGGATGAAAACAAAACCTGGAAAAAGGAGTGGCAGATCAGACCACCTGGAGACCAACAGTGACCTTCCGTAGAGAGACACATGTAGGGAAGACAAACTCATGGGGAAGGAACCAGCAGAATAAACACTGTGACCCTTTTCTCCTCTTTCTTTCTACCTTCTTCCAGGGTTCTTCACAGGCTGAACCTAACCTGAAGCCAAAGGGTGAGGAAGCCTCTTGATGTATTCGTCAGAAGTAAAAAAAAAAAAAAAAAAAAAAAAAAAAAAAAAAAAAAAAAAAAAAAACAGTCCAATGAGAGTCAGGAAGAGTGGAGAGTAAATAGTTGTATTAGAAGATATTTTACACATTACTTTCCTTTTTTTATGTTACCTTTATAAAATGATATATCTAGAAGCAATCTTGCACATCAGTCTTTATCTATATCTCAGAATGTGCAAACTTTAGGATACATTCCTAGAATTAGCTTACTGTTTCCCTCATGAAAAGTAAAATATCCCATTGTAGGAGTAAGGCACTATACAACTATGTTATGTAGTGTCAACTTCCGTTAATTGTTTGTAAGACAAATTATTGGGGTGATTACATGAAATAAGGAGGCTTAAATTAAACTTTCCAGCAGCATATAAGAAACAGAACAAACATTCTTAATGTATTTAATGTATTTCAATTTGTGTATTTAGCATCTACTTATAATTTTTAAAACAATTTAACTCTAGTTTTTAATGTAGAGACTATTACACCATTTTTTCTTATATTTTTGAAATTATATTTTATGTCCTCTTTATCATTAGGTTAAGCAGGAGAGAAATGTTGAATATACTGATTGATGTATTTGATGTATACACTCATGTGTCACATAGTTATGTTTTGGTCAATGACAGACCTTATATGTTGGCCCCATAAGATTCTAATGGAGCTGAAAAATTTCTATCATCCAGTGATATTGTAAGCCACCTAACATTGTAGCAAAATGTATTGCTAGTGTTTGTGGTGATGATGATGTAAACAAATTTGCTCTTCTTTCAGTGATATTAAAGTACACATGCAATTGTGTGCACTACATAGTATTAGATAATGATAATAAACTCTGTTACTAGTTTATGTGTTTTATATACTACACTTTTTATCATTAGAGTGTACCCTTTCTACTTATGGAAGAAAAAGATAAAACTGTACAATAGCCTCAAGGAGATCTTTCAGGAAGTATTACAGAAAGAAGCATCATTACCATAAGAAATAACAACTCCATGAGTGTAATTACTTCTGAAGCCTTTTCAGTGGGACAAAATGTGGAGGTTCAGATAGTAATATTGATTATCCTGACCTTATGTGACATAGTCTAATGTGTGTGTTTGTCTTATTTATTTTTTTTTACAGAAAAGGTTTACAACATAAAAGAAAATGTAAAGTAGGTAAAGCTTATATAATAAACATATACACTTAACTTTTTGTATACCTGTATAATATGTTTTCAAGTTAAGCGATGTTACAAAAATGTAGATCTATGTCTACATGATGAGGTCAGGATTATTAATTTCTTTAATAATAGGTTAGCTTGGCTTACTATAATTTTTTGACTATAAACATAACAAGTTTATGTCTTCATAGCCACAGAAACAGGGGGAAAGAGAACATGGCAAAGAATGGCTACCATGTTATAGTTTTAACTATAAGCTTAGAAAGTTTATAGTCAAAAAACTACAGTAAGTTAACTTTTATTTATTTAGGTTTTCCAAAGCCATAAAACAGAAAAAGATTACATTTCAGCTTCTATATAACCAAAAAATAAAACACCACAGTAAAATGAATGAGAAAAAAATACTTGAAATTACAGAAAATATGTTAACATCTTTAATCATAAATGAATGATTTAGAAATCAGTACAAAGACTAACATTACAAGGGAAGTGAAAATAAAAGGAACAGAGGAAAATGGAATAGCACAAATAAGTTATAAGGTTATATGAAGATGATATAGCTAACATTAATAGCTGAGAAAGGAGTTTCATTATAAATTACACTACTGATCTTTACAAATATTTATATCTGATGTTTGTATACTTTATGGTCTACATGGATGCCTCTTCATGGAGGTATCAGTCATGCTCAGGAAAATAGTCTTATGTCAAAATTAGCAGAGAGAAAGCCACAATATGGAACCTCTGCAAAAACAGAAGAGGAATATAGTGTATTTTTCAAAAAACCATGAAAAGAATACCTTAAGAAATAATTTACTTTAGAAAACAGAAGGAAAAATATTCTACTAATTTATTCTATGAGAGAAATTTTAGAATTCATGGCCCTTAACTTCTTTCTGATTTCCTCATTTATATATTGAGGATAAATTGTACTTATCTTACAGTGTTGTGGTGATGATTGAGTGACTTGTTTTCAACATTTTGAGAACTCCAGTTTGTTTTGTTCTTTCAACTTTTATATCAGTTTGTACCCTTTCCTCAATATACTTTCATTTTCCTAAGTATATCCTATGGACCCAACTTTCTATAAGTTTTATCATTATAATTATGTATCAATATTACATACATGAATGAAATCAAATATATGTTTTACTATGACTTTGGATATCTGATGTCTGCTGGAGAATAGCATTAATGTTATAGTGCTATTCTGTGCTATATTTTATGTCTATATTCTGCTGATTCTTATTTCACTGCTTCAGTAGACTCCTAAATATTCTAGTTGTCCACCTATATCAACATTATTTTTAACACTTCGGCTTGAGTGATATAGTTTAAAAATTAGATCACCTCCCCATCAAAGCAATAATAATTGTTTTTCATTAGTTTTAGAATAAAATTTAAGCTTGTGATGATGGCCCCAAATACCTCATTTTTTCCAGCTCCTTAATTGTTACTCTCCCACTTAATATCTATTTTCTAGCTACACTAGCCTCATGGTGAATCTTTTCTTTCTCTTTTCTTTCTTTCTTTCTTTCCTTTCTTTCTTTCTTTCTTCTTTCTTTCCTTCCTTCCTTCCTTCTTTCCTCTCTCCCTCTCTCCTTCCTTCCTTCCTTTTTCTTTCTTTCCTTCTTTCTTTCTTCTTTCTCTTTCTTTCTTCTTTCTTTCCTCCCTCCCTCCCTTCCTCACTTCTTTCCTTCTTTGTTTCTTTCTTTTTCTTTCTTCCTTTCTTTCTTTCTCTTTCTTTCTTTTTCTTCCTTCCTTCTTTCCTCCCTCCCTCACTCTCTCCTTCCTTCCTTCCTTTCTTTCTTTCCTTCTTTTTTTTCTTTCTTCTTTCTCTTTCTTTCTTCTTTCTTTCCTCCCTCCCTCCCTTCCTCACTTCTTTCTTCCTTTCTTTCTTTTCCTTTCTTCCTTTCTTTCTTCTTTCTTTCTTTCTTTCTTTTTCTTCCTTCCTTCCTTCTTCCCTCCCTCCCTCCTTCCTTTCTCTCTTTTCTTTCTTTCCCTCTTTCTCTCTTTATTTCTTTCTCTCTCTCTCTCTTTCTTTTTTCTTTCTTTCTTTTCTTCCTTCTTTCCTTCCTTCCTTCTTCCCTCCCTCCTTCCCTTCTTTCTTTCTTTCTTTCTTTTAACTTTTAAATTCAAGGGTACAAGTGCAGGTTTGTTGAATAGGTAAACTTGTTTCATGGGATTGTGTTGTACAGATTATTTAATCATCCAGGTATTAAGCCCAGTACCCATTGGTTATTTTTCCCAGTCCTCTCCCTTCTCCCACCCTTTCCCTCCAAAAGGTCCCAGTGTGTGCTGTTTCTCTTGTGTATCCATGTATTTTCATCATTTACCTCCCACCAATAAGTGAGAACATGTGGTATTTGGTTTTCTGTTCCTGTGTTAGTTTGCTAAGGATAATGGCCTCCAGTTCCATCCATGTCTCTATAAAGGGCATGATCTCATTCTTCTTTCTGGCTACATGGGATTCCATAGGTAGAACCTGTGAATGTGAAATAAGCCTTCCCATTTCTGAATCTTTGACTCAACCCCTCACTGTGTGGAATTTACTTTCCTTCTTCCTACCTCTGCTTAGTCAGTTCCAACTAACCATCTTCATATATTAGCTAAAAATTATAATATTCTTCTCATTATCTTCAACAGTTCAGGTGCTTTTTCTTCAGAGTTTGTAATTATATATATGCATTAGTTGAATAATATTGATTCCCTCTGTTATAAGGTACATCAGAAAATATTCTCTATGATAGGATACTCTTTAAGATAATACTTGAAAAATCATGAGAAAATCACAGTAAATTAATGTCTTTGTTAAAGGGTTTTAGTGAGAAGATGATAATTATGGCATAGAGAGAGCTAAGATTCAGTGAAAGATAGTTATCGCTGAAGGAAATAGGAAAAAATGGTACAGAATAAAAGACTCAAAAACATAAACATTCGTGAAATCATAGGATTCTTGGCACTTCAGATAAAATAATTCAATACATAAGAAAAAATTACAGAGTATATTGATTAAAATATATTCTAACAAAAATACTGATGTACAGGGATTGAAAAATCCTATAAAAAGTCATCTTGTCTGTAAAATTAGCCTCAGAGGAAATTTCAAAAGACATTATCTACATATTTTTGAGGAAAATGATACTCCTCATATTTTAAGAGTAAAATATAAGAAATACATTCTCAAAAACCCAAGAATTATGAAAACATAGAATTTTCTTAAAAAATGGTTTTAAACGAGTAATCATGCTAATTCATTTGAATTAAGAAATAACAAAAGAGCTTTTGTGTTATGAAATATTTGATAATACATATTATATTTTGTTAACCTCCTCAAAATGTGTAGTTGTCTCTATGAGTTTTGTGTCTCTTCCATCATATGTAATCAAGCTGCAGTGTGTCTGGTAGAATTCTCCTTAAGGATGTATTTTATATTAAGTTGAACCATGTGAAGTTGCCATCTTTGAAGGTCAAAAATGATTGAATTATAGACAATTTCATGAGATTCCATCTTATAGTTTAAAAAATCACTTCTATTCTGCTGAAATAATTTCAGCCATCTTTGTCTTTTTTTATCTTTCAGGTCATATTTTCAAATATATCTTTGTAAATCTATTCTTAACACTACTATCTTTCCATGAAATCCATAAATTTTTCTTAATTAGATTTCCTAGCAAGCTACTTTATTTTTTAGATAAATAAATAAATAAACCTGCTAGAACAGAATAATCAGGTTAACCTTTCTTTGCTCAAAAGTTCACTTGTAAAAGTCATTGTGATTTATAACATCAGTATACTCGCTCAATGTTTAACAATTAAATTTATTTTTCTTTTTATATCCACACATTCAACTAAAATTTAATCATTTTCATTATTCAAAGAGGTTTATTGTGTGGAATAAATTATTTTCATATGTAATTCTTCAATCAATTAAAAGTAAATATTTTTAATATAAACAATTTCATAATTTATTATTTTGTCTATAATCTGTATGAGGAGGGAAAAGCCATAGTTTAACTCCATCGTCTTGCTGTTAACAAAAGATCAGTTTTTGATAGGGAGTTCTGATAATATAATTTGGGTATCCCTTCTTTACCCTCCAATTCCAAATATAACCTACTTGCCTCAGTGTAGCCAGGATATTCTAAATCTGATAAATAACTTGGGAGTGGTAATACTGTGATTACATTTCCAGAGAGGTTTCTCCTCAGTAGTTGCCTTAGTTCACTTTTTTGTTGCTGTAACAGAATACCTGAGACTGGATAATTTACCAGGAAAAAAAGAAAAGTTTATTTAGCTTACAGTTCTGTAGGCTGGGAAGTTCAAGGCCGTGGCCCTGGCTTCTGGCAATGGCTTTCATGCTGCATGATAACATGGTGGAGAAAGTCAAAGGGGAAGCAGACATTTGCAATTAGAATCAAAACCCAAAGGGCACCCTGACTCTATAACAACTCACTTACAAGGGTACTAATCCATTCCCCTGAGAACTAATTCAGTTTTTCCAGAGTGAAAACTCACTACTGAAAGAACTGCATCAAGCAGTTCCTAAGGGGTTCATCCCCATGATTCAAACACATTCAACCAGGTCCAAGTTTCTAACACCTGCACACTAGGGACTAAATTTCAACATGAGTTTTGGTAGGGACAAACAAACCATATGAAAATCATAGCAGTAGTCTTAGAAAAATATATCTGCAGAAAGTAGGGGCAGAACTGAAGGCAGCAGAGCCAAGAAAGAGTTTATAGCAATCAAAGGTCTAAGTACGTAAGTCCAAAGAAAACTTCAACTCGAATGGAATACCTTGGTGAACCTTGCTTTAAAGTAGGTCAGGAAATAACTGTTTGGATGAACGGAGGCAAGATGGTGCACTTCCGGGTTCTTCTTAACCACCAACTCTTCCCGCGCGCGAAAATGCAGCCGGCGCCCAGCGAGGGTGCAGACCAACTGGGCATGCGCCAGGTGACGTCAATCTGAAGAGACCAAGATTTACCTGGTCGCACC
>NC_045439.1:118593163-118630019 GCF_002776525.5 Piliocolobus tephrosceles
CCTGACCTTTGCCTACTTGCTGGTTCTTTTGTGCTCGCTCTGGTGGTCTTAGAAAAACAAGACAATAACTAAATGGGTGACTTTTTAAAATTACCTGAATGGTTTAGCAGATTAGGTTCAAGATAAGAGATGACTTCTCTGGGTATTGCATGAGGTATCTGATGCCCTACCCTCAACCTACACACAGAGCACAGAGACTTCAGGGTTTTTTTTTTTTTTTTTTTTTTTTTATCTTGATTTTAATGAAATGGTAAATTCCAACTTTACTGATTTTTAAAACATAGGTCTGAAATTCAAGAAGTCATAAAATAATTAATAGAGTAGCATTGAGCTTCTCATTTGGAAAAGTAGAAGGTAGACAATAATAAACCAACATTTCAAGAGAAATGAAATATGAGGGCTTCACCTCAATAAAACCATACCTATCATGGGAGAAAAAAAGATATATGAGGATACTGCAGAACTGAGAAACACTGTCAGTCACAAACTTGACGAAAATCTCCTCCTAAAATAGTGAAGAAACTAAAACAGAAACCTAAATATGGCAAAAGACAAACCGCCAAGAAAATAGTGGTAAAAAGTTAACCTTGATATCCAGCTGCATAATGGATAAAGATATCCAGCCTCCTTAGGTCCACGAAACACTAATATTAAAAGATTCCTGAATCAGAAGGGTCATAGATTAAGGTAATTTCTCTAATGATTAGAAAAGGAAAGAAATGCTAGAAAATGAAAGTTAAGTAGGATGAAGTTAAGTAAATATAATATTCTAAATATATTATGGGAAAAGGGAAAAAAAGTAGTGTATTCGAGGAGAGAAAATAAAATGATTTTAAAGATCATGTCCTTCTCTTGGGGAGGAAATGAATTACAATCCCATAGTTGAGGAGAAGTGCATTTCAATTACAAGACAATTATCTATTTTAAAATACACAACATTAGTGATTCATATCTATTTAGAGGAATAAGTAAAAGGCTGCTAATTATTTAAAGGAACAGAAAACTGGAGTAGACACAAAAAAGTGAAAGGCAAAAAGTGTCAACTCCAGCACACTAACAAAATTGGAGATGAAGAAAAAGAGGCAAAGTAATTTGACATGATAAACATATATAGAGTAAAAAGGAAGAAATAAAACAGATCATTAGCCACAAATAATACAGTAGCAAAAAAGTAAAAGTTTGCAATTTTCTGATTATAAGATACATACTTAAAACAAAGTATCAGAGCAAGTTGAATGAAGTGATTTGTGCAACGAGTATCAAGAAAAAGCAAATCAAAAGAAATCAAAGTATCATTAATCACATTAGAGAAAGTGGGATTTGAGGTAAGCAGAATGAAATGGGGTAACTGATGAATTATACAATAATAAAAAGCAAAATTGATGAAGAATATTATAATCATGAATTTATATGGCTTATATGAGCTAAGCATATTAAAGGGAAACTATTAGAAATGTGGGCTGGGTATGGTGGCTCGTGCCTGTAATCACAACACTTTGGGAGGCCTAAATGGGAGAATAACTTGAGACTAGGAGTTCAAGACCAGACTGGACAACACGGTGAGATCCTATCTCTAGGAAAATAATTTTAAAAAATTAACTGGGCATGGTGGCACATACCTGTGGTCAGAACTGTACGTGAAGCTGAGCCAGGGAGGTTGCTTGAGCCCAGGAGGTCAAGGCTGCAGTGAACTATGTTTGTGCTACTGCACTCCGAAGAAAAAAAAAAAAAAAAAAAAAAAAAAGTGAGGAAACAAAAATAAAATTATACTCAATGAAATATTATATATTTTTCAGAATTAGTCTAGCAGATAAAAATTACAATCAATAGACATGCTATTTAATGGCTATATAGAGAGCCTTACACCCTTCAAATAAATTTTTCACTTATCTAAGAAATACATACAAAAAAGTTATTGCTTGGGTACATCAAAACTTTAATTCTTTTAGATAATTTACCATCAATGTATCTTATCATAAGCCAATACAATTGAAAATAATTAAAAATTAAGTCAAAATGCTTATCTATACATTGAGACAATGTTAATTTTTAAGTCAAACAATAAATTAAAACATCAGTAACTGCATGAAATCAATGAAAACTAAACCTTTCACTACCAAAACCTGTTAGATACAGCAAAAATACTTTAAGCTAATGTATGGCTTTAAAACTGTTCTTTGAAAATAAACATTTGAAAACTTGGCCAAATAATTATGCATCAGAAAAATACTAATTAAAATCTCAATGAAATATTACTATATACCAACCGGAATTGCTAAAATTCAGAAAAGACTGAAAATAGGAGATGTTGAGAAGTATGTGGAACAGTTGGAACCCTCCAACATGGCTAGTGGGAGTGCAAACTGGAACAATTACTTTAAAAAATTGTTTGGCAAGATCGCCTGAAATAAGCATATACTTCCCCAATAACCTTGAAATTCTCCTCCTATGTATGTACCAAGAGAAATGAGTAAACACCTCCAACAAAAGACATACACAAGACTCTCAACTTTATTAATAACAACCCAAAATTGAAACAACACACAGGCATACCTCAGAGATATTTTGGGTTCAGTTCCAGACCACCACAATAAAGCAAATATCACAATAAAGTGAGTAACATAAATTTTTTGGTTTCCCGGTATGTATAAAAGCTATGTTTGCACTGTACTCTAGCCTATTAAGTGTGTACTAGTATTAGTTCTTAAAAAAAACAATTGAAGTGTTGGCTTCAACTTAAAGTCACAAGCTGCTTTAGCCTCTAACTAGAGAGTCAGCCTGTCCTTTGAAGCATTGAAGCCTGGCATTGACTTCTCTCTGCTATGAAAGTCCTAGATGATATCTTTTCCCAATAAAAGGCTGTTTTATCACCACTGAAAATCTGTTGTTTAATGTAACCACCTTCAATAATGATCTTAACTAGATCTTCTGGATAACTTGCTGCAGCTTCTACATCAGCACTTGCTGCTTCACCTTGCACTTGAATGTGATGGAGATAAATCTTCCCATAAGCCTCATGAACCAGTCTCTGTTAGCATCTAACTTTTCTTCTGCAGCTTCCTCACCTCTCTCAGCCTTCATAGAATCGAAGATTAGGGCCTTGCTTTGGATTAGGCTTTGGCTTAACGTGAGGCTTTGTGGCTAATTTTTTTCTACCCAGACCACTAAATTTTTCTCTGTATCAGTAAAGTGAGGCTGTTTTGCTTTCTTATGACTCATATGTTCACTGGAGTAGAACTTTCAGTTTCCCTCAGAACTTTTCCTTTGCATTCACAACTTGGCTAACTGTTTGGTGCAAGATGCATAGTTTTTGGCCTATCTCGGCTTCCAACATGCCTTCCTCATGAAGCATAATCATTTCTAGATTTTTATTGGAAGTGAGATATGTACACCTCTTCCTTTCACTTGAACTCTTAGAGACCTTATTATAGGGTTATTAATTGCCTTATTTCAATATTGTTGTGTCTCCGGGAATAAGGAGGACTGAGGAGAAGGAAGACTGGGGAACAGCCAGTTAGTGGAACAGATAGAACACTCCCAGCATTTATCAATTAACTTCAACATCTCATATGGGCACTATTCATGGTGCCCCCACAGAATTACAATAGTAAGATCAAAAATCAGTAAACTCAGAGCACCCTAACAGATGTAATAACAATCAAATATTGAAATATTGTGAGAATTACCAAAATGTAACAGAAGAATGTAAAGTCAGTACATACTGTTAGAAAAATGATGTTGAAACATTTGCTGTATTCAGGGTTGCCACAAATCTTTAATTTTTAAAAACACATCTGCAAAACTCAAGAAAATGAAGCACAATAAAATGAGATATGCCTGTAAATGTTCATCTACAGAAGAACAGATAAATAAAAATTATAGCATAGTCAGACAATACAACACTACCCATCAATAAGACAGAAGGAACTACTCATATCGTGACAGCCTCTAGATGATTCTTACAGAAATTACAGTGGTCAAAAATCTCCAGATATACACATGTGAAAGGATTCTCTTTATATGAACTTGGAGAACAGATAAAAGTAATCTGTGGTAATAGAAGTTAGAATACTGTTTACTTCTGTGCCATGGAGTTTTGAATGTAACATCTAGGACTTTAACAAAGATTCATATTTTGACCTTGGTGGTGGTTTTACACACACACACACACACACACACACACAATACTGGACAAGTGATATGCTTAAGATTTGTGTAATTTTACTGCATATATGTTATCTTAATTTTATAAAAATGGAATATATTAGAATTAAGAATTGATGATATAAAATGACTATAAGACCAAATTAAACCAACACAAATCAGAGGAAGAAATTAAAATAAAAGCTGACATAAGTAAGATAAACATAAAAATTTTAGAAAGTACAAGTAAATCAAAAGTTAAATATAAAAAAAAGACTAAATAGTAATTTTGCAAATCCAATGATATAAGAATAAGACTGTGAGCATAAGACAAATAAAAAATATACATGGTTCATAAACAATCACAAAAACAGCCTATGACTATACACTTGACCAACCAGCAGAAATGGACCAAACCAATCTATGGAAATTAAATAATAGTATGCTGAAGTTTATTAGACCTGTTACTTGAAGTTTTTATGTACCAATTGCTTATTATTATGTGCCAGGTGCTATTCTAATCCTGGGTGTAAAACAATACATAAAACCAAAACCCTGCCCTTGTGAAGTTTGCATTCCAGTAAAATAAATTCATAGTTATATTTCAGGTGGTAATATTTTTTGTGAAGAACAACATGAAGCAAGTTAAGATATCAAGAATGACTGGACGATCAAAAAGTTGACTCTCAAGGAATGGAAATGTGCTGATTTGGAAGCATGCTTGACTTATTCAGAAAGTAGCAAGGAATCACAATAACTAAAAAGAAAAACAAATAAATAAAAATAAAAATGAGCAGAAGATTCAGAGGTAGGAGGTCAGAGAAATAGTAAGGGTCAACATCCAGGCCTCAAGAGTCATGGTAAAGAATGGATTTTATTCTGAATGAGATGGGAGCCACTGGAAGCTTAAGGTAGAGAAATGTATTACCTACCATATGTTTTAATATGATTGTTCACCAACATTGAAAATAAGACATAGAAGCATAAGGAGAGAAATAGGGTAAACTCCCATACAGATGTTTTCATTTGAGAAGGATGCAAGGTATAGAAATAGATTGATGCCAAATTATATTTGGTGCCTAACAATGGTTTCTTCCAGAGAATATTTGCTCCTCGATATCAATTGCTTGACATTATTATTATTATTATTATTATTATTATTATTATTATTATTATTATTTTTAGAAATACAGCCCTACAGATAGGTGCAGCAAACCACCATGGCACATGTATACCTGTGTAACAAACCTGCACATTCTGCACATGTATCCCAGAACTTAAAGTAAAATTAAAAAGAAAAAAAGAAAAAAGAAATAGACAGCTACTCAAGAGGCCATGGGTGGAACTCACAGACTCATCTTCAATGGGCTGAATGTCTATGTCCCCCTAAGATTCCTATGTTAAAATCCTAACCTCCGAGGTGATGGAATAAGAGGGTAGGGCCTTGGGAGGTGATTCTCATGAGGCGGAGCCCTCAGGAATGGATTAGTGCTCATAAATGGGATCCCAAAGAGTTCTCCTTCCACCCTCTGGATACCCAGGGAGCGAGCCCTCAACAGACACCTCATCTGCCGGCACCTTGATGTTGGACTTTCCAGCCTCTAGAACCATGAGAACTAAATCTCTATTGTTTATAAGCCAAAAAAAAAGAGAAAGAAATATAGTCCTACATACTTGGTAGAATAGATTCAGTTTAGACTAAAGATTGCATTTCCCCTTTAGTTTGCATGAGGATATGGAAATGTGGCTATATTCTGGAAAGTTGGTAAGTGTTAATGCTTCTTGCTCATGAAATTCACAGATGTCAAAGCTGAGACTGCCATCTCGGACCATGAAATGGCCTAACATAGCTCAGTAGAGCAAAGATAAAAGAATCCTCAGTACTTGCCACTACAGAAAACTAGAGCAGCCCTGGACTACCTGCCTCTGGACTTTGATCTGAGAAAGAAATAAACTTCTCTATCTTATTACAGTTACAGTTATTTTGAGTTACTCTCACCCACAGCTGAATATAATCCTGTTATAATTTAGCAAATAAATTAAAGCATCCACCTGAAACTTTAGCCAAAGAAAATTTCTGCCAGTACACATGAGTTGAGAACATGGGAGCAACTATTACAAATATTTTGGTAAAACATCTTGTGAGTAATCATAATAGCAGAAGTATGTTCATGACTACAAATAGATATTTTAGGAATAAAAATTTCTATTTGTTATTTAATCTTTGAGCAAGTGAACTTGACTTCTAGGGTTCCAATTAAGATCTTTACAAAATGATGTATAATCTCTTACCTAACTTCAGTTTTAGTCATTAGCTAACCACGGTTTTTTTCAGGACACTGGAACAAAGGGAAATGTACATTTTTAATTGTAATTAACAGTAAATAATTGATATCCAGTAAATGTTTTAAGCATCAATTCACTGATCCGGTTTATTTTTAAACACTCAAATAGACTCAGTTACTGATTTCCATGGCAACATAACAAAAATGGAATTAGAAAACACCAGTTTATTTCATTTCATTTTGAGCAATTGACTAATTTTTATGATTTACATATAGTGAGTTGGTGCTTAATTTCATGACTGCCACAAAATAGGGTTTTAAAAAATAGACACAGTGTTACCAAAAATTATAGATAGCCAGATTTTCTCAAAGGCAATACTATGATATTCCTGAATTCCTGAAGATGATTTTTACACTTTCTAATTATAAACAAATTGCATAGTAATATTTTTTTAAAAAATATAAGATATGACATAGCCCTGAAAATAGTTGGACAGACATATATGCACAATGACTTCTACTTTCTTAGCTTATGATTTTTCATTTTACTTTTTTTTGAGACTGAGTCTCACTCTGTCACCCAGGCTGGAGTGCAGTGACACCACCTTGGCTCACTGCAATATCTGTCATCTGGGTTTGAGCGATTCTCCTGCCTCAGCCTCCCGGGCAGCTGAGATCACAGGTGCCTGCCACCGTGCCCAGCTAATTTTTCTATTTTTAGTAGAGACGAGCTTTCACCAAGTTGGCCAGGCTGGTCCTGAACCCCCTGACCTTGTGATCCACCCACCACGGCCTCCCAAAGTGCTGGGATTACAGGTGTGAGCCACCGTGCCCGACCTCATTTTACCATTTTATAAATTTTCTTTGACTCATTTGAAATAGTTTACTCATAGAATAATTTACACATTGTTGTTCATTATTTTTTAAACATATAAAAGATATTTAATTTGTATATGTCTCTCTTTTTTTTCTCTCTTTCTTTCTTTCTTTCTTTTTGATGGCGTCTCGCTCTGTTGCCCAGGCTGGAGTGCAGTGTCATGATCTCGACTCACTGCAACCTCTACCTCCCAGTTCAAGTGATTCTCCTGCCCCAGCCTCCTGAGTAGCTAGAACTACATGCACGTGCCACCTTGACTGGTTAATGTTTTGAATTTTTATTAGAAATGGGGTTTCACCATGTTGGCCAGGCTGGTCTCGAATTCCTGACCTCAAGCAATTCACTCGCTTCAGCCTCCCAAAGTGCTGGGATTACAGGCATGTCAGCTATTTTATCAGGATCAAAAATAGCACTTCCAATTATATATTATTTTCCCTAATTTTAAAATGCAAATTGAGAAATACGTTTTTACATTTATTTCTAAGTTTACATTTTAAAATTAGGAAAAAATGTGTAATTGTAAGTGTTATTTTGGATCCTGGTAAAATAACCAGTATACCTGCAAAACACTGGAATTATTTAAGTAGCTGTCATTACTTAGTTCAGTCAAACTTCAACTCCAGCAAAATTCTTCTCTTATGTAATAAAAGAAACTTTAGAATAGCAAGCCGTTCTTAAGTCTGCAAAAGAAAACAGCTCATTGACTTATAAAACTTTAGTATATAAGAAGATAGTATGACATATCCTGGTAAAGTTATTAAATTTCAAGGAAAAAGAAAAATAACAACTACAAAAGCCTAGGTAGAAATATAAATTGCCTATAAAGAAAACAAGTAAGTGCTATTATTTTAGTTCCCAGTATCTCAACAATACCAGGAAACAGAAGTCTATGGATCGACTTTAACAGATAACTGTGGGGGAAAAGATACATGCTAATGACCTTG
Organism: Piliocolobus tephrosceles; assembly: GCF_002776525.5. NCBI lineage: Eukaryota > Metazoa > Chordata > Mammalia > Primates > Cercopithecidae > Piliocolobus > Piliocolobus tephrosceles. Next base: position 118,601,413 of record NC_045439.1, read on the forward strand.
TACCTGAATAAGTTAATTTTTACTGAAATGGATGTAGAAAATATTTTTAAACCATTTAATGACTCAGTAATATAGTGATACAGATTTATTGAAAAGTTTATTTGAAGATGTAATTTTTCCAAGAAAGAGATGAATTATTCAACTCACAAATGGGAAAGCCATTTTAAGAAAACTCTGCCACTTAATTCTCTAGAAACACAGAATTGATCTAAAAGGCTCCTAAAAGATTACTATTCATTTTTTATTCACTTGTTAACATTATATTTTTCAAAATGTAAAAACAGTAAGCATGAAAATTTTGCAATTCCCAAATCATGTAAACCATGCTGAGGTACTAGAAATTAGATAAAATATTCTAATTTATTCAGTTTTGATCTCAAGATTAGAAATCTTGACTAGAACCTATGACTGGCTCATTCATACTTAATCAGTTTGTGCTTCTAATCTTGTATATCCAATCCCAGCCATCCCTCTCCACAAATCCAATAGCACACAGCAGCAAGACTGATTTTTAAAACTTAGATTAGATTATGTAACATCGCTGACTAACACCAATCCAAGGAGTTCTAATTGCATGAAAAATACAATTCAAAGTTCTTGTCAGAGATTCTGAATCCCTATCATCCTGTATCCATCTATCTCATCAAATTCAACTCACTCTGCTCTCTTCATTGTTATTGAGCTCCAGTTGTATTTTGTGGACTGTATTTTCCACCCCAAGGTCCTTCAGTAAGAACCATTGACTTGGGACTCTATTTCATAGACTTTTTGTTTGATTGATTTATTCTCATCCTTCAATTCTCAGCTACAATTTTATCTGCTCAGAGAGACTACCTGATCACAAAATCTAAAACATTTTCTTGGTGTTTCATTCCACAGAAGCACCCTGCCTATTTTAGCTTTTCTTAAATTAACAAATAGTAAACTTTTAGTTTTTAATTATGACATTAACATGTGTAATATTTGAGTTTTTCTCCATAAAACTACTTTTTTGTGTGTTTTATTACTATTAGTTCAGCTTTTAGTTTAAATTGTAAGTGATTATGTATGTATGTGTCTGTGTATATATTAGGTTGGTGGAAAAGTAATTGCGGTTTTTGCCCTTAAGAGTAATGCAGTTTTGCCATTACTCTTAAGGGCAAAAACCGCAATTACGTTTGCACCAACTTAATATAAGGCATATAATCAACTTTGAGTTTACAATATATCACTCCCTTCAGTATGGAAATGATTTAATGATTTAAAGATAAATAATAACAAGCCAGAGAGATGTATAAATAATAAATTTCACTCAAAGTGATGAATGCATTATTAAAGATAAATGAATATTGCTATGGAAACATTGAAAGGCTCTCATTTCAGTAGCTTACTAATCTGGATATTTAGAGTGTTTTAGCAGTAGAATCATTTCCACATTCATCTTTCTTGCCTCATCCATTGAAAGCTTTAACTTCAAACTACCATTTGGGTTTATAAACCTGTGGGGAAATTTTATAAACAGTGCTTTCATCTTCAATGTAAAAACCTTACTGATCATCATACCTTTAATTGTATTCTATATTCAAAATTAAATACTTATAAATATTATAAAATACCTTGTAAATTGTGTAAAAGTCATGTTGACCATTGAATAGCTAAGATGCCCATTAATAAATATATCCTCCTAATGAAATAGTCTTAAAAACAATATTGATAAGAAGTTATTATTTTTAGTGTGTAATATTTTTGAAATTGAATAGATTCAGAATCTATTTTAACAGTCAAAATATATTATATCATAAAATTGTAATCATAAATGTTCATGCTTATCACTTACTGGTGGGATTATGCTTGTTTTAAATGTTTGCATTATATTTTGTACATTTTTTCATTTTTTAGAATGAGCTTTTGTCATTTGCATAATCAATTCTCAGTAATATAATCATTAATTCAAAACATATTTATTGAACAGCTACTCTATACTTAAGTCTTTTAGACTCTTGGTTGCATAAGTGAGTAAAGTAGAAAATATTATTTCCATTCAGTTTATTTTTTAGAAAGGAGAAAGACAATAATCAATACACATAATAAGTAAATAAATTATATAGGCCAGGTGCAGTGGTTCACGCCTGTAATTCCAGCACTTTGGGAGTCCAAGGCAGACAGATCACTTGAGGCCAGGAATTCGAGACCAGCCTGGCCAATATGGTGAAAACCCATCTCTGCTAAAAATACAAAATATCAGCTGTGTGTGCAGGCGCATGCCTGTAATTCCAGCTGCTCAGGAGCCTGAGGCACGGGAGTCCCTTGAACCTGGGAGGTGGAGGTTGCAGTGAGCTGAGATCGTACCACTGCACTCCAGCATGGGAGACAGGGCAAGACTCTGTCACAAAATAAATAATGTAATATAATATAATATAATATAATATAATATAATATAATATAACATAACATAACATAACATAATATAATATAATATAATAATTAAAAGAGTAACAGTTTTGTGAAAGAAAAGCAAAAATCAGAGTACCATAAGAGAGGTCAGCAGTGCCTAGGGGAGAAAAAATGGTTACAGTGTAAAGAAGTCGTCAAGGGAGACCCAAATGAGAAGTGACAGTTGACTTAAATCTTCTAATACATGGAGAAAAGATCTTGTGTGTATATATATATATGAACCATATATCCAGAGGAAGAATATCCTAGGCAGAAAAAAAACTACTGTCACAGTGGCCCTAAGGTGACTACCATATCTGGGGAAGAACAAGGAGACCAGAGTGAGCTATAAGGAGAGATTGGCAGAAGAGGAGGTGAGAGATGAAACAATGTAAGGTCTTTCAAATGACATTTTGTCTCTTCGTACACTAAGCTATACTTGATATTTCTTTTGTCCTAGCCATCCTCCTACCGTTCCTGCCTTAACTTGTTTCTCTGATAATGAAGTCAAAATGCAGAGATTATAACATCAAAGAGATTTGCATTCTAGCCCTAGCTTCACTGCTAAGGACAAATACGCAAAGACTTATTCTTTCTCTACATTCTTTCTATTTATTTTCTTTTAATGCCTCAATTTTCTCATAAGATTTAGATAATCGTACTACATGCCATATGCTTTTGTTCTGAGAATTAAACTAGATGCTGTTTAGCATGGTATTTGGGTCATAGCAAGCTAAAACCTACATTTTAGCTATATTAATATCATTACTATGATGATTGTAATTATTGTTATCTGTCATCAAAACTGCTGAATTACTTTCCCCCATAACATATACTACTTTTCTCATACACAGGGCATCTGCTACAGGTGAACTATAAGGTAAACATAGTGTAAGAATCCACATTACATTTATAGTATAAAATCATATATTATGTTTATACCTATTTTGACTTTATCTAAATTCTAATTATCTTCATGCCTTACCACATTCACAAAGTCCGTTTATGTGATTTTTCTGTGTGCTTTCTGTCACCTTCAAAACCCAATAGCATTTGATATCTATATCATTAATTTGGCACTGGTCAAATGCTAACATCTATTGCTAGTGTTATGTTATAGTTTATAGCCTGCTTCTCCAACTGTCTTTAGCTCCTTAAAGACAGGGAGACTACTTCTAAATAGTTATTATAAAAATGTCTTCTATATTGTAGGTACTCCATCAATTTTTTGATTTAGCCTTTGTGAAAACGATAATGCATCCCTTTTGTTACAAAACAGAGTAGAGTTTGCAGTTGTAACTGGGGTCACTTTGTTAATAAAAAAAGAACACTGACACGACGTTTTTAAATTATGGTTATGTTTCTAACATACACTGCAAAATGAAGTACTACAATTTTGTGCATTACCCCTTCATCTGGCTTGGAGAGAGAGGTGATAGTCAAACTGTTGGGGGTGATATAAAACTTTTAAAAATCTGCTGGAATACTGCAGAAAACAAAGTGGGAACCAGAACTGGGATGGCAGGAACATAGGTCTAGTTGCCAGAATTATTGTAAAGTAATAAAAGTCTTTCCACCAACCTCGTTTAGATCACTAACACCTGCCCTAGCTGCCTAGGAAGCTCTAGGTTTACTGTTGGCATGCCTGAAACCCAGCTGCTGCTATGATTACATTATTTACCTCTGTTTGCCTCACTATAGTTTGCCAATGCACATCAAATCCCAAAGCAGTCCTTACACTAATACTCTAAATTAAAAGATTGACTAAAAGGTCATGAATTTCTTCCCAAAAAATAATTCATTGGGACATGAGGAATGGGAATTTAAATATGTGTGTCATGAGTGGTTTAGCCTGGTTTTAGATTTGGATTGGGAAGTAGAGGAATTCAATTTTTGATGAAAGTGAGATTGAAAGTTTTGGGACTACCATATTAGAATATTCTCGGGGGTTCTAAACTGTAAAATGATTTATTAAAATATTCAATAGAATATATTGTATTTTAAGGTTTTTGATAAATCCTTAAAATTATAGATAATGTACATGTGTATTTCACTATTTTGAAAACTGGATATTTTATAATTTTTTCACACTTATGGTTGGAGATAAGAAATAATATTATTTTATCAAATGACATGTAATTTAAAACTTAATGCATTAATTAGTCAACATTTAAATGGAGTTCACACCTTTCTAATGCATCATTATTGTGGGACAAATTCAAAAGGAATATTAACACCAAATGTGGCCATGTTCTGTAAATCATTGGTATGTTAAATCGTTTAGAAAACAAACACCAGAAAACATTAATTAAGTCTTATACTCGTTTTCTCCCGAAAGAGAATAAATAAACAATGTATTGAATGACTTGCCTTAGAACACTTAGTCATGCTTTCTGATGTCAACTGCATTTTAAACACCAAATCTGTCTTGCTGGGTGGTTAAACTAGAAATACATGGGCTCTGGTGTCTCAGTACCTGGGATGAAATCCCAGCTTCACTTTGTCACCTTTGTAAATAGTCAAGAGACGGAATTTCAGATGCTCCTCGACCAACGATGGGGTTACCTCCTGATAAACACATTATAACTGGAAAGTATCTTAAATTGAAAACGTATTTGATACACCTAACTTAACAAACATGGCTTAGCCTAGCCTACCTTGAAGGTGCTCAGAGAATATTTACATTGCCCTACAGTTGGGCAATAATCATTTAACATAAAGCCTATTTTATAATAAACTATTAAATATCTAATGTGATATATTGAATACTATACTGAAAGTCAAAAACACAATGATTTTATGAGTACTTGGAATATGGTTTCCACTGATTTGTGTATTGCTTTCTCATGATTGTAAAGTCAAAAAATAATTAAGTCAAACCATCATAGGTCGGGAATTGCCTGTACTTAATGCCTGGGTAAAACAAGGATGATGACAATGATAACTATTCATGGATGATGTAAATATGCCATAAGGTACTCTATTTAAATATCATGATTAATTGCTTAATTATATCAGCAATTACTGTAAAGATGAAATGAAATTGTGAATTGTGGCTCCTAGCTTATGATTTCATGCATTTATATTTCAGTTTGAAGCATTTCATATTCCTTGTAGGTTTGAAATCATGTTAAGAGAAAAATGCTCCAAACAACAGGCGAACAAAGATGAGATCAATTTATAATTGAAATCCAGAGCTAAAATTGGAGGATTCAGCATAACTGGAGAGAAATTCAGAGGAAACTCTAGTCCATATAAATTCCAAAATGTTTGCACTGTTTAGAATAAGGAAAGTGAAGGAAGGTATATGCATTATAACAAGTCTTCAAATAACCTATTTCGTCTTCAGAAAAATAGTATAGGATGTTAACTTAAGGAATCACAATCACAGTAGATTTTCATCAATGACAAGAAAGGGACAACACCTAATCATTTTAATACCTTTAAATTGTTAAAAATGATCACTTTTCTTTTTCACCAAGCCTGGACTTTTAAGTAGTTTCAGAATTAGGCATTATAGAAAAAATGAACAATGTATGACTCATTTTTAAATGATGTATTGCATTATCTAGATGTATATCTAAAATGCACAGATAGCCTATTTATATTTTAAAATATGTTGATAGAAAAAAATGTGTTTTCCTTATATTGGTTTAATGCATGTGAACTTTATTGTGGCATAGGGAATTGAATGAAAAGTAAAAAGCAAGCCATAGTAAAAATATCTGCAGAATCAGATGAAGGAAATGAAAATGAAATTAAATTATGTTTCCTATTGTTCTTATGCTGAAAAAATGGAAAGAACTTAAGAAAGATTGGAATCAAGGTATTAGAGTGCTCTATTAATGGAAGCTAAATATGCTTCATTGTGGGAGTGGGAAAAATCTAAAATACAACCAAGATTTGTAGAAAGCAATTTTACAGAAGGTGACAATGATGAAATTGGGAGTAAAAAACATTTGTGTGATTATAGATGTACAAGAAATGAATGTCCATATTTTATATTTTGTTTCATTTTAAAATGAATCACACATAAAATCTGAATAACACATGAAATAGAAAGCCTCTAACAGATGTTATGATCTAGTTTTAATTTGATACCACTGCCTCTTGATATTAAAAACTGTATACGTACTTTAAACTCTCAAACACAATTATAATTTGTGAAAAAACAAACAAACAGATACCAAGTTATATTGGGTCATTAGGATGACTTCATTTTGAACAAAAAACATAAAATGTATAGCATTTTTTCACAAGTTGGAAATGTTCAGGATTTGTAAAACACAGACGCAGTGTACTTAGAAGTGAAATGAACCATATGATTATGATATGGGAGAGGATGAATTTGGTAGGAGTAAGACAACAATAACAACTACACTAGTCTAAGAGTCACATTTTAAAGGTGAATTAACAATTCCAACTTCCAGAACACATAAACAGAAGAACAATGCATACACTGTGAGAAGTAATTCTCCTAACATAATCACAGTGCTGTGCACAGACCTGGACTCACTAAGTTAAAAAGACCTTGGAAAACTTGAAGAAGGTTTAAGGACAAGCAATAAACATGATTAATAGCTTGGAAAATAGAATCTCAGAGGAAAGGTTAAGAGAACTAATATTATTTAAGTTGGAAAATAGGCTGGGGAAACAAGTTGGTTTTCAATTACATGAAGGATTATTACTTAGAAGGTGCTGATCGGTACTCTGATGCCACAGAGGGCAGAACAAGAATAAGTGAGCTTGAAATGTTGTATAAAGCATTTAGGTTAGCTAAAAGAAAGAACTTCCATCAGGACTGCAAGGCATTAAAATGGAAAGTACTTAATTTATTCCTCTATAGACCTTTCAAAATGCACTTGAAACTCATTTGTCTAGGAAAGTTTACATGAAGCCCAGCCTAAAGAGTGGAAAGGAAAGTGAAAAACTGGAAATTTTTATAAGGACTAACTTTCCTAAATTACTCTTACTTTCTGAATTGTGAATGTACATATTACGGGTTTATTGTGGTGCATAGCAAGGAGAGGTATGCCCACAAATGAAAAATTTTAAACTATAGCTTAAGTGTGCATTTCTTTGTTTAATATAGCAACCTTAACAAATGCTATCATTCTAAAAGTCCTCATTGTAGCTGTTTAAGCAATTTTAGCTTGTTTACTTAATCAACTTCAAGAGGTAACTAGGAACTAATTGCATTTTTGTTTCTTAGTTTATCATCCCCTTCTTTGCAATATATTGTTTTGTTTATTCTCTTAGAAACAAATCAAACCAACTGAATATTCTTCCATAAGGCAATAAAATAATATATTTTCTTCTACAGTATTTTATTTACATAGAAAAATAGGCTATTCTCTGAACACCTGCACACTTAATTATCTTAGAGTTAAATTATACAAGAATTCCATACCACTGATTTCTGAGGCTTGTGCTAACAAAGATAAATGAAACCAGAGATTTCAATAAAATTTTGCAAACAATTCTGTTAGAGCTTGTCAAATACACACAATATATGAGCTCTAACTACTTTCATTTATGTGTCAATGTTATGAAAATCACTAACTGAAAGTATGGACTTTTGCATTCAGTCTGTACACAAATGGATAAAAGTGAAAACTCTAGCTGGGAGCTTTTAACTGTTTCTTTGTTGGTGACGTTTATTTTTCCCCAGTAAAATATTTCACTTTCTTTAAAATATATCATACATAAATGAACATTTTCACCAAATACAAATAGACAGCATAAATTGCATTACCAAAAAAAAGGCTTTTATTTTAAAGAACATCTATCGCTTTATGTTTGGGAAGTGCTGTGTAGTCATTAGTAATTAATTCTTTACAATGTCAGTAAGAATGTAGGGAAGTGACAGTTATTTCTTCTAAGATGAGAAAGATTTCATGAACAAATGATTTACTAAATTTGCATAACAAGTTAGTGAAAAGATGGAATTGTAACTTTGAGGTCTTGTGTCATACGTTTTGTGTTTTGATTCTGCAAAAAGACATGTAAAAATTGACATAAACAAGAAGGGAATCATTTTAACGTCTGTACCCGAAAGCAAACAAAAAAGGAGTTAATCTTCTACCATGTCTGAGAGCTAGTTTACACTAAAAGTTTCCATTTAGGGGACCATAAGTATTCCCACAATGTAATATTGTACCGGGTGCAGATCGAGGCCAACGAACAAAGCCTCCTCCTCTTTGCAAAAAAGGTCACATACATGATAGATAGAAAGATGCCCTTGAATGAGTGGGCATGCATGCTGAGAAAAGCTCTGGGAGTACTTATTATAATTTGGCATTTTTCATATTTTTATAATTCATCTGAAAATGAATGACTTTTTATTATGCTGACATACATACAATTTATGGGACTTTATCATTTCCCCTCAAGCAAATCTAACAGGAAACCCACACAAAGTTTAGAATTCTCTACAATCATAATTCTTGAGCCCTACACAGATCGTAAGTTTCTGCTTAGCATCTATACAAATTTAAAATGAATAAAACTCATTGACAATCAGATTGTGTGGCTCAGTGACAACCATTTGGTACCCATATACCTCCTGAAATGTCTCCATTAAATCATCCCACATTGCTATTCTGTTAATATACTTATTACTGTAACATTCTCTTAGAATTAAGACTCTACTAATAACTTGGACATCCACAAACTAGAGAATAATCATCATAATATTTTCCATATCTATCTTCTGCTCTTTGTAATACCACCCACTTAATGGTTACTCTATGTTTGGAATGACTAATGATTGCACTTAGAATGCTAATGAAAGCATTATTTCTGCCTCAAACAAAATATTATGTGTTAGCTTGACTTAAAAAGAGGGATACAAAAATAACAGTTATCTTTGCCAGTTACAACAAGAAACAGAAGTCTACCATTTTGTCTGAATAATATAGCTTTGATTGTTGTTTAACTTTACAATAAACACCTACATTATTTTCCCCTTCTCTTTTTGCTTCCTTTTTATAGGGTGTAAGTGTTGTGATTTTTAGTAAAATATTTTATGTGTCACATCAACTGTTCTTTTAATGTAAATGTGAATTAGTGAAAACTCCTAAGGTACTTCAAGACATGAATTTCTGTCTTTTTCTTACCTTGAGACCATAGAGTCTATTATTGCTGGGAAAGTGCCATTTATTGGCAAGGTCCTGAACTATGTTTTAAATATGAATACCTTTTGGACACTGTAATATTGACCTACCTAGCAATTACACCCTGATGTTACATCTGTACCTAATTAATAATTCTTCTCCCAATGTCCTAGGAATTATATGTCTCGTCTCTGGTTTCTTATTTTTCATCTGGCTATGGTCGTAAATTGCTAACTTTCCAATAATGCATTGCCAAGTCTAAGAAACGAATAATATTTTCAGATCATTACTTAGAAACAAATCAGGACTTCTTGCGTTTTTATTTCATATCACCAACTGATAAGACACTGAAATTTTTTAAACTCAAATGAATTTACTTTTGTCACTAAGAAAGTGATGACACTGAGAAGAATCATCTCTTTGAATGCTATAAAGCATTAAAAGAGTTTCATTCTGACATAACAAAAAAGATATACTAAAGCAGTTGTGCTTATTCATTTCACAATAGTCAGTAAAAAAAAAAAATTGTATCAATTATTACAGAACAAGATCATTAGAAACACACACCCAAATCTTAGATGATTATAGGTAACAAGCCAGTAGGCAGAAGGTAGAGTACTTTTTTTTTTTTTTGGAGACAGGGTCTCGTTCTATTGCCCAGGCTGGAGTGCAGTGACACCATCACCATCACGGCTGACTGCAGCCTCAACTTCCTGGGCTCAACTGATACTCCCCCTCTGCCACCCTAGTAGATGGGACTACAGGCACATGCCACTATGCCCAGGATGGGATTACAGATATGAGCTAAGGTACCCTGCCAGTAAAGCACTTCCTGTGAACCAAAATTCCCACTGCATGATAAGCATCCTCAACACAGGGATTTGGAGTTCCACAAAGGAAAAGAAAAGGCCGGAGACCAATGTGAAACAATGCGCAACTGTCCTGTGTCATATTCTTCTGAAAAAAAAAATCATGCTCAAAAGTAGGAAATTCATGGGAATTTGAAAATGCCAGAAAGTTACCAGGCTGTCCCTTGTGTTTCCTTAGGTTTCAAATGGTGATATCTGTATATAGATTTCCTAAACCTACAAGAAAAGAGCTAGTTTAATAATGAGCAGGGCAGGTTATAATTTTTACAAGAAAGCATACTGAACTTGTCATAAACAGTCAGAAAAATATCCTAGAAAATACCAATCTTCTTCCTTCAGAAAACACCCTAATTTCTTTCTGTTTTTTTGACATTGACAAAGTTTCCCTCCTTGTGACTGAACCAGGCTTGGGCATAAAGTCATGTTCTCATTTTTCTTCCCACCTTTCCTCATCTGACTTAGCAAGCTAGTTAAGATAACAAAATGCATACTCTTATAGCTCTCTCGTTCCTCATCATGTTCTGCCTTTGAGGATAGTCAGCCTGAAATTAGTTCTTTTATATACTGATATTGGCCCATTTCTTTATGGAATAAATATATTTATACAGACTGTAATATAAGACATTAAAACCCAACATGTTACATGTTACCTAACACAGAAAAAACATAAAAACTTACATGTGAACATATTAGCCAGTGGTGCTAATAGACTGATGAAACCACCCTTCAAGCTTTTATATCGTGAATACTTCAGGATTTCACATGGCTTTGCCAAAGTGCTTGGTTTAGAAGAAAAGTATGTGGGAGAAAGACTATTAGCAGCTAGGACAAGAAAAGGGGTTCAATATTGCCATTTTGTATCAATTATATTATTCGTTTTTTAAGGATATACTTCTAAATTTTTATTTTCAGTTTAAACAAGCAGATCTAGATTTTTAAGTCGAGGAGGCTAGAAATTGTATGCTTTAATCTTTATATCCCCTCTCCCTTAGGAATAGCTAGCAGTATTTAAAGGTTTGCTTTAACTGTACTACCTTGTGAAATGTTATAAAAATGAAAGGAAGAATTATTTTCTGCGTATTATTTTCTGCATTTCAAATATGAAGAAAATAGGATAGATAGATAAAAATAATTTGCTCAAGGTTATAAATTTAATAACCAGTGGAACAAAGAGAGATATAGGGAGTCTTATCTGAGAGTACTCACTCGTAACTACTATGCACTAGTGAAGTAGTGCTACGTCATATACATATATTAAATTTATATATACTACACACCTAGGCACACATGTGTGCAAATATATTTAGCAGATGGCAAATAAAACGTCCCACTTGCTACCTAGTGAATGCTATACTATCTTTTGGAGAGTCTCTTAAAATACAATTTCACCTCCATAACCCAGAGAAATATTTCAGTCCTCTTGATTTTGTGACTATACAGAATTGCTTTGTGGTTACACAGGCAGAATGGTACAGAATTCAATTTGCTGTAACTTTTTTACAAGGAATGATTTCTGGCTAGGACTAACACAGTGTTTGGTGGGGGAACAGCAAACATCTTGTTTTGAGGTAAAATCAATCATCAAATTACAATAACTTCTTCTAATTTATGAATTATAATCCACAATTTGCTTTAAGCTTCACTTTTGAAAGCTTGGTTCATGTTCTTACAAGAGCAGTATCACCAGAGATGAATAATATAAATACATATTGCTGAACTTGATTTCAGTCTTCTTCAAAGAAAATCTTTCAGGATGCAATGACGTAGAATGCAGAATAACTAGGTACCAGAAATTTGTAAATCGACACCCTAAAACTTCAGAGTATTGACAAACAAGGAAGATAAACCAAAGAAATCATTTTGTCAAGGTTCTCCTAGAAGTCAATGAAAACACATGGGCTAGTCATGTTATGTTGTATTTTTTTTCCTATCAGATTATCATATGATGTCAGTATATAATTATGGTGAGGAAGATTGTCAGTAGGCTATATTTGAATAAAGTACGCTAAAATTGATTAAAATATTAGTTGTTAAGGATAAACAACCAAAAGATACAGATTATGCTATTTAGGCAATGTCAACATTATAAATGAGTAGGATATAAAATGATAATGATCCACAGAGAAACATAGTAAATAATTATATGTTGCCAAAATAAAATATTGAGGATATCATGGAAGATGAGGCAGCTTGTTGAAAATGGTTAACTCTAACTTGGAGAGATGGAAACACACCTATGTAATTTAATAGCTCATTTTCCATGAACTAAAAAGACTTAATGTTGAAGGAGCACTTCCTCAAAAAGATGGTAATAAAACAGTGCAGACGCAGAGTGTGCATCTGCACAAGGAAAAGAAAGAAATTTAATCAAATATTATTTAGCTTATGATAGAACATAGAGTACAATTATTTAAAAAATCAGAACATTTTGTTGCAGTACACAAATTTTGTGTGCCTGTAACAGAAAAAAAAGTAAACAACTACAATTTAAGAACTATATCATTATTTCAAATTTGTATGGATTTATTGTGACTTTTATTGTGCAACATTTTGTGTTTTTGGTAAAATAATGTATTTAAAATGTTTAAATGAATGATGGATCTGGATAAGTTTGCAGTGGTATCCATTTTGTAAATATGTATTATATCTACTTTATATCAAGAAATATTCTAGAATAAATGTGCAGGATATAGAGAAATAATTCAGACGTAACACTTAAATTTAGTAGACAGTTAACAAGAAAAATAAAAGGAAGTCCAAAAATAGAATACTGTATTACATATAATTGCAGCTCATAGAAGGGATACAGTATGAAGCAGGAAAGGGAATTAAATTAAACTTAATATTCATGCTTTTCTGGACCCACAAAAGGGAAAATGTATTTAAGACAGAGAAAACAGCTGAGAATGTGCAAGGAGAGGTAAAATACACATTATTTTCAGGTACAGAAGAGCAATTTGCATGATGCACTCCACTTAATTTTTACCATGAGGACACAAGATCAGTGACCATATGGGACTTACACAAATGTGCAACTTTAGTTGAAAAACCAATGGCAAGATCACTTAATGACAGACTCTTTAGACTGTAGCTATCTAAGGAACTCTACATTGCTCAAATCACCTTTGGATACAAGTCATGCCACACAGGCTGAGAAGTGTTAATTGATACAAAAGTTAAGCTCTGGCCAAATATATGTTTAAAAGCTATAGATGGATAGATCAAGAGAGACAGAGAGGCTTTTATACAATATGTCTTAGTCTGTTTGTGTTGCTATAAAGGAATTCCTAAGGCTGGGTATTTTTTAAGAGGTTTATCTGGCTCATAGTCTTGCAGGCTGTACAAGAAGGATGGCACCTGCTTATACTTCTGGTGAGGGACTCAGGCTGGTTTCACTTATGGCAGGAGATGATGGGGAGCTGGAGTATGCAGACCACATGGTGAGAAAGCAAGGAAGAAAGAGAGGAGAAGGAGATGGTAGGCTCTCTTTAAACAATCAGTACTCCCAGGAACTAACAGAACAAGAACCCACCCATTACTGAGAGGACGGCACCAAACCTTTCATGAGGGATTTGTCTCCATGACTCAGACACCTCCCATCAGGCCCCATCTCCAACGTTGGGTATCAAATTTAAACATGAGATTCCAAAGAGACAGTCATCCAAACTATATCACAATGCATGTAGAATAAGTATTTAGAGCAGTACTGAGCAGTGGGAGAAATGGAACATATTTTCTCTAACATCTGTTCCTAGACCTTCTCCAGATCTTTTGTATGTGAAAAAGTGAAAATACAGTAGGGAAAGCAAAGTTAGGATAGGGACTCCTGGTCCTACTGAAAATTCTGTTTATAAAGCTTATTAGCAGCACAAAACATTTCTGCAAATATGGAGCTATAAAACCATTCAAAAAAAAAAAGAGAAAGATGTTTTTCTATCTGCTGGCATCCAGCTGCAGTTATTATGTATAATAACATATTTGCAGTAAATTGCAGAAACAAAAAATATAGTCTTTGAATCAGAGAGCCCTGAATTCAAAATTGTGATCTCCCACTTCCTATCTCTGCAACCTTGAGAAAGTTAACTAGCTTCTTTAAGGTCCTATCACTCTTCCACCCTGAAGATAGTATCTGATTCAGGACACATTTGGAAGATAAAATGAGGCCCCGATATAAACTGCTCAGCATATCATCATACATGCTCTACATCTACTAAGAGAAAGGAAATATGATGTTTGCAGACAAAGATCCTCTCTTCTCCAGGTTTCCTTGTTAAGATAATTCAGGAGAAGAAACACTCCCAAATTCCTTCCTTATCCTTTGCTCTTGGTAAGGGTGAGTGAAGAAACTGAGCTGCTTTGCCTCTGCCCTTTCTAGATTCTCTCTCTTTTGAATTGGCCTTCCTGTAGGGGGAAAAAAAAGTATTCTGGCTTGATGACCTGTATGTGGTAAGATTAATGGTGACGACTATGTATTATTTCATCTTTGGTTTCTGAACTTCAATGAGGAAGATTAGGACATTTTGTCTCCATAAAGCACAGCTTGTGATTGCTATTATTCTAAAAACAAGCAATCACTACACATTACCTCTCATGAGCTCGAATTTATAAATGCTTTCTGTGACTGACTTTTAATCAGGCAGGTGGCTGTTTAAATTATAACTTTTAATTTATAGTTATAATTAATAATTATAATTTTAAAAAGTTTATAACCAGTTCCAGGGCAATAATTAGTCAATACTACATGAAAAAATAATGTTTAAAGTATCATCAGGAATGTCATTCTAAAAACAATATTATTTGAATAAGGAAACTTAGAGATTTATAACATTAATAGATATCATGGGGTGATAATGACAAGAATATTAGTTATTTATATGACATTGTGTGACAGAGATGGCTAACTCAATTAGATCCTGGTGCTACTAAAGCCAAGGTCACATATTTAATTTTCATATGAGCCAGTATACTTGTGACTGAGAAAACTCTCTTCTCTACTTGCAGACTGCACCCCTAACCCCAATCTGTTATTTCTCAATTATGTGCCATTAATTGATTCAATATCCTACTGGTAGTAGGTCATCTGTGCCATCTGCATAAATGAAGGACAGCATGTCTATAAGGCAGGCGACAGAGAGGAACTTAAGGCCATTAATACCAGAAAATTCACTAACAACCTATCGATTTTCCTTAGGAAAAAAAAAAATTGGTCCAAGTTTTCTAGAAGAAAATTAACTGTGAACATTATACAAAAATGGGTTGGAATCGACTCACACACTCTTTCCACAAATGTGAGGCAAAAAGCAGCTCAATGGCCCTAGTGAGCCTTTTAAATATTTTGAACTTATATTCAGCACATATTTATGTGATCAAATACTCCCTGCAGAGTAGCATTTTTCCTAACAGAGGAGAACTTTTTAGTTTGCCATTTACTGTTCATCTACTAACTCTGTTTTTCTTTGCATTCATTCCAAATCCTGTTGGGATTTTGTAATATATAAATTCCAATTCTATTAACAAATTTAATGTATTACTACATATACGATTAAGAGAGTATTTGGGTATTTGCTGTCCTCACTCTCTAATGAGAGAACTTAGTTCCATACTCTGGTAAAGAAGTGATACAATATAATATAATATACTCACATAAACCAAGCATTTTATAGTTGAATAGAGGCAAACAAAGACTTCTAAGCACTAACTTTCACTATATTCTTTTTTCTTGTCTTTTTCATTTAGAAATTCTCTAAATAAGCTCATTGTCAAATCCTTAAGGAAGAAATTGGTAGAAATCACTTAAATTCTAGTTAATTTATACTAAAATATTTTATTTTGAAAATAAGAATTATAAGGCTGGGTACAGTGGCTGATGCCTGTAATCCCAACGCTTTGGGAGGTCCAGGTGGGCTGAACGTTTGGGGCCAGGTGTTCAAGAGCAGCCTGGTCAACATGGCAAAACATCGTCTCTACTAAAAATACAAAAATTAGCCAGACATGGTGGCACATGTCTGTAATTCCAGCTACTCATGAGGTTGAGGCATAAGAATTGCTTGAATCCAGGAGGTGGAGGTTGCAATGATCCAAGATTGTGCCACTGCCCTCCAGCCAGTGTGACATAGTGAGACTCCACCTCAAGAAAAAGAAAGAGAAAGAATAAGAATTTTAGGTGATGTCTCTAAGAGGTGGAAATATCTGCTTCTGATTAACACATTCTAAGTAGCAAGAGTTGGATGGAGCAAAATTTTTGCATCTATGTGTAGAGAGATGGTGAGACATCAGGCAGCCTAAACAAGTATTTCTTTACAATATCTATGTTTTAGGCACGTATAGTAACACAACATTTAATAGTACACAAAAACTTGAAATTCCCTGTGTTCAAGGATATAGCATCCTAATGGAATACAGAACAAATGAGGAGGAGGTGGGTATTATTAGTGAATAAAATAAATATCAACATGCTTTGACAGAAGATATTGGTGAAGAGAGATACTCTCTAAAAAGACGATATTTATTCTGATTTAAGATGAGATGGAAGAATGAGAAGGAAGAAATGATGTGAAAATGTATAGCACCATGGCCCACATGGAAGTGACAAGAGCAGATGAGAAGCAGGCAAACAGCATTTGCAAATGCACAGAGGCACTTAGTGCATGGAATAAGAAAGCTTGGAATTGAGGAAAGACTGTAGAACTGGCAAAATCCGCACTCTAGAGAACAGATAGAAAGTGAGAAAGAAAGAGAGACATTGACTTGGGATAGAAGAGAAAGAATAGACTAAATTATGTAATGGAAAGCCAGTAAGGAGGCATATACCTAATTGTACAGGAGGTTTAATAGAAAGAAATCAAGGATGATTTTTAGGCTGCTAGCCTTAACATCTGAATGCATAGGATGTCATTTATTGATAGTAGAAATCCACAAGTTAAGCAGGTTGAATTCATTTGTTGAAAAGAGAATCTGTTTGTATTAGTCCCATTTCATGCTGCTGATAAGGACATACCCAAGACTGTGCCATTTACAAAAGAAAGAGGTTTAATGGACTTACAATTACACATGGTTCGGGAGGCCTCACAGTCATGGTGGAAGGCAAGGAGGAGCAAGTCACATTTTACATGGATGGCAGCAGCCAAAGATGGAGAGCTTGTGCAGGGGAAACTCCTCTTTAGAAAACCATCAGATCTCATGAGACTTATTCACTACCATGAGAACAGTATGGGAGAAAACACCCCATGATTGAAGTATCTCCTACTAGGTCCCTCCCATAACACATGGGAATTACAGAAACTGCAATTCAAGATGAATATCATCCCACCCATGGCCCCTCCCAAATCTCATGTCCTCACATTTTAAGACCAATCATGCCTTCCCAACAGTCCCTCAAAGTCTCAGTTCAGCATTAACTCAGAAGTCCACACTCCAAAATCTCATCTGAGACAAGACAAGTCCCTTCTACCTATAAGCCTGTAAAATCAAAAACAAGTTAGTTACACAGTCCAAAGTCTCATCTGAGACAAAGCAAGTCCATTGTTCCTGTAAAATCAAAAGCAAGTTAGTTACTTCCTAGATACAATGGGGGCACAGGCATTGGGTAAATACAGCTATTCCAAATAAGAGAAATTGTCCAAAACAAAGGGGCTACAGGCCCCATGCAAGTCCAAAATCTGGCAGGGCAGTCAAATCTGAAAGCTCCAAAATTATCTCCTTTGATGCCATATCCCACACCCAGGTCATGCTGATGTAAGAGGTGGGTTCTCATGGCCTTGGGCAGCTTCACCCCTATGGTTGTGCAGGGTACAGCCTCCCATCCCGGCTGCCTTCACAGGCTGGTGTTGAGTGTCTGTAACTTTTCCAGGCACACAGTGCAAGTTTTCAGTGGATCTACCATTCTGGGGTCTGGAGGACAGTGGCCCTCTTCTCATAGCTCCACAAGGCAGTGTCCAAGTAGAGACTGAGTGGGGGCTCTGACCCTACATTTCCCTTCTGCACTGCCCTAGCAGAGGTATCCCATGAGGGCTCCACACTTGCAGCAAACTTCTGCCTGGGCATTCAGGCATTTCCATACATCCTCTGAAAACTAGGTGGAGGTTCCCAAAACCCAGTTCTTGACTTTTGTGTACTGACAGGCTCAACATCATGTGAAAGCTGCCAAGGTTTGGGGCTTGCACCCTCTGAAATCACAGCCCAAACTGTACTTTGGCCCCTTTTAGCCATGACTAGAGTGGCTGGGACACAGGGCATGAAGTCCCTAGGGTGCACATAACAGGGAGACCCTGGGACCAACCCACAAAACCATTTTATCCTCCTAGGCTTTAGGGCCTGTAATGGGAGGTGCTGCCTCAAAAGCCTCTGACATGCCCTTGTGCCCTGGAGACATTTTCCCCATTGACTTGGTGATTAATATTTGGCTCCTCATTACTTATGCAAATTTCTGCAGCTGACTTGAATTTCTCCTAAAAAAAAAATGGGATTTTGTTTTCTCTCACATTGTTAGGCTGCAAATTTTCCAAACTTTTATGCTCTGTTTCCCTTTTAAAACTGAATGCCTTTAACAACACCCAAGTCACATCCTGAATGCTTTGCTGCTTAGAAATTTCTTCTGTCAGATACTTAAATTATTTCTCTCAAGTTCAAAGTTCCACAAATCTCTAGAGCAGGGGCAAAATGCCACTAGTCTCTTTGCTAAAACATAACATCACCTTTGCTCCATTTCACAAGTTCCTCATCCCCATCTGAGTTCACCTCAGCCTGGATTTCACTCTCCATTTCATTATCAGGATTTTGGTCAAAGTCATTCAAAAAGACTCTAGGGAGTTTCAAACTTTCCCACATTTTTCTGTCTTCTTCTGAGCCCTCCAGTCTGTTCCAACCTTTGCCTGTTACACAGTTCCAAAGTTGCTTCCACATTCTCAGGTATCTTTTCAGCAGTAATTTTCTGTATTAGTCAATTTTCACACTGCTGATAAAGACATACCCAAGACTGGACAATTTGCAAAAGAAAGAGGTTTAATGAACTTACAGTTCCACATGGTTGGCGAGGCCTCACAATCATGGCAGAAGGCAAGGAGGAGCAAGTCATCTCTTACATTGAGGGCAGCAGTCAAAGACACAGAGCTTGTGCAATGGAAACTCTTTATAATACCATCTAATCTCTTGAGACTTACTCACTACCATGAGAATAGTATGGAGGAAACCATCCCATGATTCAATTTTCTCCCACTGGGTCCTTCAGATAACATGTGGGAATTACAGGAGCTACAATTCATAATGAGATTTAGGTGGAGACACAGCCAATCCATATCACTATATCTCTAGAGAATCACATGGTATCTGATTTTAAATCCGCTCTTAGCAGGTCCTAACAAGGAATACAATATGATTTGGTTCCACCATAATTAACAAATTTCAAAATTTTAATGTTTAGGTTTTCTGCCTTGTATCTGCTGCCTTTTGTTAATACTTTCTTTCTTCTCTTTTCAATCAAGCAAAATTCTACTTCATTATTATTGGATTCAACTTCTGTATTAGCAATAGAGCTTTTCCCAACTGTGAAACAGAAAACAAGCCACCTGTGCAATTAGACAGATACTTCCTTATTGGCTTTCCATTATGTAATGTGATCTCTCCTTTCTCTTCTATCCCAAATCTGTCTCTCTCTCTCTCTCTGTGTGTGTGTGTGTGTGTGTGTGTGTGTGTGTGTGTTCTCTAGAGTATGGCTTTTGTCAATTCCCATTCATTCCACAATTCCAAGCTTCCTTGTTCCATACACTGAGTGCCTTTGTGCATCTTGAGTCTATTTCTACTGCGAGACTCATAAACATTTATGCTTGTGCCTCTGTGTTTTATCCTTTCTGGTTAGCTGAGAAGGAAAGGCCAAAACTGACCATGAATCCCACATACTGAAAACATCACAGCCTCTGTGAGACTGCATCTCTAAATGAATGCATGGAACCAAATCCAATCCCCACCTTGAAATCAACTCTAACTCTTATGAGAGCTGGAATAAAGCTATTTTGTGGAAACATGTTTGCAGTTTGGGATCTATGTATTATCGCAGCCTACACTTTCATAATTAATATGTACTATAACCATCTTGAATATATACTATGAATAATTCACACTCTACCAATGCTACTCTTAGTATTCTCCATAACTGAACATAATGCTCCGATGGTAACCTGAATAGTGAACAATGGAGCAGAATTACTACATTATTTCTAAAGACTGTATTTCTACTAATAAAATCTAAATTCAAATTATAACTTTGGAATCCACTAACAGTGTATATTATGCCTTCTCAGAGCCACACATTTCAGATGTTTGATCAACATGTTAATATCAATCTTATTCACAGAGTTTTAGAAAGAGATAAAGTAAAATTAGAATATTATGAAAAGTGAGTAGATATTTTTATCATACTGATTCTAATACAGATGAGGTTTAATCAAAAAGATTATTTTAGACATTTTTTGAATAAGGATACAGGACAACATCCTTTACTTGCTGAAAGATAATTGCTTTCTTTGGCTGAAATAGAATATATAGGTGGTTGCAATAAAAAATAACGAAACATAGCCTCTGTTTATATTGTGCAGGCTAAAATATGTTGTAACCATTGGGTCATTACCTCTGTTCTAAAGGGTTTTAGGACCCACTACTAAATTCCCCCCCTTGCTCAAACAAAGCAAAACAAAACTAACACCAATGAAACAACTAATAAAAAAAAGGGGGGGTCCTATTTTTTTCACAGAATAAATGGAGTGTTTAGCTATATTCAATTAGTCTTTTATTAAAACAATAGACAGTAACAAAAGTAGTACCAATATCATAAACAGAACAGATTGAAGGTACATTCTCACATTCCTCTTCGAATTCTGCTTTTGAAGACATTGCAGTACAGTATCCAATCTTTGGGAACCACCACTATTTTTCAGCTTCTGCGTTAAAGGGCGTACTTGGAATTGTCTCTGGTTTCTGAACCCTTGGAAAATTAAACAGAAACCAGCATTCTAGTCTACATTCAACTTCCTTTCATGTCAAGATGACTAGCCTGGTAAAAAGAAGTTAGTTCAGCATACTGGTGAACATAAACCAGATTTGACAATTCAGGAAATATTTATAATTCATATGTAAGAAACTGCTTATTTCTCTAGAATGAGGTGATAATCTAATAAAATAAGTCAAATCTATATTCTAGGCTTACCACCTTTCTCTGCCTCATTAGGTAACATCTGAGGACTAGTCAATGGTGAGAATTAAAAACTTGAACTTTTGAGTATCCAAATATCCACTGGAAATTATTTATTATTAAATACCTAGTTATTTTGCTATTAAATGTCATAACTTACTCTTCCTTCTTTAAAATTGTGAAGTGTTTAAAGGTAGAGATTTTTCTTCATTATGTTCACTGAAGTGTCTCAAGTGTCTACACCAGTGCCTGGCATGCAGTAAGTATTTGATAAATGTCGACTCAATTGTATGAAAGACCGAATGGATTATTTGTTTGGTCATCACATTACAGTCATACTCACCTTCTTTCTGCTTTTAACGGGCCGAGTTCCTTTGGGTTTCAGGAGCTTTGGAAATGTTCTCTCTTCTTCTTGGAGTTCTCTTTGTCCAGCTGCCCCTTACTCACTGTGTAGGTCCCACATTGAAAGGCACCTTCTCACTGAAGCCTTCCCTGGGCACAGAAGGGAAAGCAGAAGCTTCCTTCACTGGTCCTTTTTAGTATATTACTCTACTGTAGGTTCTTCATAGTATGTATCACTTTTACCATACAGAATTTCAAGAGTGTTGAGGGTAAAGGTTACACTTTTCCTCCTCACCATACTACATTACCTAGAAGAGAGTCCAGTGGAAATTAGATGTTCAAAATCTAGTTATGGGTTGCTAACTGACCACTGTATTCCTGGCACTATGCTCACTGCTGATTATTCATTGGTGAACAACTTGCTCTATGAAACTGATATAAAGAAAATGAGCAAAATAACATTTTCCCCAAATGATTATAGGAATTATGAAAGGAAGGAATATAGTACTGGAATGAATAAAATGGGAATATTTCTAGATTATTTTAGTAAAGACCTGTGAAGTGGTGACACAAACAATAACTTTACAGAAGAGTCTGCAGCCATATAGAACCCTGGGGGAATATCTTCGTAGAAAGAGGAAACAGTGTGTAGTGGGACTCCGCACAGAAAACAGCAAGCTGCAAGGTATCTACCCAAAGGCAAAGAAGTCATTATATAAAACAAAGTGCCTGCACTCCTATATTTGTTGCAGCGCTAGTCACAATAGCTAAGTCATCGAATTAAACTGTGTCCATAAATGGATCATTGGATAAAATGCAGAATACACACACACACACACGGAATACTACTCAGACATAAAAAGAATGAAATCATGTTTTCTGTGCAGTATGGATAGAAATGGAGACAATTATCCCATGCAAAATAACTCAGAAAGGCAAATACCACATGTCCTTACTTATAAATGAGAGTGAGACAATGCGTACACATGGATGTACAGAGGGGAATAATAGACACTGGTGACTCCAAAAGGTGGGAGGGTGGAAACAGTGGATGAGACAAAAAAATTTACTTATGGGGTACAATGTACACTGTTTGGGTAATGGGTGCATTAAAAGCCCAGACTTTGCCACTGCACAATATATCCATGTAACAAAACTGCACTTTTATCCCCTAAACATATAAAAATGAAAACAAAAAAAAAGCAATAGAAAACAGTTGCCTAAGCAGGGCGCAGTGGCTCAGGCCTGTAATCCCAGCACTTTG
Organism: Piliocolobus tephrosceles; assembly: GCF_002776525.5. Taxonomy (NCBI): domain Eukaryota; kingdom Metazoa; phylum Chordata; class Mammalia; order Primates; family Cercopithecidae; genus Piliocolobus; species Piliocolobus tephrosceles. Next base: position 118,624,597 of record NC_045439.1, read on the forward strand.
GGAGGCCAAGGCCGGAGGATCACGAGGGCAGGAGATCGAGACCATCCTGGAGAACACAGTGAAACCCCGTTTCTACTAAAAATATGAAAAATTAGCCAGGCGTGTTGGCTGGCGCCTATAGTCCCAGCTACTCGGGAGGCTGAGGCAGGAGAATAGCGTGAACCCGGGAGGCGGAGTTTGCAGTGAGCTTGTGCACAGAGATTGTGCCACTGCATTCTAGCCTAGGCAACAGAGCGGGACTCTGTCTCAAAAAAAAAAAAAAAGAAAAGAAAAGAAAAGAAAAAAAGAAAAAGAAAACAGTGGCCTGGTTGCCTAGGGTCAGGCGAGACATGGAGACAAAAGCCAGGTGAAACAGGTATTATAACAGAAAGCTTAGATTTTACTGGAAGAACAATGGAAATGACTAAAGACAGTCATTTGCTTTGCTTTAAGATTACTTTGCCCACATGTACACAGTAGGTTATACAAGGGAAAGGGTTAAAGTACAGATAGGAACTGTTTCAGTGGTCCGGTAGCTATTCTGGAATGATGGCAGTAAAGATGGAAAGAAGAGGGTGGATTCCAGATACCTTACAGATAAACAATTGATAGGATATAATAATTAGCTCTAGGATAATCATAGGTGATAATGCTGTCACATAATTTATCATGTAAATGGTACACTTTTGAAAGGAAAACAAGGTAATGTTATTTACCCTTTGGGAAAAAGGGATTTGTAAGGAGGTATGCTTGTCCTCTTTTGTTTTTAAATATGTAGTAATTAAAAATGCTTTTCATTAAAAGAGAGAAGAGTCAGGAAAGAAAAAGACAATGAGGAAATGGGCTAAAAAATATTGTTTGGTCAGAAAGATTTGAATGCTCAACACAGAAATATTTGAACACTCAACACATTTTTTTTAATGTGAGATGGAGAAAGCACAACACCATTTGGAACTGCCAAACAGTTTAGATATAACCTAAAGTTGACTAGAATGTTGAAAACATAAGGTATTGTTTATCATAGGCTATCATAAATATTAAAATTATTAATTTTGGGGAGCACAGATTCATTACTTTTGCCCAGGATATTCTGTCTGAAAATAACACATGAAAAAGTCAGTGTAGTTTTCTAGTTGCTGAAATTAACATTTTAAATTCCAGTAGTTTAGTCTCCCAATAGCTCTAAAATGAATCATCATTCTTTAATTATAAATACATAGAAATATTTTACAGAAAATTGGAAACTCAAGGAATTTATTTTGCTGAGCTCTTCTTAAAAAATGAAGGGGCTAATGGCAAACATTATTTATACACTAATAACTATTAGAATAGAATATTATGATGAGTTTTTTATTTAACTTGCCTTTAAATGCCTAAGGAGACTCAGAAAATCCGTACATCTATTTACTCCAGATTGGATCTGAAAGTCTATTTCCATCCAATTTCTCAGCATCATTAGTAGTGAAATATAAAGCCAGGATTACTGACCTAAGTGGATCATCAGATTTAGAAAAACCTATACATCACATAAGTTTGAATACAGATTACCAAGGGTTATTTTTAGTTCAGTCAAGTTTGATTGAGTTTTTATAACTGTCCTGAGAAATGAATTACTGAGGTTCATCACAGAGAATCTGTTCACTACTGCCTTAATGTGAAAGTCAGATTGAAATTTCATATCCATAGCAGGTAGAGTAAATGGAATTTTTCCCATATATTAGAAAATGGAATTCTTATTAAGAACTGTTTCCATTGAAAAAAAGAGTTTTGATGTAAGAGCTCTGATACGACAAGCCTTATCTATTTATTTATGCTTTACCTTCCCACATTTTGATCATTGTTTAAGTGCGTAACAGTATGCACATCTGTTGTCCTGATGGATGGATTTGCTGCAGTATGGTACAGCTAATGAAAAGATGGCAAAACAGTTAAAAGAAGATAAAGATTTATGAATCAATAAGAAAGCCTGATGCTAAGTACATAAATGACACAGTGGGCTAATCTGAGATACACATTTCCAATTAATTTCACTCTGTGAAATGAAAATTTATATTATGCTAAGAGAACTTTAGTTCCAAATGTTTCTATTGTTTCCTTTTATGTTTTGAATCTTCAGGTCTTTCCGGATGACTAAATAGTTATAGGCAGAGACTGCTTTTCTAAAATTGTTGTGTACTAGATTTTTAAATATTTTTTGAACTTTATATTGAAGAACAAGATATACAAAAGAGAGTGTACAAATCATAAGTGTAAAGGTGGATGACTTTTCATAAACTTAACACACTTATGTGGCTGGCATACAGATCAAACAACAATATTCCCAGGACTCCTCTGCAGACCATCACATAACAAAGAATAACCACTTCAGACTATCAACACAATGAGGGTACTTCTTTATTGTTGTTGTTGTTGTTTTCAATACCTAAAATGGAAGCATCATGCTTCCTCATAACAAAACACAGTACAAAGCTATAGTAATCAAAACAGTATGGTACTTGAAGAAAGACAGACATACAGAAAAATGGAGAGAAAAGATAAGCTAGAACTAAATCCACATTTTATGGTAAACTGATCTACAAGAGTGCTAAACACACACAGTTGCAAAATGATAATTTCTTCAACAAATAATGTTGGGGAAACTGGATATCCACATGTGAAAGGATGAAGATGGGTCCTTATACCATAAACAAAAACTCAAAATCAATTAAAGACTTAAATAAAAGATCTGAAACTGTAAAATTTCTAGAACACATAGGGAAAAGCTTCTTGATATTGTTTTTGGCTATAATTTTTTGAATTTAATACCAAAAAACACAGAGAACATAAACATAAGCAAATAGGATTACATCAAACTAAAAAGCTTCTGCACAACAAATAAAACAATCAGTAGAGTGAAAAACAACCTATGAAATGGGAGAAAATTTTTGCAAATCACATACATACCTGATACGGCGTAAATCGCCAAAATATGTAAGGAACTCATACAAAAGCAAAAGAACTAAGAAGTTGATTTAAAAATGAACAAATAAGTAGAAATTTCTCCAATGAAGATATACAAATAGACAATAGTTATATGAAAAAATGATCGCGATCACTCATCACCATAGAAATGCAAATGAAAACCAAAATGAAGTATCATCTCACACCTGTTAGAATAGCCATTATATAAAAAATAAATAAATAAATAAATAAAGAGAAGTTTTGGTGATCATGTGAAGAAATTGGAAACCTGACACAATATTGGTGGAAATTAAAATGGTGCAGTCACTACAAACAGTATGGAGCTTTATCAAAAAATACAAAAGAGATTAACTAAATGATCAAGCAATTCTACTTCTGAGGTTCTATTCCAAAGGACTGCAGTCAGGCTTTAAAGAGATATTAACACTTCTTTTGTTTTTATGCATAACTGAACTCTTACAATATTAGCCCTTTTAGTTACAATTTCCTTCATGCAACATTGCATTCCTGGGATTCGTCCATCTTAGTGAGGACAGTTATAGTATGCTTCTTCACATTGCATATTACTATACTTGTGTGAATATGCCATTTTTAAATTTATTCTATTGCTGATGTGAATATATCTTTCCATTTTTAGCTATTGTATAAATAGAGCTTCTATAATCACTTTAATAAATATATTTTATAGTATATATATACACACACACACGTACATACACACACATACGTTTCTATTGGGTATATACTTAGAAGTATATATGAATGGTATATATGAATGGCTAACTAGAATAACCAATGCAGAGAAGTCCTTAAACGACCTGACAGAGATGAAAACCGTGACACGAGAACTACGTGACAAATGCACAAGCTTTAGGAACCAACTCGATCAACTGGAAGAAAGGTGTCAGTGATTGAAGATCAAATAAATGAAATGAAGTGAGAAGAGAAGTTTAGAGAAAAAAGAGTAAAAAGAAATGAACAAAGCCTCCAAGAAATATGGGACTATGTGAAAAGACCAAATCTACATCTGATTGGTGTACCTGAAAGTGACAGGGAGATTGGAACTAAGTTGTAAAATATTCTGCAGGATATTATCCAGGAGAACTTCCCCAACCTAGCAAGGCAGGCCAACATTCAAATTCAGGAAATATAGAGAATACCACAAAGATATTCCTCGAGAAGAGCAACTCCAAGACACATAATTCTCAGATTCACCAAAGTTGAACTGAAGGAAAAAATGTTAAGGGCAGCCAGAGAGAAAGGTAGGGTTACACACAAAGGGAAGCCCATCAGACTAACAGCAGATCTCTCAGAAGAAACTCTCCAAGCCAGAAGAGAGTGGGGGCCAATATTCAACATTCTTAAAGAAAAGAATTTTAAACCCAGAATTTCATATCCAGCCAAACTAAGTTTCATAAGTGAAGGAGAAATAAAATCCTTTACAGACAAGCAAATGCTTAGAGATTTTGCCACCATAAGGTCTGCCCTACTAGAGCTCCTGAAGGAAGCGCTAAACATGGAAAGGAAAAACCGGGAACAGCCACTTCAAAAACATGCCAAAATGTAAAGACCATCAATGCTAGGAAGAAACTGCATCAACTAACAAGCAAAATAACCAGCTAACATAACGACAGGATCAAGTTCACACATAACAATATTAACCTTAAATGTAAATAGGCTAAATGCTCCAATTAAAAGACACACACTGGCAAATTGGATAAAGAGTCAAGACCCATCAGTTGGCTGTATCCAGGAGAGCCATCTCACGTGCAGAGACACACATAGGCTCAAAATAAAGGGATGGAGGAAGATCTACTAAGCAAATGGAAAATAAAAAAAGGCAGGGGTTGCAATCCTAGTCTTTGATAAAACAGACTTTCAACCAACAAAGATCAAAAGAGAGAAAGAAGGCCATTACATAATGGTAAAGGTATCAATTCAACAAGAAGAGTTAACTATCCTAAATATATATGCACCCAATGCAGGAGCACCTGGATTCATAAAGCAAGTCTTTAGAGACTTACAAAGAGACTTAGACTCCCACACAATAATAATGGGAGACTTTAACACTCCACTGTCAATATTAGACAGATCAATGAGACAGAAAGTTAACAAGGATATCCAGGAATTGAACTCAACCCTGCACCAAGCAGACCGAATAGACATCTACAGAACTCTCCACCCCAAATCAACAGAAGATACATTCTTCTCAGCACCACATCACACTTAAAAGATCACATGATTATCTCAAAAGATGTAGAAAAGGCCTTTGACAAAATTCAACAGCCCTTCATGATAAAAATGCTCAATAAATTCGATATTGATGGAACATATCTCAGAATAATAAGAGCTGTTTATGACAAACCCCACAGCCAATATCATACTGAATAGGCAAAAACTGGAAACATTCCTCTTGACAACTGGCACAAGACAGGGAGGCCTTTTCTACATCTTTTGAGATAATCATGTGATCTTTTAAGTGT
>NC_045439.1:118630029-118647220 GCF_002776525.5 Piliocolobus tephrosceles
TTGAGATAATCATGTGATCTTTTAAGTGTGATGTGGTGCTGAGAAGAATGAGAGCAAAGGAAAAAATGCTCTCACCACTCCTATTCAACATAGTGTTGGAAGTTCTGGCCAGGGCAATCAGGCAGGAGAATGAAATAAAGGGTGTTCAATTAGAAAAAGAGGAAGTCAAATTGTCCCTGTTTGCAGATGACATGATTGTATATTTAGAAAACCCCATCATCTCAGCCCAAAATCTCCTTAAGCTGATAAGCAACTTCAGCAAATTCTCAGGATACAAAATCAATGTGCAAAAGTCACTAGCATTGTTATATACCAATAATAGACAAACAGACAGCCAAACCATGAGTGAACTCCCATTCACAATAGCTTCAAAGAGAATAAAGTACCTAGGAATCCAACTTACAATGAATGTGAAGGAACTCTTCAAGGAGAACTGCAAATCACTGCTCAATGAAATAAAAGAGGACGCAAACAAATGGAAGAACATTCCATGCTCATGGATAGGAAGAATCAATATCATGAAAATGGCCATACTGCCCAAGGTAATTTATAGATTCAATGCCATCCCCATGAAGCTACCAATGACTTTCTTCACAGAATTGGAAAAAAAATATTTTTACAGTTCATATGGAACTAGAAAAGAGCACGCATTACCAAGACAGTCCTAAGCCAAAAGAATAAAACTGGAGGCATCACCCTACCTGACTTCAAACTATCCTACAAGGCTACAGTAACCAAAACAGCATGGTACTGGTACCAAAAGAGAGATATAGACCAATGGAACAGAATAGAGCTCTCAGAAATAATACTACACATCTACAACCATCTTATCTTTGACAAACCTGACCAAAACAAGAAATGGGGAAGGGATTCCTTATTTAATAAATGGTGCTGGGAAAACTAGCTAGCCATAAGTAGAAAGCTGAAACTGGATCCCTTCCTTACTCCTTATACAAAAATTAATTCAAGATGGATTAGAGACTTAAATGTTAGACCTAAAACCATAAAAACCCTAAAAGAAAACCTAGGCAATACCATTCACGACATACACATGGGCAAGGACTTCATGTCTAAAACACCAAAAGCAATGGCAACAAAAGCCAAAATTGACAAATGGGATCTAATTAAACTAAAGAGCTTCTGCACAGCAAAAGAAACTACCATCAGAGTGAACAGGCAACCTACAGAATGGGAGAAAATATTTTCAATCTACTCATCTGACAAAGGCCTAATATCCAGGACCTACAAAGAACTCAAACAAATTTACAAGAAAAAAACAAACAACCCCATCAAAAAGTGGATAAAGGATATGAACAGATGCTTCTCAAAAGAAGACATTTATGCAGCCAACAGGCAAAGGAAAAAATGCTCATCCTCACTCACCATCAGAGAAATGCAAATCGAAACCACAATGAGATACCATTTCACACCAGTTAGAATCACGATCATTAAAAAGTCAGGAAACAACAGGGGCTGGAGAGGATGTGGAGAAATAGGAACACTTTTACACTGTTGGTGGAACTCACTGTAAACTAGTTCAACCATTGTGGAAGATAATGTGATGATTCCTCAAGGATCTAAAACTAGAAATACCATTTGACCCAGCCATCCCATTACTGGGGATATACTCTAAGGATTATATATCATGCTGCTATAAAGACGCATGCACACGTATGTTTATTGTGGCACTATTCACAATAGCAAAGACTTGGAACCGACCCAAATGTCCATCAGTGACAGACTGGGCTAAGAAAATGTAGCACATATACACCATGGAATACTATGCAGCCATAAAAAAGGATGAGTTCATGTCCTTTGTAGGGACATGGATGCAGCTGCAAACCATCGTTCTCAGCAAACTATCGCAAGAACAGAAAACCAAATACCACATGTTCTCACTTATAGGTGGGAAGTGAACAATGAGAACACCTGGACACAGGAAGGGGAACATCACACACTGGGGCCTGTTGTGGGGTGGGGGGATGGGGGAGGGATAGCATTAGGAGATATACCCAATGTAAATGATGAGTTAATGGGTGCAGCACACCAACATCGCACATGTGTACATATGTAACAAACCTGCACATTGTGCACATGTACCCTAGAACTTAAAGTATAATAAAAAGAAAAAAAAAAACTCATTTTAGTTTTTACTGTAAAGTGAAGCATTATGATATGATAATGCATTGATTTTATTAAGTAAAAAAGCATTTTAATTATATATTAAAAATATAAATAGATTTTATGTGAAATATATAGGTTTACATAATATATATTTATATTATATATATTTATATGTATGTGAAATAAAGATAAATATATGTAAATTTATATATCATTTTATATAACATAAATATTTTAGTATGATTTGATATATAGTCTATATGTAAGCATTTTTTTCATAGGTTTTTCTCTCTACAAATTAACGTATGGCATGTATATATATTTGGCTATGTAAGTTGAAGTCTCATGGGAAGGTTTTCTTCACAGTTGTTATACATGACTTCTGCAGGTAAAGAATATTTGTGAGAGATGCTAGAATTATGAGTGTGGCCTAATTCTTGGTTCATTCTATCTCAGATTTTTTTTACTGCCATCTGGGTTTGCTACCTTGTATAATGAAGTATCACTCAAATTAAACAAATCTATGTAAAATTGTAATAGAGTTTATCTTCTTGCAAAAGAATAATAACACTCATGATTTTATTGTATAAATCATCCTTTCTTTCTGAAATGAAAGTATAAACTTTATCACATTTTGAAGATTTGTTTATAATTGTTTCCAGAGTTTTTTTCACTGTTCTACTACTGGACTTATTAATTTATATATCATAATCAAGTAATTTTAATCACTATAGCATTGTACCAAGTTATGGTAACTGATAATCCCATTTATTTTTCTCCTTTTACATTATTTTTATGGTTCTCAAACCTGCATTAATATTAAAATCATTGAAGAGTAAAAACATTTCTTAATTTTCAACTAAATCAATTCAAATAAAATTTTGGGGAGAGTTACTTCAAATTTATATTTTTGTTCTCAAACTTGACATTTAATAATTCTTCCTTTTCTGGAGCATAATATGTTCATTGTTCAAAGAAATCTTGTTTGTATATTTTACAATGGCTTTATTACTTTTTCATATAAATCCTATAATGTTTATGTTAAATGTATTCCTAATTATTTAAATAAATTTTAGCTATTTTATAAATTTTTAATTAATTTTTCATATTAATTCCACTGAGGGAAAGTCTGCTGGTTTTGAATTTATGCATTTTATTTAATATAATTACCAACACTTATGAATTGATTTTATGATAATTATTTTTAAAACTCTTGAATTTTTCTGGGAAAACCTATTAGATCATTTGTAAATAAAAACATTTTTTCTTTCCAGACTTTATACCTATTAGTATATTTTCTCATCTAATATTGTTACTTAGAATATCTACAATAATATTGAAAGTTGCTGCATATCAATGGCTGTTCTGGAGTTTAATGAAAATATACCAGGTTTTGGCATTTTTATACTACTCACTGTTATAAAACGCACAAAACTCAAAATGTAAAATATGACATAAAGCTAAAAGTAAATTTCATTTCTAGTCCTGTCCCTCAGTTACCAAGGTTACTTCCCTGGAGGCAAATGTAGTTGCCAGGTTTGTATCATGACATTTATTTTTACACAAATTAAAACATATCAATACATTCAAGTCTATTTTTACACAAATGTTAGCATAATAAACACATGATTTCTCATTTCTTTCTCCTCATGTAGCAGTAAATCCTTTTAAAATATCCTTCTTATGTCAGCTTTCTGTCATGGCAGAGGTACTAACCAAATATCCTATCTACTCATATACATTCCCAACCCCTTGCTGTCAGGCAGAGTCACCTAACTGGCTATGGCCATTAAGCTATGGACAGAAGTAGCTTATTTTACTTCTTAATTAAAGCTTAGAGAAGCTGTATTATGACCCCATACCCAGCCCCAGCCACCTCTTTGTTAAGTCGGTGACAGAGAAAGACAATTTTCTAGCTGATGCAACATGGGGATGTTATATACTGAAAACTAATATATGTATTGTTATAAAATATGCAGTTCTTATAGTATACATTTACATATAATGTTCATATATACATATTTATATATAATGTGTATATATACACACATACATACACACACCCATATATATGTCATTATATACACAAACACACACACACACATATATGTCGTTAAAGAAGACCTAAATAAATGGAAAGACGGTGCTCATGGATCAGAAGACTTACTGTTGTTAAGTTGGCAACATTCCACTAATTGATCTACAGATTCGACACAATCCCTTTCTAAATCTCAGCTACCTATTATGCAGAAATTAACAAATGCATTCTAAAATTTATATTTAATTGCAAAAAACAGAGAATAGCCTAAACAATCTTAATAAGGAAAAACTTGGAACATTTATCCTTCCCAATTTTAAAACTTACTAAAAACCTATGGTAATCAGTCAGTGTGGAATAGAAATTAGATTTCATGGATAAACAGATATTTATGGCCAATTGATTTTTGATAAGTGTGTATAGATATTTCAATAAAGAAAAGCTTCTTCAATAAATGGTGCTGGGACATCTGGATATCCAGTTGCAAAAAAATCATGTTAGATTAGTTAAATTAAAAAAATCTCAAAATTTATCATAGATATTAACCTGAGACCTAAAACTATAAAATTCCAGAAGAAAACATAGGAATAAATCTTCACAATCAGGTTAGGATATAGTTTTTTAGGTATTACTCCATTAAAAAAAAGGAGCAGCAGAAGAAAAATAGGCAAATAGAAATTCATCAAAATTAAACTGTGATTCAAACACAGCATCAAGAAAATGAAAAGACAATTTACTGAATGGGAGAAAATATTTCCAAGTTACAAATATGATAAAGGACTTCTATCTACAAAATATAAACAATACTTACAACTAATTACTAAAAGGCAACCCAATTTAAAAACAGGCAGATTTGAATAGTCTTCACTCCAAAGAAGATATACATATACCCTAGAACTACATGAAATGATGTTCACCATCATTAGTCAGCAGGGAAATGAAAATTAAAACCACAATGAGATACCACTTTATAGGTACTAGCATGGCTAAAATTTAAAAAAGCAGATAATTACAAATTTTCATGGCAATATAAAAAAATTGGAACATTCATTTATTTCTGAGGGGATTTTAAAACGGCTCGGCTACTTTGGAAAAGAGTTTGGCAATTGTTTAAATAGTTAAACACAGTTATAACCTAGCCATTTCACTCCTAGATGTATGCCCAAGAAAAATTAAAACATATTTTCACTCAAAAATTGTACGAGAATGTTCATAGCAACATTACCTATAACAGCTAAAGAGTAGTGGGGGGGGGGGGGGGGGGGGGGGGAACAAATGCCTGACATTTTATGAATGGAAAAATAAAATGTGATATATCTGAACAACGGAGTATTCTGTGGCAATAAAAAGAAATGAAGTCCCGGCCGGGCGCGGTAGCTCACGCCTGTAATCCCAGCACTTTGGGGGGCCAAGGCAGGTGGATCACGAGGTCAGGAGTTCGAGGCCAACCTGGCCAATATAGTGAAACTCCGTCTCTACTAAAAATACAAAACATTAGCTGAGCGTGGTGGTGGGCGCCTGCAATCCCAGCTACTCCGGAGGCTGCGGCAGGAGAATCTCTTTAAGCCGGGAGGCGGAGCTTGCAGTGAGCTGCGGGTTGCGCTATCGCACTCCAGCCGAGACAGTGTGAAACTCTGTCTCAAAAAGAAAAAAGAAAAAGGAAAAAAGAAAAAAGAAATAAAAAGGAGTGAAGTCCTGCTGATGCTACAGAATGAATGAACCTTGAAAACATTATGTTAAGTGAAAAAAGCCAGTCACAAAAGACCACATATTCTATTATTCTATTTACATGAAATATGAATGGAATTTGCATTTCTAATTTGTAGGCAAATCCATACAGACAAACTGAGGAAAAAATCAATTTGGAAAGAGCAATGAAAAAAATTTCGTGAAATTTTTAGATAAATATAGGCAACATGCAAAAATAGGCATCAAATTAGATAAGTAACCAAAGCAATGTGTCTAATTTCTAAAATTGTGCTGCCCCTTATTGTTGATGATGTGAAAGAATGAACAGTCTCTTATTTATAGCAATGTATTTGTTCCAATTGTGGTAAAAATTTTCAGAAATTATTCAAAAAACCATAAGGAAATGTGCACTCTTTGACCTAGCAATTCTATTCTTGGTATTTAGTAAAAACCAAGTACGAATTCATTTGTGCAAATATTTATATTTTTGCTTGTTCATAGTGTGGTACAAAACATTTAGAAATTACAAAATAGTGGAAACATCAGAAGAGACTTGCTTACAAAATTATGTTTCCATATAATGAAATAATATTCCGTTTTTAAAAACAGTGTTGAATAAGAATATTTATTGGCATAAATTATAAATATGGATAAAGAAGAGTTTCAGAACAGTGTGTTTTAATATAATGATTATATTTTACATATATGCATATTAATACAGAAATATAAGTTCATAGTACAAATGAGAAAGTTAGTATAAAGATACTAACTTATAGCCACTTACTGCATTATAATTTGCAGTGTTTCATTATTTCTTTTTTTTTTTTTGAGCTGGGGTTTTTGTCTTGTTGCCCAGGCTGGAGTGCAGTGACACGATCTCGGCTCACTGTAACCTCTGTCTCCCGTGTTCAAGCGATTCTCCTGCCTCAGCCTCCTGAATACCTGGGATTACAGGCACAGGCCACCACGCCCAGCTAATTTTTGTATTTTTGGTAGAGAGGGGGTTTCACCATGTTGGCCAAGCTGATCTCGAACTCCTGACCTCAGGTGATCTGACCACTTTGGCCTCCCAAATGCTGGGATTACAGGCATGAGCCACCGCGCCCAGCCTGCAGTGTATTTTTTAAGTATATTTGCTCAGGTGAATTTCTCAATTAGGATACTATGATTAGCAGTTGTTTAAAGTTTCTTTTTGAGATTTAAAAAACCCAGTTGTATTCGAGATACTTGTACTGTAATGTCCCCAAACCTTGTCCAATTGTGATTTTTCTCTGGAGGGGGACTTATAGAACTAATATATGTTCAGGTAAGCACTTTCATATGTATAAAAACAGAAATGTTTTCCTAGATTTTGACATGGTCTTGCAGCAAAACAGTAGCTGTAATCATGGACTCAATCACTTAGGGAATCAAATTGCATTAAAAAAGGTGCTTTAAAATTTCTTAAAATCCTGCACATAGGCACATAAAGAATGATGGTAGCTGTAAGACATTGTCATTATATTTTATAGACTAGATTATGGGAAGTGAGGAATTTAGAAATTTTCAAGTCATTTGAGCTGTATTAATAATGGGTTTTTAAGTTCTCTCTTTACAGCATTTTTTTCTCAGTGTAAACTAAAACTAATTTATAATGTCTAAAAATTGAGGAAAATGTATATATGTGGTAGAAAGGTCTTCCTTTTTCACATCTCATACATTGTATATTATTATTTCATTTACTTTTGAGAGTTATGTAAATTGAATAGATAAGGAAAAGCATTTTCAGCAGAAAAATATTTAATGTCATTTGGGGAAATAGCTTCTTTGGAAATGGCTAAAAATGAAAATAACATAAAAAATTATAACAGTGTGCTAATGTTTGTAGTGTATAAAAAGATAGTAACCTATTACATTAAAATGTAGATCCATCCAAGTGGAAAATGAAAACTGTTTTACCCTGCTTGCTTCACACTTCTCTTTATTTAAGTAATGGAGACTTAGTGTAGTAGCAGGGAAAAATGAACATAAACTTTGTAATCTGATAGACAGGTTTGCTTCTCCCCACCACTGATTGGTTTTAATACCTTTGGAAATTTCCTTCACCACTGTCGGTTTATTCTCACATGTATAAAAGTGAAGACAATAACAGCTACCTCTTGGGACTATCCAGAAAATTGAATGAGATAAAATGATTAAATGATTGTTAAGTAAAAACATCTAGCACATTACTAACTATGTTTTCCCATCAAAGAAGAAAGAACAAACATGCCTTGAAAGTACAGTCCCTTCTGCTATTGCACTTGTTTTGGAAATGCAAATTTATGCTAACGAAATTGGTACTTGGAACAATTGGAGCATAAAGCACATTTACAGCTTGCTTATACGTAATTCTGGGCACCAGAAATAGTAGGTGAGTGCAGAAAATTGCACTCTAGCTACATCAAGCTGCACTGAAACGCAGAGTTTCAGCTCAAACACACCGTGTGTGTGTGTGTATGTGTGTGTATGTGTTGTGTGTGTGTGTGTACATGCACAGGGACAAACACACGGACAGCACACCCATCCACACCTGGTATTAAGACTTGCTCTCTGATCTTAGATAACCCTTTTTGTAACACTTATTAGTACTCACAATCTGCACCCTTCCTTAGGCCACTTCTGCAAGGAAATTTTAATCTTTTTCAAGGTAAAGTTCCATATTCTTTTTAGTATTTGTGTATTTCCTAATCATTTGATATGTGTAAAACTTTGTTGATTATATTTTGTGTTTCACTGATGATGTTTGTGAGTATTAAATGATCCCTAAACCCATTCTTTCTCTATAAGGTGTCTAGTGTTTATTATGCTACTTTGCACAACACAATGATTTTAGAATGCATGTATTATGATGTAGCAGAAGTGACTGTAATGACCCATAGTTTTTACACATATTCTCAGGTTCACTGTTTTTCCAGTTTCTTCTGTCTTTGCAATTTATTGATTTTTTCATTGAACAGATACATCATGAAGTAATGAATGCTTTACATTTAGAGATTGATTTATCTATGCATTTCCTTGAATAATCTCAAGTAGACACTTCTAAACAACAAGACTCCTAATTCTCATAGAATTTGATACTCAGTTATCTTGAATATTGAACGTACAGAAATATCTTCAATAAACATATATCTGTCCTGGTTAAACTTCCTGCATCTAAAACTTGTAACAGATAATGCAGTAGATTATAAATGTACTGCCCAGGTTCCTCTGAGGATCAGGATAAAGATCAAGAAATGCCCATCTGAAAAGTGAGTAGTCAGTAGGTAGTCTTTTAGCTGTTGCAATGTTAACATCAGTCACAGCTTCAGAGCATTGCCTCAACAGACATTACACCTTTCCCAAGGCAACCCTCAACTGTTGGCTAAGCGAGACAGGAATGTAATTGTCTGATCACTTTGGCCTAGGTTGAGACAATGTGATGGTTATTACATGCTCTAGAACTTCCCACAGGGTTAGCTTTGTCAGAACTGTATTGTGGTCTGACTTTTTACTCTACCAAATCCTAATTCATCCCTTCTCTTGACAAGTGTTAATCCTGATAGACAATTTACATTCCCATCTCCATCTCAATATGTCCAATTCTGGAGAATCCAACCTACCACAGATGATTCTGCTTGAGATCAACCTTTCCCTTGTAAAATATTATTGTGAGTGTCACAATAAATAAATCCATGTAGTAATTCATCTTAGAATAAGAAGGGTCAAATAGTACTTGAAAATCTTACTTGTTTGTTTTTAACAAATAGTATCATTTTCAAGTATTCAAAATATTTAGACATGTAACAACTTGCTTATAATGTTGAAGACTTCCTGTCATTGATTTTTACATTTTCCTATTTGTTGTTGTCAGTAGTATTAAAACTCAAAATAAGTTTGATATGGATCATAAAACTTTCCAGGCAAACCAGTCTCATAAATCTATCTCTACAACTTAAATATAAGATCGAGTAATGAATACAAGTTGATCCGAGCATCTTCTTAAGAAGGGCAGTAGAAAAACACTAGAAGAATGATTGATACTAAGCCTATGTATTAGGAAAAATTTACACTACCAACTACATAAATATTTTCATCAATGGTTTCAAAATTTCTTCTTTGTTACATTCTGACAAAGACAAGTAATCTTTTTCCTAACTAAAAATGTCTGTGGATCAGAGTTTCTTTCCTGTTTTCAAGCAAGCCTGATTCCTGATAGAAAACTTCCTATGAAGCGTAACTATTTTCTTATTACTGGCTTTTCTTTAGAATGAGTTTTTGTTTTATCATTCATCTTCTAAGTGAGGCAGACAAGTAAATCAGCAATACATATTATGATACATTTTCTACTGGGTAGTATAGAAAGACAGTGGAGAAGCATATGTAACTGATATATTGAATAAATGTGACACAAGAACTGACATCAAAATGCAATTTTATTTTTTTCTGCCATACTATTAAATTTCATTCGGTGGAAATAATCCTTCCCTGCCATTAAATCTATATTCTGACAAACCCATATGTTTTCTCTCCACTCTTAGGTAACAGACAATCCTACCGTTACAGTAAACCAGAAAGTCTTAAGTAAAAATTTAGAGAGCCTAGTCTCAAATAATAATTACAACTTGAAACAACTAGGAATGGCATATTTTACCTGCTTTGACTGGACATGCTTCAGACTGGAAGTTTGTTGTGGAAAAGGGGCATATATTTTTCTTTTTCTTGTTTTTTCTTTTTTTTTTTTTATGCTTTATGTTCTAGGGTACATGTGCACAACGTGCAGGTTTGTTACATATGTATACATGTGCCATGTTAGTGTGCTGCACCCATTAACTCGTCATTTACATTAGGTATATCTCCTAATGCTATCCCTCCCCCCTTCCTCCACCCCACAACAGACCCTGGTGTGTGATATTCCCCTTCCTGTGTCCAAGTGATCTCGTTGTTCAATTCCCACCTATGAGTGAGAACATGCGGTATTTGGTTTTCTGTTCTTGTGATAGTTTGCTGAGAATGATGATTTCCAACTGCATCCATATCCCTACAAAGGACATGAACTCATCCTTTTTTATGGCTGCATAGCATTCCTTGGTGTATATGTGCCACATTTTCTTAATCCAGTCTGTCATTGGTGGACATTTGGGTTGGTTCCAATTCTTTGCTATTGTGAATTGTGCCGCAATAAAACATACGTGTGCATGTGTCTTTATAGCAGCATGACTTATAATCCTTTGGCTATATACCCAGTAATGGGATGGCTGGGTGAAATGGTATTTCTAGTTCTACGTCCTTGAGGAATCGCCACACTGTCTTCCACAATGGTTGAACTAGTAATCTCTAGCCTTGCTTCTCCGAGATTGCTAACTCCCTTCAGTGCCAGCATTTGGGGAGCAGGGTAAGGAATAGGGAGGACAGATTACACTTGACCTAAACGTTTCTGAGATGATTTTGCCCTTTCTGGTAACGGTAGATATTTAAAGATGGAGTTCCATTACTTTTGGGAAGTTTTCTTAAATTCAGTACAGGTCCCTACTGGGCTTCTCTCTTCTCTCTCTTGTAATTTCCTTAGTCCAGGCACCTCAAATCCAACAACTTCCTGCAAAGATTTCTTTATCCATCTGGCTAGGTCTGCTACTAAAGACTCAAGGTAATTCTACACCGGCTCTCTCTTCCACAGGGTCTACATCTACTCCACAAGAAACCGTCATGTATCCTTTATCCCCCAAACATTGAAAGTACAACTGATCTCATTAAGCAGCAATCTGCAGGTTCCTCCATCGAAGCGGCTGATCAGCCTTTCTCTGCCTTTTCTGTTTCCTTGAGTAGAAACTAGTGCCCAGACCAGTGTCCACCAAGAAATCTCAAGTGTTAGTTGGACACTGTCTTCTTCTTCACATATTAACTCTAGTAGAAACAAATTTCAAAGATGTACAGGGCTGCTAAAGACACAGAGATGAAAATATATAAATGCATGAATATCCATAAAATGTAAAGCTTTTGAGCAACCTCCCTGAGAACTGATGCCTCCTACCTACAATTCACTGTCTTCTCTCATCTCAAATCCAGCTCCAGATTTCGAGACTTTGCCAGCTGTTCTGTCCCAGGTCAGTTAACAGTCCCCAATGTGAGAACACAGCACCAAGTATGATAAATACTGTAGTGTACAAAAAGAAGAGTATGTGCAAGGAAACATTATAGAAATAGTCTTAAAAGATTTCTGGGATCCTATGAGTATTGTGATTGTTGTTTAATACCCTAAAACAATAGATTCGAAAGTGGTTAGATGCAATTTAAATAATTATTAAAATTTTTTACTATACCAGAGTACTAATATAAATCTAAAATTTATATTACTATAAGTTAGTTGCCCAACTCTGATTAAGACAAAACAAAACAATCAAACCAACAAAATAACTAATTTTCTTTTCTATAAACAATAAAATTCATCTCTTCCATCTCTGTATTTTTTATCTATTGTTGAGGGCCTCATTCTTCACTGGCTGTAGGTGGGAGGCCCACCTCAGTTTTGTGCCACTTGGCTTTCTCTGTCGGGCCCTTCACAATATGATAACGGCTTTCGTTAAGGTGAGCAAGGAAAGGGGAGGAAGAGAGAAACTGAAGTCTTTGTAATCTGATATTGGGAGGGATACTCCATCACTTTTATCCTATTTTGCTTGCTAGAAGCAAATCATTAGGTCCAGTACACACTCAATGAGAGATTACACAAGAACATGAATACCAGGAGATGAGAATTATTGGGAGCCATTTTGTGAGCTACCACATTCTCCTTGCTGTTTAAATACTCTTTGATCCAATGACTACTCCCTTTTATTTAATGATACAGCATCTACTGATAAATTAGTAATGTCAGGAGTTTCCATTCACATCAATGTTGAACCTCCTCCTTACCATTTGGTGACCTTTAAGGAAAGTTAAGATTAGAAGAGTTGCAAGTTTTCTCATTTTGTTGATGAATCAGAATAAACCAATAAAAAAGTCATAATTTTCTCATGCCCTGTAAGAATAAGCACCTCTAGCCATGTCCACTAATATGCGATATAAATATGAGAAACAAAGTAAACATAAAATTAAAAATAAATAAATAAAACAGAAGTAAATCTGGAAAAGTAAAATAATGATAATGTTCTTCCTCCTTCTGTCACTACTTGTGGCTTCAGAAAAGAGGAAAATTGACAAGAGAAAGTGAAGGGATGTGGAAGGATGTGTACAGAAAACCCCAGAATATTTTTAAACTAATTAGAAAGGGAGAATACTAGTGCCAAGGGAAGAACTGCTTTAAGGACTAATATAACTCAGTCTTGACTAGTCTCCAACACGCAAGCTTCAGGATTGATTATTGAAATTTTAAGTTGCCCAACAAAATAACACATTTCTTTGCCATTTGGACTTGTGAAACTAATATTTTGTTGGTGTCAGAAAATTGAAATTCCTGTTGAAGAATGAGGATTTTGCTGTCTTTAAATTGATCTTTAAAAGTCAGGTGCTAAATTTTGACTTACATAAACTTTATGCAAAATAACTATCTTTGAGAACACTCTGAATTTAGAATAAGATAGATAATGTTTATAAACTGACTGCACCCTTTATGATTAGCCAGTGCCTTATTACAGAGAGTAAATCCAACTTTTCTTGAGAGTGATGCTATACAACATTAAGTAAACACACACAATTTTCTAAAACAAACATCCTAACAAATGATGTTTCTTATAAATATATGGTTTCAAAGTTACCAGTTATTAATCTTTGAGTGTTAACTGTTACAAAGTCAATTAAGTATTTAAAAAAATCTTTCCTTTTTAATAAACATATAGAAACTTAACTATATAAAGACAGACATTCATATCATTTTTTTATTAATGCAAATAGTTTTGTACAATTCATGATGAGAAAGTTAGTGTTTTCCATTGTAACAATGACTTGTCAACTGCTTCTTACAGGCTCTTATTATTAGTTACTGAAATTTGTGGCAATGATTTAACTATAATTTTAATGATGGCATACCAAATGATTTGGTCATTGTTATAATTATTTCTGCAAGTGTAAACGTGAAGATTTATAAGATCATAATAGTTTTTGATAATACAGTTTTCTACCTTGGTTTAATACCAAACAGATCCTGGAATGTTCAGAAGAATGTACAAAGAAAAACAAAATGAGAGGCTAGTTTGTCTTGCAGCATGGTGAATGTTTTTCTTCTTTTATACATTCCTTTATCTTTTTAAAGTGTCTACTAAGTAGTACCTATCATGTGACATGCTAGCACAGACTTGATAGAAGTCTAGTGAAATCCTAAAAGTTAAAATACTATAGAAAATGTAGGGGTAAACTAAATCTAAGGCCAAAGGAGGAAGTTCTGCTCAGAGAATGTGTGTTTGGGAAGGGGAAATTACATTGACTGTCAAGAAGAGGAAAGGAAGAATGAGACCATGCTGCACAATGCTTAGACAGAGGCATTTTATTGGGCAGGAAATTACAAGTAACTTTTGTTTTTATTGTTTTCCTTTTAATCCGGGTAGCTAATTAACTCTCTTTCTAATTGTATACTCTAAGTATAGCAAAAGACTAGAAATACAATTAAATGTTTTTAGAGATCCAGAAACATCATAGTTTAGCTATTGCTAACATGGCTTAAATGTATTTGCTTGTTTGAAAACTACAGCAAGGTCACAATACCACATTTAGAGATAATTATATGCATGTTGGAATAATTTGAGCATTGTCTTTTTCATGAACATCTGATCTCAACGGGTCCCTCTGAGGAGCATATATTCCATTCTGGGTCACACCTGCCAAGCCTTCCACATCAAAACCTGTGCACCTGCCTCTGGTCCATCTCCCAGATAGTATATTTTTAACACATCATCTGCCAGGGGGGAAAAGATCACATAACAGAAGCTTGCTTCAAATGAAAGACTTTCTGCTGAGAGATTTGGGAATTATGCTGCCAGACTGGCAGATGAAATGGAAACGTAAATCTGAAAACTATTCTTTTATGCCATCAGGTTGGAGACACTTTCATTGCCACTTTATCCCAGAATTCTGTACATATATCTGTGTATTAAGTTAATTTACATAAATAAGCTTCAACCTTTTTTTAAATTGAGGATATTTTCAACCAGACTCGGAAGTAATGTTTATACATGAAATTGATTAGATATTCCAAACATTTTACATATTTTGTGAGAACATATTTTATAAATTATTTTATGCTTAACTCTCATTTCTAATACATTCTATGGAATAAGCCAACGTTATTTTCCTGTGTGGTAGAGAGATTTTAATTATTAACATGAAAATTATTGAACATGTCTAGAAATACATACTTAATCACCTTATTAAAAAATAAACACCAAAGGTTACATGGATATTTCTTGAATGATAAAACAGCTTACATGTTTAATTATAACCAACAAACATGTTTCTTCCTACTTGTCCCTCATGTCCCTGGTGAGGTTGATGTCTAAGACATAATTGTTTTGAATCCTCCATTAACCTAAAGATTTAATAGTTGTTTTACTGAACTTGTCAATAGTATCTGTGTTTATTAAAAATCAATTATCCCAGTCTCTGCCTTTTCCAAAATAGTGAAAATAATTGAAGCAATACTAAAACTTAATTTAAAAATTATAAACAAGATAATTCAAAGTTATATTTAAGTCTCCTTTAACAACAAGCATTCTTTATTGCTGGTCACCAAAATTAGTTATTACCTGAATTTGTATATATGTAGGATAGGTGATTCTAATTCAAAACAATCCATCTGTAGATTACTAGAAAGCGTTAAGTAAGATTTATTTGGGAAAATGAGAAAGTTCTTGAATTATTCGTCAATTATATATGAGTATACAACTGTGTCGTGATATTCAGTGACATATGTCTATGAATAGTCTTTAGTTCTGCCTCAGATTTTAAAAAACACAATTGGAAGAAGTTTAGTAACAACGCCAATTTCGTAGGAATAAGTCAAACTCTTGGGTTGCTATGTAAAATGGATATGATACAAACCAAGGATTTTGTGTTCCTCACCTTGCTTTATCAATTCCCTTCCACCAAAACAGGGCCTCATTACTCCTTGTCTTATCAGTTATTTGGGCCAGTCAACCAACCTAATGAAAAGAGCAAGACAATGAAACTGAATTGGTTTCCCCACTCTTGGCAGGTGTGAGTCTGAAGTTGATTGAAATGAATAAAAGGCAAGAGCCCGCTGTATCAATTCTTTTTTTAAACCAGAGAGTTAAAAGAAGCTTTCAGGTGGACTTGGGTTTGGTATTGACCCCTGCAGGGTCTCCTTAGGTTACAGAGCAATAGCCTACAAAAGCCATGAATAGCAAATGAGTCAGGCTAACTAAACTGTGATGCCTGTGGCTACTCCAGCTGGTCTCTTCTAGCAGGGTCACTTTATGAGAGACAATAAGGAATATGAGACAAATTTAGGAGCAACATACTAGTTAGCAATTGACAGAGCATTTCAGATTAGAAGAATTCTATACTTATAAACCAAAATTTTCCAAAGATCTTTTAAAAAATGTACAATTATTTATTGTGATGATATATAATAGATTTTTTTGCAAACTTCAAGAATATGAAATCCAAGGATTGCCTGTTGTCTTAAACAAAGATCTTGAGAGGGAAATACATTCAATAGTGCTCCTTTTTCTTGTTACAAATGGTATTTGTGCTCTCTGTTTCATTTTCATCAGTTGTCAACATAAAGGCCTACATCAATGATTCAGCAATTTATAGGTTGACAGAAGTGATATACAAATACACAATAGATTAAAGTTACTGTAGCTGGATAGATATAGATTAATGAATACTTATTCTCACCTTAAATGGCTCTTACCAAAAACTTTAACAAGAAGGAAACAGAAAATATTCTTTTTATAACAATAAAGTGGTAAAATTAAAGTAGAGAAAACACTCCAGAGCTTGACATCTGTAGAGGACTGCAATTTTGGTCATCTTCTTCTTCTTAATATGTTACTGCATTAACGGTATTAAGGGCAACACTGAGCAGATTTTTCTTCCACACAAAGTTTGTAATATCCTGCAATATATTATCTCAGACATATAGTTATGTTGTATAGATATAAGAAGCCAGGGGATAAGTGCATAAAAATTTACTCAGTGGAGAGTCCTTAAAATATAAACGGTAGGCACCTATAATCCCAGCTACTCAGGAGGCTGAGGCAGGAGAATATCTTGAATTTGGGGGTCAGAGGTTGTAGTGAGCTGAGATCGTGCCACTTCACTCCAGCCTGGGAGAAAGAGAGAAACTCTGTCTCAAAAAAAAAATATATATATATATCTATATCTATATAT
>NC_045439.1:118647620-118725962 GCF_002776525.5 Piliocolobus tephrosceles
ATATATATATATATATATCTTTATATATATATATAATCACGATTTTTCTCCCTTCTCCTTCTAAAAGGCTTCATTTTGGAAGAGGGTCTTTCTAACTGGATTCTGAAGACCAACACAATATATACAAGAGGAACAAATTCATATACAAGAGGAACAAATACTCAATTACTTGCTTTTTGTATTAAAATTCAGTTTTGAATACTACTAAACTACTAAAATAAAATATGGTTTAAAACTTTATTAGAAGGGTACATTTGAAAAATGATATAGCTAATACTGCTTTTAAAAACATTTATGTCAGAGGCTTGTGAACCAAAACAACTCCATCTTGAATAGGGGGTGGGTAAATTGAGGCTGAAACCCACTGGGCTGCATTCCCAGACAGTTAGGCATTGTAAGTCACAGGATGAGACATGAAGTCGGCACAAGATACAGGTCATAAAGACCTTGCTGATAAAAGTTTCTAGTAAAGAAGCCAGCTAAAACCCACCAAAATGAAGATGGCCACCAGAGTGACCTCTGGTCACCCTCACTGCTACACTCCCACCAGCTCCATGACAGTTTACTAATGCAGTGGTAACGTCAGGAAGTTACTCTATATAGTCTAATCCACCCCCTGTTTAGCATATCAAGAAATAACCAAAAAACTGGGCAACCAGCAGCCCTTGTGGTGGCCCTGTCTATGGAGTAGAACCTTCTTTTATTCCTTTACTTTCCTAATAAAGCTGCTTTCACTTTACTCTATGGACATGCCCTGAACTCTTCCTTGCAAGAGATTCAAGAACCCTCTGTAACATTTAGGCTGTGTCTTTTCAGTAAATTTAGAGACAAACCCTGATGAATGTTCATATCATCCCTGTATGCATGTTACTCTCTCCAAAAAGTGTATTTAGAACCACCACCGACACGTATATAAGCTTTTAGTTTGATCTCTAATATCTGTCAAAGATGTATACATACGCATAACTCTTGTTTTTGAAATTCAACAAAATGAAACTTAAGATAGAGGGATAAAATGTATATAAACTCGACTTACAGAAATCACCATCTTACATCATGAAATCTAAAATTTCTTTCTAGACCAAATGTAAGTTAAACCAAGTTACCTAGTTGGAAATGGAATTCAGCATTTAAGCCATACCTTCTTTAACCATGAGTATATTTTTTCATATGGAAAATATTTGATCAATGAATGTAAGCTAACATTTCAACGCTTAGTATATGATACATGCTTTAAATGCATTTGAAGTTGAAACCTCATAAAACCCTTATGAAGCATTTTTACATTCACTTGATCATGGAGAAAACTGAAGCTGACAAAGATATAGTGACTTATGGTAGTTCCTACCAGTAAAAAGTGGTGGAGCTAGAATTAGAAGGTGGCAGGTTGACACTTTTTAAATTTTTTTTCGTTTTTTTTTTTTGAGCTACAGGGAGAATTTCTTCATCATTTATTCTTTAGTTAGTTGAAACATAGGAAAACGTGTTCCCAATTTCCCTTAATTAACACATGGATGTTTTTGCTTCTTGGCCCACTTAGAATCCCAAAAGGACAAAAATTAGTACAGGAAACCTTTCTCAAAGAACAGAGAATGAGTTCTTTATCCCAACTCAATAAGGCTTGGGCTGCTGAAGAGTAGGTGTATTCAGAGTCCTCTCTTGTCATGTGCACAACCTAACACTTGTTTCCCAAGAATTGTAGTAGGGGGGTACACTGCCTTTATTGTTCTTCCTTAATAGAATCAGTAATTACAATGAAAATATTCAAAAGAGGGCAGTGAAGTGAAAATAGCTCCATTTCCTCATTGATGTTATACAGAAACACAAAGGAATCCTGGTCTGTTATGAATGACAGGGGAAACCTCAGAGCAGGCTTATCAAGTGCGGTAAGGTGAAGCAGCCTGCCTGGTCGTCCTGGTGAAGGTGTGCCATGCAGGAGGTGATGCCCAAGTCCAGTGCACAGGCATTCCACTGACTGCCTGTCCTGCTAAAAGTGAGAGGCTAAAACCAGCCTCTCCAGTAAAGAACGCTCAGTGTGTGCCCATCACGCTTCCCTTTTAATTTCTCGAGTGTTCAACAGGAGGTACTTTTTAACAAGAGAAAAATATCCCTAACAAACAGGACAGATGACTCTCTAAACAAGACACCAAATACAAAGATGATACAAATTTAAATACACATGTTTAGTCCAACTACATTTTTACCACATTCCTTTTATCCATTTATGTTTTTTTAACTACAAAACACTGTAAATTCATCTATCAAGGGACATACTGACAACTCTGCTTGGGCTGGAATCTTCATGGGACACGAGGAAGACAGAAGCTGTCCTGCTTGGACGCCAGTTCTTCTACACAAAATGACTCAGGAAGACATGAAGAGAGGTCCTTTTGAAGGTCAATTTAATCTCTGTTGGCTATTATTTCTAACCAAGAAAGTCTAGATGCAGGGAAGGGCACAAAAGAAAGCGTAATCAACCTGAGAATTGTGTTGGAGATCGAAATCAAAGATAATTGAGGAGAAACTGAACAAATAAAAGACAAGCGTGTCCTGTGCCTCCACCGTCCCTGCTCTTGGTAAAACTAGTTAGCCATGTTGTTAATTTTTCATTGTGGTGACTGAAATCTGAGAGGAGCACGCCTTCATCCCCAGACATGCTTCTGAGTCACAAATCAATTATGAAAAGAGGGACATTGGAAAAATACACACGGTTTCAATGTGCTACTGCCATTGCTTTCATCTCCTGACACACTAAAAGCAGGGGATTACATAAAGAATGTAACCCACTCTTATATGTTAGTGATATTAGTGTTACAGCTACCAGCTTGGTGAGAAGTATTAAGAAGACATGAATCTCCATGTCTGGGAGAATTTAAGTAGCATAAACATTAAATGCTCCTTGAAAGTTTGAAAGAATAAACCAGTGAACTTGTCTGAGAGTAGACTTAATTTGCAACAGTTAAATAGAGTGGATATGGAAGGGTAAGGATAGTACGTTGATGTAATTCTTAAGTTTCTGTAATTTCTCTATTTTTGTACTTAAAACAAATTTCAGGTTTACAAACTTGTTGAAAATGTTTTTTATTTTTTTGTGATTTGCTTTATTTCTTCTATGTGGATATTTTTTCCTATTCTTGATATTTTGATATTTTTGCCGTTTTTATTTTTCCTTTGATAATTATATTAACCTTTTGGCTATCATTTTTCAAACAAGTTGAATCAAATATTTATCAATACATTTTTATGCTTAATAATGAAGTGGATGTAGGTTGTGTAAATCCTCTGCTTATTAGATCTGATAAACATTAATTATTAATATTATTTTAATTAAAAAAATACGTAGTTGAAAATGTTGATAGAAAGTATGTCATTAAACTCAGATCCCTAAGTGAAACTGACCAAACAGTTTTTCATTTTCCCGTTGTACTTCTTGTCCAATTTTGATATCAGTGTTTTTACAGACCCCATTAAGGTTGAAAACACTCTGGAATAGTTTAGTACCGTAAGGGCTGTCTGTTCCTTAATATTTTAAGAGAAGATACCTATAAAACAAGACAGACCATGAAACTGAAGTATGTGTGTGTGTGGGGGGTGAGAGAGAGAGACCTGGAATGTGATATTACTAATATTTATATATATATATATATATTTATATATATATAGAGAGAGAGAGAGAAAGAGAAAACCAACAAAATTACTGTGGGTTTTAATTTTATTTTACTTATTAGCCATTGCATCTCCATTGAGCAAAGACTGACTTAAAATTTCTTGGGAATAGGATTAGAAAGATGGGAATCAGCAACCAGCAACTCCCATTGCCGGAATAGTCACACTCCTCTCTACTCCTGAAATTAATCCCTACGTGAACCAAAGTCATGGCAAGTCGTGGCAAATTTGAGCCCTCAAGGAAAACTAATTATCCTTCAGTGGGATTTCCTAGTCCACCAACCATTTAACTAGCTCATCTCTCCCAGAAACCTTTTTTTCACCAAGCACTGGGCTTATATATTTGTGAATGTCAGTGAAGCACAGTTGAGGAAATGCTGACCAAATATGAGTAAAAACCAACAAACAAAATATTTTATTTCCAACTCTTATAAAACAAAAGCATTTGCAAAACCCAACACCCTTTTATAAAATAAAAGGAAAATGAGACAAATAAATAATAACAACAGAATGTCTCTTGACAGACTTGAAAAAGGAAAAACCTTCTTGGCTGGATTCAATTTGGCTACAATATGGATATGCAAGAATTAAGAGAATATTTTTTTTCTCAATAATTTGACCTTTATCTTAAGCCTTCACCTTTCTGGCAAGAAAAAATAACTAAATATCCATTTCGCTAAACTGTCTTTAATCCAATTATTAAAAGAAATCTTTAATATGCAGACTCTTTTAGATTAAAAGTACTGTCTTTCCTCTTATTTTTCTGCTTTTGAGAAAAAACATTCAAATCAAATAAAAATAAATAAATGATATTTGAAGATAAAAGCCCCAGATAAGAACAGATTGAATATCCAAGCCTACTTGTGGTCTCTGAAGCAATAACACTTGCCCTCCCTAATTGCTGTTTGCATTGTTGCCTTCAAGTCAGAAATTTGCAGAGAATGTAATTTATGACCTTATCTTAGTCAGAGACTGGATGAGTCTCTAGCTGACTCTGTGGTCACCCAATCCCTGCAACACTGTAGACATCTCAAATATCTGACCCTGTCTTGTTTGGTCCCATATGGGGTAGATCATACTGCCCAGGGTAAAGCAGTCTAGACCTTGTTAGCCTGGTTACCTTTGACAAGACCCCAGATATTCTTTCAGCTCTTTCTGGTTCATTGTCATTCCTTAAAATCCTAAGAGTGGCTACAAAACACTGACACTAACTCTTAGAACCTCCCTCTACCTGAGCGTGTACTGCCAAAATTTTTTAATTTATCTGTACCGTATTAATCATCTGCACAACTACCTTCAGTCTTACTTTGTGTAACCTGATTTAATCAGCTTTAGTGGCTCTACAACTTCTAGAACTGGAAAGTTTATAATATTGCTCTTATCTCTCCTATGTTGCATCCTTTTACTATAGACATCCACCTTCAAGGCATTATTGCCAAAGACAAAAGAGTCATGGTTTACTTTACAGGGTAACTCTACAAGTTTGGTTTTACTCCCTTGATTATGAAAATAATAAATTAGTTTTAAAAGAATTAGGAAAATCTCTTCTCCAAAATATTTTGACATTCAATGTTATTGTATTACTGAATAATCTTACTTTTGAAGGTGAGCTTTTTCTTTTCAAATCTTTTAGGAAAATTCCTAATATTTCATAAAATACACTCACTCTCCAAACAGTAGATATTCACATAAACTTTTGTAAATATTTGCAATTAGAAATACCAAGGAGAAAATACACTAATAATGATTTTATTATATAAACTGTTGCATGCGTAGTTTTCATACAATTATTATTTAAAAAATGTATCAAACATAAGTATACATTTATACATATCATATCCTTTTAAAGGGATTTCAAAATATGTTGTTGGTTATATTAAAACAGAGTACTGTGAATTTAACAATAAAAGAATAGGTAATTATGGTACAAACATTTTAGGAAAGATGCTCTGTTTTGGAAACCAGTAGTGTTTGATTAAGAGCTCAAACTCTAAAGCCAAATTGCCTCAGTGCAAATACAACTCTGACACTAACTATGTGACACTGAAAAAGATACTTAATCTTTTCTCATTTGTGAATTCCCTTCTCTTTAATAGAGAATGAATTCCCTTCTCTTTAAAAGAGTTACCATACTCATAGGACTGTAGGGATTAAAAACCTTTATTCAAACAAACATGCCTGACAGTACTTGATACAAAGTAAATATTTAAGTATTGTTACCAATTATTTTGCTGATGTTACTCAATTTTAAAATTCAGGTACACTTGTCCTATAGGTTTTGTTATGAAACTCTCAAAGGCATACTGTTAAGTGAATAAAATGCAAGTCAGTAGAATAAGTAAGAATGACACAATCTTCTATAAATCAAAATGTATTTGAAGAGTGTTATACACATTATTATGTTTATTAAAAGCATAAAGAAAAGGCCAAGTTAACACAAACTAAATATGTTAACCACAGTCTGCAGCTGTGACTGGAAATATCAATAGAAGGACTTTATCAGTCAGGAGATTGAAGTTGGACAATCACATACTTTTGCTAGTGTAGGTTGTCTCCTTGTCAGAATATATTTACATATTCATTGCATTCTTTTTTAAAATAAAAAAATAAGTTGAACCATTTAAATATATGTTTAAGTGATTGAAGAGAAATGTTTTTATTAAGATTCTGGAGGAAGAAAATAATCATCCAGGTAGCCAAATGTGCTGATATCAGATATTTGGTAATGTTGATTTCCGATCTCTACTATCTGACAATTAAAACCTATTTACTCAAAAAGAAAAATAGCACATGTCAAAGTGGTCTATTGCTAGGATTCCAGATTGAACTAATGTAGAAAATGTTCAGGAAAATAGTACAAAAGCAGTTCTATTTACACAGCATGAAATGTAGATATTCAAGCGGGATCAGCTGACATAAAATGGAAGCTTCAAAAAAAACTCTTTTTTCACTTAAATGAAGTTGACACGCAATTTGGTGGGTTTTTTTCATTTTGAAGAAAATGTCTTTGAAAGTCTAATTTTGATTTGGAGAAGCTCAAATACCTACATGTTATGAATCATGAACTATTCTCCTAACAAAGATACTTAAAGTTATTTCAGATGTTCTTTAATTTGTGATTTTTTCCATTGTATTAGAGAAGAAAATAACATTTAGATGAAAGAGATTTCAAAGTACTAATTTCAGTATTATTTTAAATATTTCCTTATGGAGCTTTTGTCATTTACTGATGAATAGGATTTTATTCAAAGCAGATAAATTGCTTTTAAAAAGAAATGCTAAACAATTATAAGACAAGACTACAAATGGCATGCTGCTTACCAATGCTTTATGGATTCATGAAATTAATTTAAATGTCTCACAGGCAATTATTGATACTTTTTGAATTTGATTTTGCATATTCTATTTTATGTATCCTGATTTATTTCTACTTGAATTAATAAAGCATACTTACTAAAAATGCCATGTGATTATATCTTCAGCTTTCTTCTCTTTGCATACTTTTAGCTCTTCTTTGATACATATATATGTATTACACACATAATTCTTTTACTTAACATCTATTGAACTGATTATATGAAAAATATATAATTGTAAATGTGCAAAATGGAAGTTATTCCTAATTTGATTTTATTGTAATTTCAGTGAAATACTGTATATATAAAATGCTAGGAAAATAAAAGACTTGTTTATTTAATATGCATTATTGTTAGTTTTAGGGTTCTTACTAATTCCTTTTCTTGGTATTTAATATTAATATAGCCAATACAATTTTGTCTTTACTATATCTTAAGAAGTACACTGGGTTAAGAGTACTATTAAAATAAATTATAAAGATTTACAATCATTGCATGTATTAGTCTGTCTATATTTGACTGCCAAATCAAAATACCACAGACTGCGTGGCTTAAACAATGGAAATATATTTTCTTACAGTTCTAGAGCCTGAAAGTCTGAGATCAGGGTACCAGATTAGTTACCTTCTGGTAAAGGCTCTCTTCTTGGCTTGTAGACATTCTTCTTAATGTGTGCCTATATGGCCTTTCCTTGGTACATATACAAGAAAGGCAAGAAAGAAATTAAGCTCTCTGGTGTCTTTTCTTTTCTTTTTTTTCTTTTCTTTTCTTTTTTTTTTTTAGATGGAGTCTAGCTCTGTTGCCAAGACTGGAGTAGAGTGGCACGATTTCAGCTCATTGCAACCTCTGCCTCCCAGGTTCAAGCGATTCTCCTGCCTCAGCCTCCCAAGTAGCTGGTATTACAGGTGTGGGCTACCACACCCAGCTAATTTTTGTATTTTTAGTAGAGACGAATGGGGTTTCACCATGTGGGCCAGGTTGGTCTCAAACTCCTGACCTCAGGTGATCAGCCCACCTCAGCCTCCCAAGCTGGTGTCTTTTCTTAAAGGACGCTAGTCTCATCTTGATGGCCCCAAACTCATGACCTCAACTAACACTGATTATTTCTCAAAGGCCCCAACATACAAACACCTTGGGGATTAGGGATTCAACACATGAAATTTAGAGAAGAATGCATACAAATTCAATTGATATCTCTATATATTCTTACTATTTTTTTTCAAAACTAATTGCTGATATTTTTAAATGCTGAAAATTACCTTCCTAGAATATGAAATTACCTTGGTGTTAAAGGAATAAAATTATTTCTTTATTCATGTTCCTTGTTGCAAACATAGCCATTTTTATTAGTCCATTTTCACGCTGCCAAAAAATACATACCCAAGACTGGGCAATTTACAAAATAAAGAGGTTTAATGAACTTACAGTTCCACGTGGCTGGGGGAGGCCTCACAATCATGGAGAAAGGCAAGGAGGAACAAGTCACATCTTATATGGATGGCAGCAGGTAAAGAGAGAGAGTGCTTGTTTAGGGAACTCCCCTTTTTAAAACCATCAGATCTTGTGAGACTTTTTTTCTATCACAAGAACAGCATGGGAAAAACTTGCCCCCATAATTCAATTACCTCCCACTGGGTCCCTCTCACAACACATGGGAATTCAAGACAAGATTTGGGTGGGGACATAGCCAAACCACATCACCCTTCATCAAAATAATCTCCTTTACAAAACTTAAATTGACGTCACTCATTACTATCGTGTTTATACAACAATGTCCTGGGCTAGAATTAGTAAAAGACCAAACCAAAACAAACAAAAAAGAACCTCTAAGCAACACATTTAGTTATCTTTAAAGCATTAAGATGGACAAAAAGTAGCATTATATAGGTAGTTCTCTATGGAAAAAAAAATCAGCAGGTAAAAAGTCATTTGTCTCTATGTCATAGTCTAAGGGAAAAGCAGATAAATATGTCATAGTAATAGTTTTGGCTGCTTTATTATTTAAAATAGGAAACATAGGAGAATGTTTAAATTAATACTTAATAACTATTCATCTGATGAAACTGTATATATTGAAACTATATTCATATACATTTTGATAATATGAAAAGTAGTTACTTTAAATATTAAATTAAAAATTACAAGCATATTAGTCTAACATACAGTATATTTTAGACAATAATTTTTAAAATTATAAATATGAATAGAAACAGAAAAGTCACAGATATTAATTTTGCTTACACTTTGTGAAGGAATAAGGAGTGAATGTAATGATTAAAACAGGATTTTTATTTCTCAAATATTATAAAGTGATAAAAATATTGCCTGTTCAATTTCATTAAATAATTTACAGGTTTCTGATTATATTTTTGGCAAAATCTTTTCATCAGTTTTCTGTCTTCTTCTCCTTCCACTGTCAAGTAATTTGACTGACAAATTCTTTTGAAAATATCTTGTTCATTTTATGTTTGGGGTTTCTTCCACCTCTTGTTTAAACTTACTTAAATTTTGCATTTTTTGTTTGTTTGTTTGTTTATTTTTTCTGGACAGAGTAGTAAGACCTCAAGCTCACAAATGCTTCTGTCAAACAAAAAGCATTTGCTACATATCTTTATTAACTTAATTTACCTATGGTCATCCATAAGCCTTTTTAGGTATTTGCTACTTAAAAACTATGATCACATTTCAGTGTCCAGGTATGCAGCTGCAGGTAGAAGATACTGAATTTTAATACCTTAGACAATAAAGTTAGTTATACTGCAAGTAGTTAACTCTAAACATTCTTTACCCCAAACTTCAGATTACATTAATTTCAAACCAAACGGAACGAACAAAGATTTCATCTTAAAAGGTATAATTGAAGTTGCTTAATATATAAAACAAGTGACATGCGCATTACTGCTGAACCTCAAGTTATAAAAATTATAAAAAAGGGAAATACTATAAATAGATTTTCAGGACAGTGCAAAAGAAAATAGAAACAAAACCAAATATACATATTGTGTCAGGCAATTTAATGTTAATCTTATTTTTTATGGTCTTTTAATATAATCCAGGGTTTATTTAAAAAAAAAAATAAAATATATTCTAGCTATCAGATCAGTACGATCAGTTAATTTTGTCCATTAAGTAAAACTGAATCAAACCCTTCATTCTTCATTCTGAGGAAATCGAATGTCCTTCTTAAGTTTGTTTCAGTTTCTAAGGATTTGTTCTCAGGATTGTCTCCTGTTTTTGATCTCATTCATATGTTTCTTTAGAAGGTTGTTCTCATCCCCCTCCCCTACTGGCTTGTAGTTGTCAGTTAGAGCTGCCATAACAAAATGCCACAGACAAGGTGGCTTAAAAAGCAGACGTTTATTTTCTCACAGTTCTAAAGGCTGGAAGTCAAGATCAAGGTTCCATGCCTTCCCCTGGCCTTCCCTCTGTGCACATGCACAGAGCTCAACCTCTGGTGTCTCTTCCTTTTCTTATAAGGACACTAGTCCCATTGCATTGGCCTCACCCTTTTGACATCATTTAAAGATAATTACCTCCTTGAAGGCCCTAACTCTATATACACACACCTTGGTGGTTAGGGCTTCAATATATTAATTAAATGAGGAAGGGGAACAATTCAGTTCATAACATGACTCAGGGTAATTTCTTCTCATTTCTTTGACATCACTTTCTCTCACCCTACTGCCCCACTCCAAAAAGTAAAAACAAAAACACCACTCAAGGAGAGCACTCATGCATCTATATATAATGAGACTTGAACTGACAAATGATTACATCAAATTGCCAAATAGCAAAGAAAATAAAATATAAATAATACATTTTTGCACATACTGGAAATTTTGTCAGATACCATTCCTCCTAATGACTCCCCACTATTCACCATTTTTGAGTCGATGCTCTCCTTCTTGACGAATATTTTTTATTCACTAAGAAGCCCCCAAATTCCTATTAGATTGTTGGAAAGGGTAGCGGGGCTGCATCTTTGTCTTCTGATAATCCAGACAAAGCCTAGAACCTCATACTTTTACAAACGGACATAGACTAGGCTCTTTAAATAACATTTTTTCCCCTAGCTTCCCTATATAGTTTCTAAGACAAGCATTAGCTAGTTAAATATTCTATTATATACTTTATTTAAAATATTTGCAGTCTACATTTTCATGTTTTATGGAACAGCATGTTTAACTATAAACGAAATTATAAACATCTGCAGTTATAATATCATTGTCATATTGTTGTAGCCCACAGTGTAATACCACTATTTAGGTTTAAATTGAAATGTTTTAATATTCACAAAAGGCATATCTGTAATTACATTAGACATATATCAATAAATTACATTTCTTGAGATATACATGTCTATGCTTTGGAGTGTGTATTTATCGCAGTTTACTTGACAATGGCAGATTATTAGATACTTCTACACTCAAAACGCATAAGTAGATGTTCACTTATTTATTGTAAAAGTTTTCACTAAATGATTTACAAATTAAATATTCATACATGTTGTTCCAACTATGTATTACTGTGTAACACACTATCCTTAAATTTCATGGTTGAAAACAATAATCATTGCTGTGTTTACAAATCTTCAATTTGGGCAGGGCTTAGTGGGAATAGGTGACCTTTGCTCTAGGCAAAGTCAAGTGGGGCAGGAATGGGATGGAATATCCACTGCTAATTTGCTGGTCTCTTTTATATTGCTGGCAAAATAGCAATGAGTGAGGTCATTTCTGTGTGAGTCCATTAACCTCAGTTGCTTTCTGTGTGAATTCTTTTCTGGTGTGTTTGCTTTCCTTTTCTTCCTTTTCCTTCATATAAATTTTTCTTTTTTTTTCTAATCATTTTCTGCTAATGCTATCATATATATGTTGTAATGTTTCATACTCTCTCAGAGCTCTCAATCTCCTCATTTTTTAAAAATAATTTTTCTTTCTGGTCTACTAATATGATTTTTCCATTGATGTATATTGAGTTTATTGGTCCTTTCACTTGCCATCAGAAACTTGCTGTTGGGTATACTTAGCACATTTTTTATTTTAGGTAATTTTTTTCTTTTTTCTTTTCTTTTCTTTTTTTTTTTGGAGACGCAATCTTGCTTTGTTGCCCAGGCTGAAGTGCAGTGGCGCGATCTCGGCTCACTGCAAGCTCCGCCTCCCCGGTTCGCGCCATTCTCCTGCCTTAGCCTGCGGAGTCGCTGGGACTGCAGGCGCCCGCCATTACGCTCGGCTAATTTTTTTGTGTTTTTAGTAGAGACAGAGTATTTCAGGTAATTTTCTATTCAACGCTCAACCTTTCTTTTGGCCCTATTTATTAATTTCTATTTTCTGTAGAGAGTCTTTATTTGTTGACTTATTATTGGCGTGGCGTCTTCGTATTTTTGTAAGTATAGTTTACTTCAATTATCTGATTATGTTTATAACAGTTACTTGGAAGTCTTGTCTTACTCAATCCAAAATCTAGGACCACTAAGCTGACAAGTTGTATCGAATGCTTTTTGTTCATGAGTGTGGGTCGTAATTTTCTTCTTCTTTATATACCACTTATTTTTGGTTTGGAATCTAATTTTTAGATAGTGTAACGTGACAGCTCTAAGATGTGGTATATTTTATTTTTGAGGGGTTCTTTTGTTTGTTTATGTGCTTTCTTAGCTTAGCTGGATTTATCACTGTGATATTTGTTTCCCTGCATTGTTTACCCCAAGTGGCTATCTCTCACCAGATTTTATAATTTCCATTTATGGTTTTTTAGCACAGCTAAAGGCCAGTCTTGTGGTTGTATAGTTTATTGGTCAGCCAAGATTTTGACAGCGGTTGTGCTCAAATAGTCCAGGCTTTGCTGGCTGAGCTATATGTTGTTGAAGGCATTCAAACTTGTAACCAGTTCTTAAGTGTCTCTTGAGTTTCATATTTTGTTTTGCTTTCTTGGGTCTCCTGAATATATATAGTTATCAGTTAACCAGGGGTTTGGGGATTTCTGAAGACATTCTCATCCGTATGTATTTCTCACTTCTATTTTCTTCCCATTAAATTTATGACCAGTCTGCAAATAACTCTAAAAAGACTGATAAACTGCTGATTTTCTCGATCTGTTTTTTATCTCCCATTCTGAATTGAATCATTCACCTTTAGCAACTACAGATCCCCCACCCTCACCACCACATCCTTGAGGCAAGAATCTACTGAGCCTGAGACAATAGGAATAGGAGGAAATAGGGGAATGGGTATGATGGCCAAAAACTCAACACATTTCTTACACAACACTGTAAGAAATTTTTTTAAGTAAATTCTCATATTTTAAACTTCATTTATCAATTTTCAGTGCTCTTAATGATTGTTCTAGAAAATTGCCTCCCAGATTTTCTTGTTTTCTACAAAGACAAATTATATGACCTCTTTCTATTGCCCCACCAGAAGTTGGAGACTTATAAATAAGTTTACCTAACTTAAATTCTTTCTTTTCTTTTTCTTTTTCTTTTTTTTACTACTTGCTTTGTGGCCTAACATATGTTCTACCCGGGGTATGTTTCTTGTGTGTAAGAGGAAAATGTGTGTACTGCTATTGTTATATGGAGTGGTTTGTATATGTCTGTTAGGTCCAAATAGTCTATACTGTTGTGGGTACTGATGTCTTCTACTATCATTGTGTAAGTGTTTTGTTTTGTTTTTTCCTCTTCAGTTCTGTCAATGTTCATTCTACGCATTTTGGAGTTCTGATATTGGGTACCTATATCTTTATAATTCTTATGAATTCTCCATGAATTGAGCTTTCTCATGATGTTTTCCCTTTTCAGCCTCTCATAATAGATTTTGACTTAGTCTATTTTGTGTGATGTTATATAGAAGCCCTGCTGTCTTTTAATTACTGTTTATACAGAACAGTTTTCCATCCTTTCATTTTTAATCTATGTCTGTCCTTATATCTAAAGTAGACAGCATATGGTTGGATCACGGTTTTATGTTAATTCATTCTGCCAATTCATATCTTTTGAATTATAAGTTTAATACATTTACATTTAAAGTAATTACTGAAAGGGGAACAGTTTTGTCAGTTTTCTGTATGTCATAGATTTTATTCTCTGTTTACCCTTACTACTGTCTTCCTTTGTGTTTATATTTTTTCAGGAGCATGTTTTGTGTTTTGAATCACTTCTCATTTCCTTTTCTGTATATTCTGATATATTTTCTTTGTGGTTATCATGGAGAGTACATATAACGTCCTAAAGTTATAATAATTTAAAATTAATATCAACTTAACTTTAGTCACATACAAAACCTCGACTCCTTTTCACCTCTGCTCCTCCATTTTGTCATAGACTTCATAATTTACATTGTATATATTGCATCCAATTAGCATAGATTTAAGCTTATTTTTATGCATTTGTGTTTGCATAATTATAAAATAAAAATTAACAAGACACAGTGGCTCACGCCGGTAATCCCAGCACTTTGGGAGGCTGAAGCAAACAGATCACTTGAGGTAAAGATTTACAGACCTGGCTGGTGAACATGGTGAAACCACCTCTCTACTAAAAAATACGAAAATTAGCCAGGCATGCTGGCAGGCGCCTGTAATCCCAGCTACTTGGGAGGCTGAGGTGGGAGGATCACTTGAACCCAGGAGGTGAAGGTTGCAGTGAGCTGAGATCATGCCACTGCACTCCAGTCTGGGCAACAGAGACTCCATCTCAAAAACCAAACAAACAAATAAACACGAAAACCTAGAGTAACAAAACAATACAATTATGTGTGTGTGTGAATATATTTATTTTTTTATTTGTCTGCATACTTACCTTTACTGAAAAACTTAATATTGCATATAGCTTCAAGTTATTCCCTAGTGTCCCCTCATTTTAAATTTAATAACTTCTTTTATCATTCTTGCAGAGCAGTTCTACTAATAATTAACTCCCTAAATTTTTGTTTATCTAGGAGTGCCTTAATTTTTTCCTCAATTTTGAAAGATAGTTTTGCCAGATGTATGATTCTCCACTCATAGCTACTTTTTTCTTTCATCACTTTAAATATCATCTCACTTCCTTCTGGTCTATGTGGTTTTTGAGAAGTTCACTGATACGTTTACTGAAAATCTCTTGTATGTGATGAGTTACATTTTCTTTCTGCTTTGAAGATTCTTTCTTTGTCTTTGTCTTTCAAAAGTTTGATTATAATGGATTTCTGTGTGGGTCTTTTCGGTGTATCCCACTTGGAATTAATTAACTTCTTGGATTTGTGTATCATACTTTTTCCTCAAATTTTGGACATTTTTAGCTATTAATTTAAAAAATAATTTATCTTCTCTCTTTTCTATTCTTCTCCTGATGATCCCATGATGGCCTTCTCACAATGAAACTTCCTGGTTTCCCTAAGTCCTTTAGGTTCTGTTCACAGTTTTTCATTGTTATTTTTAAATTTACATGATTTCTTCAAGTTTACTGATTCTTTAATCTGTTCAAATTTTATGTTGCAGCCTTCCAGTGAATTTTTTAATTCAACTATCATATATTTTGGGTTCAGAATTTCTATTTAGTTTTTTGTATATAATTAACTTGTTTTTGTTAATATTCTCATTTTGTTCATGAATCATTTCCTGATTTCCTTCACTATTTTTCTCATGTTTCCCTTATCTCTTTGAGTATATTAAAGACAATTATTTTAAAGAGTTTTTCTAGTATGTCCACTGCATGTGTTTTTTCAGACTGGTTATGTGATTATTTTCTTCCTTTAAATGGGCCATGATTTCCATTTCTTTGTATGACCTATGCTCATTTTTGAGAATTAGGCATGTTAAGAAACAGCCAAGTTCCCCAGCCTGGACAGTATGGTGTAGAAGACCTTTGCTAATTAGCGGTTTTTTGAGCCTTGATAACACCCTGGGGTGAAGGATTAAGATTTTGTCAGGTGTAATTTTTAGTTATGCTTCCTATCTTAGCCCATGTGTGTACTTCTTTATTTTTCCCAAAGTTGCTTTAAGTGCTTTAATTCCTGCAAACGTCCCATTCTAGCCTTCTCTCAGTGTCTTAGATATTTTGCTTTATTTTGTTACCCATAGCCTCTTGCCTCAGGCATGCATGGATCTGATATTCCCCTGTAGTTTCCATGTACCATGATACTCACCACTGTCTCTGCACCTTCCAGCCTAGGAACCTAATTATGCTGCCATTCTGCTCTGATCTCTACGTCATATGAGACAGATACTGGTCCCTCAGGCAGATTACAGATGGGCCAAATCACTGCAAATAACTTTCCCTGTACTTTTTTTTTTGGCTCAAGGGAAGTAACCTGAAATTGTGCAACTTTCTCCTTTCTGTGCCACACTGGGAAAGGAGTAGGGCAAGGGCGTATAAACATGCCACACATTTTCCTACCATTTTCCATGTGACTTTTTCTTAAATGAGTGTTTTTACAGTTGCTGTAAATCTTTGAATAGTTTTGAGAGTTCCTGTAAAGTTTTTTTATTTAGACTATGGTTGTATATTTGGTGTTTATATGTGGTAACAAGAGTCTGAAGCTTACTCTCAACTTAGTTTTTTAAATGTAACATAAGATTTTGTACAGAAAATAGTGACTTCTCACTCTTTAGTTTTTTTTTTTTTTTTTTTTTTACTGAGGTATAAAAGCACTTCAGTAGGGCAAAGAAGTCTCAACATACTACTTTGGTTGTGGAAATATAGATTGCTAGCTTCTTTAGTCTAAGGACTGCTTATCTAGTTAGATCTATGCATATATATGACTGTAATCTCTTGAGATACTTGGAATCAAGTGTTTTTTCATAGGTGGAGTGCTCATTGCTGCCTATTCGTAACTAAAATGACATTTACCTTTACTCATGTGGAGATACCTGATAACTCACTTATATTTATCACACACTTCACTGTCACGAAGACTGAACACAATGGATCTTTCTTAGATTTATCTTGTAATTTCTCTTTGATTCCTTCTGGTGGTCAATTGGGGAGATATAGAGAACAGTATTAGCTCACAAGATAAAATAACTTATGTTTGGGTAATTATCCTGTATTAGTATATTTGAAAATATCTCCAATTTTTTTTTTTTTTTTTTTTTTTGAGACGGAGTCTTGCTCTTTTGCCGGGGCTGGAGTGCAGTGGCCGGATCTCAGCTCACTGCAAGCTCCGCCTCCTGGGTTTTACGCCATTCTCCTGCCTCAGCCTCCAGAGTAGCTGGGACTACAGGCGCCCGCCACCTCGCCCGGCTAGTTTTTTGTGTTTTTAGTAGAGACGGGGTTTCACCGTATTAGCCAGGATGGTCTCGATCTCCTGAGCTTGTGATCTGCCCGTCTCGGCCTCCCAAAGTGCTGGGATTACAGGTTTGAGCCACCGCGCCCAGCCTCCTATTTTTTTAAAATAAAGAAACACACTACTATAAGCCCCTTGCCATTAAATGTCTTTGTTACCATGGCCATACATTTTTACCAGTGTAAAGAAGATAATTTTCAGTTGCAAGAACTATACACAAAGCTTCAATTCATTTATTAAACATATGCACATGTGTTATAAAGCTGTGTAGCACAGTGAAGAGCACAGTGATTGGATAAGAGCATGGATTCTGGCCCTAGACTCCCTGAGTTTAAAGGTTAGCTTTATTACTTACATATATCCAGGCTTATCTTTTTCAGTATTAAAATGGTGATAAAAGTAGTATTTACTAAAGGTTTGTTATTAGAATTAACTTGTTTAAGTCCTCTTAAAATATAGACTACTTCTTGAGTAACAATATGCCTTTCATAAATGTTATGTAATCTGTGTTTTTAGATACAGGTATATGTAGCTATGGTTGTATACATATTTGGGAAAATTCAGAATTTTCCAAAACTAAATAAAATGCCCAAGTTCAATTTTACTCATCTACAAATTTATATCATTTTATTTAATTTGACTTGATACTCAAAATATTACTTATAGATTTTACTTTCAACACAACTAAATGCAAATATATTCATGCATAAATATCATGTTCATTGAAATGCTGGATTTTCCCACTGAGAGAAACCAGTTTAGGTTTATTTGCTGCATAAATAGGGTGACTATAACTAGGGTGGATATAAGTAGAATAATAAACACCTTTAACAGTAAAATTGGTAAAATAATTAATTATGCTATGATTACATGCATAATCCAGGACTGTTCCAGAAAATTTAGGGGGTAAATATTTGGTTTCAGGGTCCATAGTTCTATGGCTATTTGTGAAATCATCAGGATATAATTTGAAGTTTCAAAAAGATCATAAATAAAATATAGATAAAATAAATATTACCAAAACAGAAACTGTATCATAATCCAGTCTTGGCCCTAATTGTATTAAATTGGTTAGCCCTACATTATCTATTTAACAAATATTGAATGAACTCTCTATTATTGGATCTAAAAAATTAGATGCTTTTATAATTTTAAAAAGATAATAGACAAAAACATGGAGTATCACATAATATTTAATTTTTTTTATAAAAGATGGATAAACCAGTATGAACAATCTAGAAAGCTTCAAACTCAAATATGTCACTAATAATATTAAATATGTAAAAATGAAAGACTACTCGCAGTGACAAAGAATGTCAAATAAGAATAAAAATAAAATAGTTTTGCTATTTACAAGACACACCTGTTGAAATAAGACATTGTAAATATAAATAAAAGGGTGGAAAATTTATCATGTAAATGCAAAAGCAAGACAAAAAATAAAACCTATAGCTAACATCACACTCAATGGGGAAAATGAAAGCTTTTCCTCTAAGACCATAAATAAGACAATTTGCCCACTTTCACCGCTTCTATTAAACACATTACAAAAAGTTTTAGCCAGAGCAATTACGCCCAAAAAATAGGCATCAAAATTGGAAAGCAAGAAGTACAATTATCTCTTTTCACAGACAACATGATTTTATATGTAAAAAACCTTAAAATCTGTCTCTTTCTCTCTCCTCTTTCTCTCTCTCTGTCCCCCTCTCTCCTCTGTCTCTCTCTCACACACACAAATGAACACATACACACAATGGTTAGAACTAAAATAAATTCAGAAAAGTTTCAGAATAAAAATTACCATGCAAAAATCATGTTTCTGTATACTAACAATGAACAATCAGAAAAGGAATTTTTAATAATTCATTTACAATACTATCTAAAATAATAAAATACTATACTACAGGGCTACAGTAACCAAGACAGCATGGTACTGCTGCAAAAACTGACACATAGATCAGTGGAACTGTAAGGAGAACCCAGAAATAAGACCACACACCTACAACTATTTGATCTTCAACAAACCTGACAGTAAACAAACAATGGGAAAACTATTCTCTATTCAAAGAAAGGTGCTAGGGTAACCGACTAGCAATATGCAAAAGATTAAACCTAGATTCCTTCCTTACACTTCATAAAAAACAAACACGAGACAGATTAAAGACTTAATGTTAAACCCAAAACTATAAGAACCCTGGGAGACAACCTATGCAATACTATTCGGGACATAGAAACAGCCAAAGGTCTCATGACGAAAATGCCAAAAGCAATTACAACAAAAGCAAAAATTAACAAATAGTATCTAATTAAACTAAAGAGATTTTGCACAGCAAAAGAAACTATCAAAATAGTAAACAAACCACCTACAGAATGGGAGAAAATTTTTGCAAACTATGCATCTGACGAAAGTCTAATATCCAGCATCCATAAATAACTTAAACAAATGTACAAAAAAAGCAAACAACTCCGTATAAAAAGTGAGCAAAGGACATGAACACTTTTCAAAAGAAGATATGCATGCAACAAACAATCATATGAAAAAAAGCTCAAAATCATTGATCATTAGAGAAATGCAAATCAAAGCTACAGAGAGATACCATCTCACACCAGTCAGAATGGCTATTACTAAAAAGTCAAAAAATAATGGGGTCTGGCAAGGTTGTGGAAAAATGGAATGTTTACACTCTGTTGGGTGTGTAAATTAGTTCAGCCATTGTGGGAGTCAGTGTGGCAATTCCACAAAGACTTAAAGACAGAAATAACATTTGACCCAGCAATCCCATTATTGTGTATATACCCAAAGAAATATAAATTATTCTGTTATAAAGACACATGCACATGTATGCTCATGACAGCAGTAGTCACAATAGCAAAGACATGGAAACAACCTCAATGCTCCTCAATGATAGACTGGATACAGAAAATGCAGCAAAATTACACAATGGAATACTATATAGCCATAAAAAAGAGAGATATCATGTTCTTTATAGGGACATGGATGGAGCTGGAGGTCATTATCCTTAGCAAACTGACACAGGGAAAGAAAACCAAATACTGCATGTTCTCACTTATAAGTGGGAGCTAAATGATAAGAACACATGGTCACATAGAGAGGAACAACACACACTGGGGCCTTTCAAAGGCTAGAGGGTGGGAGGATGCAAAGGATCAGGAAAAATAACTAATGGGTACTAGACTTAATACCTGGGTGATGAAATAAACTGTACAACATACCCTCATGACACAAGTTTACCTATGTAACAAATAGGCCCTTGTAACTCTGAACTTTAAATAAAAGTTTAAAAAATAAGAAAATACATAAACTTAATAAAGGATGAAAGAGGCTTATAACCTGTAAAGTATTGCTGAAGAGAATTAAAAAACACATAATTATGCAAACGTTGATGAAATATTCACACGTACCCATGAAATAAAAGTTAAAAAATAAATTAATTAAAGGAAACACAAATAAGTAGAAAGACATCCAGTATTTATGGATGAGAAGAATTAATAATATTTTAGATGCCAATACTAGCCAAAAAAACCTACAAATTTAAGACAGTCCTTAGTGAAATCCCGTATTTTTGCAGAAATAGATAAATCCATCCTAAAATCCATATGGAATCTCAAGGGACCTCAAATAGACAAAACAATCTTATTTAAAATAAAACAAACCAAACAACAATTTGAGGCTTACATGGTTTGCTGGTATCCTCACCTAAATCTCATCTTGAATTGTAGTTCCCATAATCCCCATATGTCAAGGGAGGGACTCGGTGGGAGGTAACTGAATCATGGGAATCATGGGTGCAATTACCCCCATACCGCTCTTCATGTGACAGTGAATGAGTTCTCATGATACAATGATTTTATAAGATGCTTTTCCCTTTTTGCTTGGTACTTCTCCTTCCTACCATTATGGGAAAAAGGACATGTTTACTTCCCCTTCCACCATGGTTGTAAGTTTCCTGAGGTCTTGCCAGCCGTGTGAAACTATGAGGCAATTAAACCTCTTTCTCTTTATAACTTACCCAGTGTTGGGTATTTCTTATAGCAACATGAGAACAAATTAAACAGTAAATTGATACCCAGTAGTGGGGTGCTGCTGTAAAGATACTTGCAACTGTGAAAGCAACTTTGGAACTGGGTAACAGGCAGGGGTTGGAACAGTTTGGAGGGCTCAGAAGGAAAAAGGAAAATGTGGGAAAGTTTGGAACTTCCTAGAGACTTGTTGAATAGCTTTGACCAAATGTTGTTAGTGATACAGACAATAAAGTCTAGGCTGAGGTGGCCTCAGATGGAGATGAGAAACTTGTTGGGAACTAGTGCAGAGGTGACTCTTGTTATGTTTTAGCAAACAAACTGGTGACATTTTGCCCCATCCTAGAGATCTGTGGAACTTTGAACTTGAGAGATGATTTATGATATCTGGCAGAAGAAATTTCTAAGTGACAAAGCATTCAAGAGGAAGGAGAGCATATAAATTTGGAAAATTTGAAACCTGACAATGCAATAGAAAATAAAAACCCATTTTATGGTGAAAAAAATTCAATCTGCTGCATAAATTTGCATAAGTAATAAGGAACCAAATATTGATCTCCAAGATAATCAGGAATATGACTCCAAAGCATGTCAGAGACCCTTGAGGCAGCCCCTCCCATCACATGCCCAGGGGCCTACAAGGAAAAAATGGTTTCATTGGCCAGGCCAAGGGCCCCCCTGATGTGTGCAACCTAGGAACTTGGTGTCCTGTGTTCCGGCCTCTCCAGCCCTGTCTAAAATGGGTCATGATGCAGCTCAGGCCAAGGCTTCAGAGGGTGCAAGCCCCAAACTGTGGCACCTTACATGTGGTATTAAGCATGTGGGTACACAGAAGTCAAAAATTGAGGTAGGGGAACCTCTGTCTAGATTTCAGAGGATGTATGGAAATGCCTGGATATCAAGGCAGAAGTTTGCCGCAGGGGTAGAATCCTCATAGAGAACTTCCGTTAGGACAGTGTGGAAGGGAAATGTGGGGTGGAAACCACCACACAGTGTCACCACTGGGGCACTGCCTAGTGGAGCTGTGAGAAGAAGGCCATGGTCTT
The DNA here is from genome assembly GCF_002776525.5 of Piliocolobus tephrosceles. NCBI lineage: Eukaryota > Metazoa > Chordata > Mammalia > Primates > Cercopithecidae > Piliocolobus > Piliocolobus tephrosceles. Next base: position 118,669,986 of record NC_045439.1, read on the forward strand.
CCAGACCCCAGAATTGTAGAACTACCGGCAGCTTGCACCATGAGTCTGGAAAAGCCACAGGCACTCAATGACAGACTATAAAAGCAGCCAGCTGGTGTGGAGGAGGGTGCTGTATCCTGCAAAGCCACAGGGATGGAGCTGCCCAAGGCCAGGGGAGCCCACCTCTTGCCTCAGTGTGACCAGGAAGTGAGACATGGAGTCAAAAAAAGATGATTTTGGAGCTTTAAAATTTAATTACTGCCTCATTCAGTTTCAGACTTGTATGGGACCTGTAGCCCCTTTGCTTTGGCCAATTTCTCCCATTTAGGAAGGGTGTATTTGCCCATTGCCTATACCCTCACTGTATCTAGAAAGTAACTAACTTGCTTTTGATGTTACAGGCTTCTAGTCAGAAAGAACTTATTTTGTGCCAGATGATACTGTGGACTTGACTTTTGGGTTAATGCTGAAATGAGTTAAGGCTTTGGGGGACTGTGGGGAAGGCATAATTGTGTTTTGAAATGTGAGGACACGAGATTTGGGAGGGGCCATGGGCAGAATGATATGGTTTGGCTATGTCCCCACCCTAATGTCTTCTCAAATTGTAGTTCCCATAATCCCCAGGTGTCATGGGAGGGACCCAGTGGGAGGTAATTGAATCATGGGGGTGGTTACCCACATGCTGCTGTTCTCATGATATTGAGTGAGTTCTCTTGAGATCCAATGGTTACATAAGGGACTTTTTTCTCTTTCTTTGGCACTTCTCCTTCCTGCCACCATGATCTTGTGAAAAGTATATGTTTGCTTCCCTTCTGCCATGATTGCCAGTTTCTTGAGGCTTCCTCAGCCGTATAGAAATGTGAGTCGATTAAACCTCTTTTCTATATAAATTACCTAGTCTCTAGAAGTTCTTTATAGCAGCATGAGAATGAACTAATACAGAGCTTCACGTTTCCTGCCTTCAAACTTATAAAATTATATTATCAAAATATGGTGATGCTGCCATGAAGACATACATAGAAACTAATGAAAAAGAACAAAGAACACAAAAATAAACACTCACTTATGTGGTTAAAGAATTTTCAAGAGTGCAATTTAATGGAGAAAGGACAGTCTCTTCAATAAATGGTACTAGAAAAACTGGATATGCACTTGCAAGTAGAAAATGTGGTTAGAATTTTACTTTACAGAATATGCAAAAACTTAACTGAAAGTGAGTCAAAAGTCTGATTATAGATGCTAAGGCTAAAAATTATTATTTTAATTTTTAATTTTTGTGGGTAAATAGGAGGTGTATGTGTTTATGGGATACACAACCCATTATGATACAGGTATAGAATGCATAAAAACCATATCATGAAAAATGAGGCATTCATCCTCTCAAGCACTTATCTTTTGTATTAAAATCAATTCAATTACTCTTTTAGTTATTTTTAAATGTACAAGTAAATTATTATTAATTATAGTCTTCCTGTTGTGCTATCAAATAATAGATCTTATTCAGTCTTTCTAAATATTTTTTGTATCCATGAACCATTCCAACTGCATTCCCTCCACCCCACCCCACACCATAACCTTCCCAGCCTCTGGTAATCATCTTTCTACTCTCTATCTGCATGATGTCAATTATTTTGATTTGTAGATGCAACAAATAAGTGCAAACATGTGATGGTTGTCATTCTGTGCCTGGCTTAATTCACTTAACATAGTGACCTCCAGTTCCACCCACAGTGTTTCAAATGCAGAATCTCATTCTCTTTTATGGTTGAATAGTATTCTATTGTGTATATATACCACATTTTATTTATCCATTTATCTGTGAATGGACACCTAGTTTGTTTCCAAATCTTATCTATTGTGAACAGTACTGCAGAAAATATTGGAGTGCAGATATTTCTTTGATATGTTGATTTCCTTTCTTTTGAGTATATACCCAGCAGTGGGATTGCTGGGTTGTATGTTAGCTCTATTTTTACTGTTTTTAAAGAAACTCCAAACTATTCTCCATAGTGGTTGTACTAATGGACATACCTACCAGAAGTTGTACAAGGGTTCCCTTTTTTCCACATCCTCCTTAGCATTTGTCATTGCCTGTCTTTTGGATAAAGTCATTTTAACTGGGGTGAGATGATATCTCATTGTAGTTTTGATTTGCATTTCTCTGATGATCAATGATTTGGAGTACCTTTTCATATGCCTGTTTTCCATTTTTTAATGTATTTTCAAGAAATGTCTACTCAAAGCTTTTGCACAATTTTTTATTTGATTATTATGGTTTTTTCCCTATAGAGTTTTTAAGCCTGTTGTATATTCAGGTTATTAATCCCTTATAAATATTTTCTCCCATTCTGTGGGTTGTCTTTTCACTTTGTGGATTTTATTCTTTCTTGTGCAGAAGCTTTTTAACTTGATGTGATCAAATTTGTTTATTGTGCTTTGGTTGCCTGTGCTTGTGTAGTAATACTTAAGACATTTTTGCCCAGTCTAGTATCCTGGAAGGCTTCCCCAATGATTTCTTTCTGTTGCATAGTATGAGGTCTTAAATATATGTCTTTAGCTTGAGTTTTGTGTCTGGCAAGAGAGAGTGGTCCAGTTTCATTATTCTGCCTATGGATATCCAGTTTTCTCAGCACTATTTATTGAGGAGACTATCTTTTCCCCAGGGTGTATTTTTGGTAATTTTGTTTTAATTAATTCACTGTAGGTGTGTGCATTTCTTTCTTGGTTCTCTATTCAGTTCCAGTGGTGTATGTGTCTGTTTTTATGCCAGTAATATTCTTTTTTTGGTAACTGCAGCTCTGTAGTATAATTGGAAGTCAAGTAATGTGATTTCTCTATTTTTGACCTTCTTTGTTCAGGATAACTTTGGCCATTTGGGGTCTTTTTTGGTTCCATATAAATTTTAGCATTGCTTTTCACATTTCGGTGGAGAATGTAATTGGTAACCTGAGAGAGGTAGCATTGAATATGTAGATTTCTTTGGGAAATGTGAACATTTTAACTATATTCATTCTTCCAGTCCATGAACGTGGAATGTATTTCCATTTTTGTGTTTTCTTCAACTTCATAGTTTTTATTGTAGGTATTTTTCACTTCTTCGATTAAGTTAATTCTAACTTATGTGTGGATATCGTAAATGGAATTACTTTTTAAAGTTCTTTTTCAGATTGTTCACTATTATCATATGGAAGTGTTGCTGAGTTTCGTATGTTGATTTTGTGTCCTGAAACTTTACCAAATTAGTTTATCCATTCTACTAGTTTTTTTTTTGTTGTTGTTGTTGGGATCTTTAGGTTTTACTAATATAAAATCATATCATCTGCAAACAAGAGTAATTTGATTTCTTCCTTCCCAATTTAGATGCCTGTTATTTCTTTATCTTGCCTGATTGCTCTAGCTTGGTCTTCTAGATCTGCAAAGAAAACATCACTGAACTCAAAGATACAATAATAGTAATTGATCAAATTTAGACACAGAAATACTAGACAAAATAAGAAATGAACAGAACCTTTGGCATATGTAGAGCTATAAAGAAAACTTCAAACGTGTGTCTTTGGAAAGCTAGAAATAAAGCTAAAAGAGGGTGGGGCTGAAAAATTATTTTTAAAATAATGGCTATCAAATTCCCATATTTGGAGAAACATATTAACCTTCAGTTTCAAAAACAGTAAGTACAAAGTGAATAAATTAAAAATAAAACTGATGCCAAGCTATATCACAAACTTCTGAAAACTAAAATTAAGAATATTTGGAAAGCAGACAGAGAAAAACAATGTATTACTAATAAGGGAAAACATTTGGAATGGCAGGAGGTTTTTCTATCAAAAATTCCAGAGACAAGAAGAAAGGTCCACAACATTTTTCTAGTGCCAAAACAAAGCAAAACAACAAAAAGAAAACTAGCTACTCACAATTATTTATCCAGCAAAAGTTATCCTTCATATATAAATGAAAATCAATAAATAAACTTTTTCATTACATATGTACCCTAAAAACTAGCCAAAGTGCATTTTAAATCAGAACAGAAATAAAATAGAATGAACCCTGTGGTCAGGCATCATGGCTCATGCCTGTAATCCCAGAAGTTCGGGAGACTGAGGTGGGTGGATAACCTGAGGTCAGGAGTTTGAGAGCATCCTGGCTAACATGGTGAAGCCCTATCTCTACTAAAACTATAAAAAAAAATAGCCTGGTTTGGTGGCAGAGATCTGTAATCCCAGCTACTCAGGAGGCTGAGGCAGGAGAATTGCTTGAACCTTGGAGGCAGAGGTTGCAGTGAGCTGAGATCATGCCATTGCACTCCAGCCTGGGTGACAGAATGAGACTGTGCCTCAAAAAAAGAAATGTAACATTGACAAAGAAGAAATAACAAAAGAAACAAAAATATAGGTAAATATAACAGATTTATCTTATCTTCTGTAGTTTTTAAAATTATGTTTGATAGTTGAAACAAAAATTTTAATGCTGTGTCATGTAATTATCAATGAATATAGAGTAAGTTTTTAAGGAATTGTATTATAAATAAAGAAGTACAAAACGACATAAAATGTGTTAGGTTTTCTATACTTTATTTGCACTGGTAGATGCTGTGCTGGCAAGTTATATTTAATATATAATTATATATTATATAACTATATATATTAACTAGAGCAGCTACTAAAAATGTTATACATAGAGATAAGTTCAAAAACACTATAGACAAACAAAAATAGAAATTTTAAAAAATTCCACAAAACCATAGGAAGGCAGAAAAAAGAAAATGGAAATAAAAATAGAGAATAAACAAAAAAAGGTAAACTTATATATAAACTTATCAATAAATACACTAAATATAAATGGTCTAAATACATTATTTAGAAGATAGAGATTAGTACCGTGGATAAAACAAAATGACCCAGCTATATGATGTTGTGCATTAGCTCCGTAGGGATGCCAGAGCAAAGTACCACAAACTGGTACTTTGAAAACAACAGAGAGTTGTTCTCTCATGGTTCTGCAATGATGAAATCAACATTGAAGATGTAGGTAGGTCCATGCATATTTAGGAAAGAATGCATATTTTCCTCTACTAGCTTCCTGTGGTATTTGCCAATTGTTAGTGTTCTTTGACTTGCAGCAATAGCACTTCAATTTCGTATTCTTTAATTTCATGACATTCTCCCCCAAGTGTCTCTGTCCAAATTTCTCTCTTCTTACAAGGACACAAGTCATATTGGATTAGGGATCCATCATTCTTCAGTATGATCTCATCTTAACTAATTACACTGATGATGTCCTTATTTATAAATAGGATAACAATTTGTGTACTAGAGGTTAAGACATCAGCATATTTTGGAGTGGACAAAATTCAACCCATAACATATAGGAAGGCTAAAAGCTAAAGAACAACAAAAAAGATACAGTATGAAAACATCAATCAAAGGAAATTAGGCATGAGCACATTAGTATTAATAGACAAGGAAGATACCAGAGCAAAGTTAATTATGGAATAGATAGTTGTCAGTACATAATGTTAAAGGGGTAAATCCACCAAGAAGACACAGCAATCCTAAAACTACATGCACGAAACAATTAACTCCAAAGTATGTGAAGCAACATTGATAAAACTGAGAGAAGAAACAGACAAATCTACAATCTTGGTGATTGACAAATCAGCAAGATGCTAGAATAACTCAACACCATGAACTGATAGCATCTAACTGAGATTTACAAAATGCACCTTCCAACAACATAAGAATACACAATTTTTCTCAAGTCCTCATGGAACATATGCACTGAGAGACTATATCCTGGGCCATAAAATAAGTTATAAAGAATTTGAATATTAGATATAAAAAGTGTTATTTAACCATAATGGAATTAGACTAGAATCAATAACAGAGAAACACCAGGAGTGTTTTCAAACATTTGGAAAGTAACTAGTGCATCTCTAAATAATCCAAGGGTCACAGTCAAAGTCTAAAGAAATTTTATAGATAGATAGATAGATACATTACAGGTATAGATATATAATCAAAAGGAATATAAAAACAAACAATTCATGTATATCTAAATAAAACTGAAAACATACCATGTAAAAATTTGTAGAACACAACTAAAGTTATGCTGATGTGAGGTTATAAACTGGATGCTTATAAAAGGAGAAAAAGTTTTAGATCAATAATCTAAGTTTCAACATCAAGAAATTATAAAAAGAACAAAATAAATCTAAGGGAAGAAGAAGAAGAAAGGAAATTGTAAAGAAAGAAGCACAAATCAGCAACATTAAAATATAAAAATAGAGAAAGTCATTAAAACAAAAATCAGGTTATTTCAAAAGATTATTAAAATAAATCTCTAGTAATTTCGACAAGGAAACACAGAGAAGATATAAATTACTAATATCAGTAAGAAAACAAGAGATGTCACTACAGTCGATGCAAAAATCCGAATGAGTCAATATGAACAACTCTGTATAGATTTATTTGACCATTTGGAAGAATTGGACTAATTCCTTAAGCAGTGAAAACTGGCAAAACTCCATGTGAAACAGAATATTTGAATAGTCCTATAACTATTAAGTGAACTGAATTTGTAATGGTAAACTTGAGGTAAGAGAAATCTCCAGGCCCAGGCAGTTTCACTGGAGAATTCTACCAAATGTTTAAAGAAAAATTAACACCAGTTAAAAAAAATATTTTACAGAAAATAGAAGACTAATTTCTATCTTATTATATGGAGCAGAATAGCCCTGATACCAAAACTAGATAATGAAATCTCTAGAGAAGAAAATTATATACCAATATTTCTCATGAATATTGATGACAAAATTCTTAATAAAATATTAGCAGATAGAATTCAACAATATCTAAGTACCATGACCACCTTGGATTTATTCCAAAGATAAAAGGCTGCTTCAATATTTGAAAATCAAACAATGTAATCTCTCTTTTTATCAGGCTAAAGAAAAATAAATCATATGATAATTGATGCAGAAGAAAATGAAAATACTCAACACCCATTAATGATAAGAACTATCAGAAAAAAGGTAATAGTAATTTCCTCAGGTTGATAAAAACAGTCTACCCCAAATCCCCATCTATATCTAATGTCATATTTAGTGGAAAGAAATTGAATGTTTTTCTTATGAGATTGTAACAAGGCAAATACAGCTATTTTTGCCTTGCTATTCAACATAATACTGGAGGTTCTAGCCAATACTACAAGACATACAAGGAAATGAAAGGCATAACAATTGGAAACAAATAAATAAAATTATCTCCAGTAGCAGATGCTGGAATAGTCTATGCAGAAAATCTTGTGATGAGCAGGTGTACTTGTTCCCAAGGTCTTCAGTAATAAAGTGCCTAACTGGGTAGTTCAAAGTAACAAAAATATATTGTCTCACAGTTCTGGAGTCTAGAAATCTGAAATTAAGGTGTCACCAGAGCCATGATCCCTCTGAAACCTGTCAGGCAGAGGAGAGACAGATACTTCTCTGCCTCTTATCCTTCTGGTGCTCGTTGGAAACCCTTCGTACTCCTTAGCTTATAGATACTTCACTTCAGTCTCTATCTGTTGTGGCATAGCCATCTTCTCTCTGGACATCTCCCTTCTCTTATAAAATCACAGGTCATATTGGAGTAAAGACTCACTCTATATCCAATATGACCTCATCTTAACTAATTACATTTATAACAACTCTATTTTTTAAATAAGGTCACATTGTGAGTTACTAGGAGTTAGGACTTCCACATGCTATTTTGGGGGAACACAATTCAATGCTTAACTGCAGCAAAAGTCAAGTGAGGGATAGCTATTGAGAGAGTCAAAAAAAGAGAAAAACAGAGTTTAAAGAAGGAGGTAGTACCTTTATAGTTTTTAGTTTTGTTTATGTTTTCGTTTTTGGGTCTCTCTCTGTCGCTCAGGCTGGACTGCAGTGGTTTGATGTCAGCTCGCTGCAACTTCCGGCTACCTGGTGCAACCTCTGCCTCCTGGGCTAAAGCGATTCTCCTGTTTCCGCCTCCCAAGTAGCTGGGACTACAGGTATGCACCACCACAACCCGCTAATTCTCGTATTTTTAGTAAAGGCAGACTTTCATCATGTTGCCCAGGCTGGTCTTGATCGCCTGGCCTCAAAGGATCTGCCTGTCTCAGCCTCTCAAAGTGCTGGAATTACACGCGTGAGCTACCATACCCAGCCTTTCACATTGTTTTAAGAGACTACCAATATTCATTTTTTTTTCTTTTGCATAGCTGTACAGTCTCTGACTTACAGTTGTTTGGTTTATTACTTTTTTTGTTTGTTTGTTTTGCTTTTAGGATGTGTTTCTTAGGAGGTAATTCCATCATAAGTTGAGGCGCATCTGGATTTACAATGATTCAATTTATATTTTTTAACTTTATGGTGGGTTTTGGGGTATCAATTGCATTTTGAACTTAGGAATTTTTTTACTTATGATGAGATTATTGGGACTTAACCCTATCATAAGTTTAAGAGCATCTGTATTTATTTTTCTCTTAGACTCCCCATGGAATAGAAGTATTGTTCAGTAGAAATAATCAGGAGTTGAAATCATACCAGCTAAAAAATAGAAGCAGTAATTTTGAAGGTGCTGTCAGGAGAGTTATTGAAGTGGTCATGAACTCTAAAGTTATAGAGGCAACTATGTAAAGAGATAAATGTACGTAGTATAAAATAGAGGATTCAAAGGGTTCATGAATGTAATGAGGTCAAAGACCAAGTCAGTGTAACTGAGAACTGGAAAATTAGGAAGTTGTGGTCCAGGAAGAGAGTGTTTGACTTTAATGCCTAATAGCTGGAATAGTTCTGTGATTATGGGCTCAGGACATGCATAGGAGGATCAGTATGTGAAAACAGCAGAGTTGCTTATTTTTATATTTGTGAAATGAAAGAATTTAGAGACAAGGGGTGTGGATTTATCATCTTTGTTATAGCATCACCTATGATGATGACACAACTTGGCCTGAAAAAAGTGTTTCAGTCATATTCCAAAGTCTCCTTTAAAAAAGAGAATGACCAAGTAATCAGTATATAATAATAGACCAAGAAGGGTTAAATATGGTATGACTTGGATATATGAGCCCATGTAATGGGTAAAAAAAAAAGGGTTTGAAAAAAGCATTAGGGAACACTACACAAATGTGAATTACATGGAGTATGGAGCAATAATTAATGTTGAGTTGAATATTGCTGGTAATGTTAAGAAGCATAGGTAAGGAATTGAGACTTGAGAAAGAAATCAATATGATAGGACTTTGAATAACCCTTCTCTAATGCTTTAATTCTACATCCAATCAAGAGTCATGAGATGTTCCTTTCTAATAAATATTAACATATTATTGTATTACTTAGGATGGAAGTTTTTCTCTACTTGGTTATATACTTCCCTGGCCATTTTCTAAAGTACACTGCAAATATTTTAATAGTTTCTTGATAACCACTTATACATACCAAATTTACTTTCCCAGAATAAAGTGCTAGCCTAAGGATTTAGCTATTTGTATCAAATAGCACTTTCTGGGAAAGTGCTAACCTAAGGATTTAGCTATTTGATACAAACTGTATACTACAGTTTATTATTAGCATACTATTCCTTCAGAGTTAGTTTTTATTATAGACTGCTGAGAAAGATGATACTTTTAATTTGTTGTAGCTTTAATTTCAATAAAGAAATATTAGTAAAACCTTACCTGTTTTACTGCTACCCATTTCTCAAATATCTGTCGATATGTTTGAAACTACTTGCCCTTGCACGAATGCCATTAAATCCAGCATTTTTAAAATTTTTTTTTTGATTGTGTGGATTTCAAAGGAGTATGGACATGCAATCAATCCCTTACTAAGTACACAGAAAAAGAAAACTGGAATATCTAGGAACAAACTAGTAATCACTACATATAGTACTAATAAATCTGTAGAAAGAAATGTCTTAATAGGACCCATAAGTCCCTAGGAAGTCTAGTAAATTACAGGTCTGTATAAACTCTTTGAAAATGTTATAAAATGGTAAGTTTTGGGATATATCCATTGCCTTTGTCATATCATCAAAGGTTCATGAAGCTCTTTCATTAAAAAAGGCATGTAGAAATCATATTATCTGTCTAGAAGGTAAAAATATACTTATAAATAGGAGAAGTACTGAAAATAACTGTGTAGCACTTTACCCATAAAAAGTGACTATATTTGAAGTATTCTAGAATATGTTAGTTTAGACCATATTTCTTATCCCAAAATTTCTGTGTAATAATAGGCAATATTACTTCTTAGGAATTCCAGGTTGTTCCATCTCATCTTTGCGGCAGTAAAATCAGGACATATGCTGATTAACGGAATTGCTTTAAATTCACTGGAACAAATATCATCTTGTCTCGTAACATTAATTTTAGAATGATTCTCTTTTTCCATTTAGCACATCTAGTTCTAGGTTAAATGATGTATCTGTGATCTCGGAAAAAAACCAAGGTAGATGAAGAGTTATATTCCATACTAAATTGAAAGTTTCATTCTCTTTTTTTCAGGCTTTTAAAGCACAGGGCAAGTTTATATTGCTGTTTGCTATTTCTTCCCTTCAAGAAATAATCCACTTTGCCATCAAAATAGAGTAGATGAATTTGCTCATTAAAAATGTTGTTATAAAAGTGGTTATGATGATGCAGATTAATTTCCAACCATTCAGTGCTTTAAAAACTTTAAAACATTTATTATTGCCATGTTTATGTGCTGTGCTATTCAGTAAAATGACAGCAACATTTTATCTCAAGCATATAGAGAATAATGTATTTTAAAAATACATTTATTGGACATTTTACTGAAAATACAGGGTTGTAATAATGCATACAACAGCATTATCATAAATAGTAGCTATAATAAACAACAGTTAAAAAGATTTTATGGGAAAAATAGCTAAAAAACAGCTTTCTCTCCCAGTCTAGGATATGTATTTTGAAACTGTTAGAGAATTCTCCTAAGTCTATAGTTAATGGGATGTTTGCAGTTTACTAACATAAGAAAAAAGTCGATAAATAATTCTCACTGTGATTTTTGAATGTCAGAGGTTCATATATTTTTTTCTAGCTTAATTTTGTAAGCAGCGCCTATACATTCAAATTAAAGTAAAAAATCAAAGACATTACCTAGAGTAAAACAAATCCTGTTATTTTGCCCTTAATTGCCTAGATTGTTTATGTACAGAAGTGTTCAGACTTTAAAAAAATCTAGATTGTTATCTGAATTTCTCACTCCCTATATTGTTAGTGAGATTGATTAATTTTTGATTACATAAACACTGTGGGATTAAACTGGAATTTTTGACCGGAAATGCATTATAAAACATAAAATTAGTTTTGTAAAGAACACGAAGAATTTGGAGAAGATTTTTTTATTTGTATGAATTTTTTAAATAAAAAGGATTGAGTAAACATTTATATATTAGCAAATGTGAGTTTACAATCTTTCTTTTTATATTTCTTATAAAATAGACAAGAGATACTAACGTCACCCATTATAAAGGGCAATCAGAAAAGCCACAAGGTTTAGGCTGGGAGAGAAGATATGTACTTCACAGCTCCCATGAGATTTATGCCACATAAAATAGACTTTTATGACCCTGGATGAGATTGTGTTTTAGTCTCAGACACATCCGTTTTTTATGGTCATTAAAAGTTATTGAGTTAACTGCTCATTATACAGTTTAATCTGCACCCTTACTTTTGATCTACTTTCAGGACATCTGAAGTACTTATGTTAAATTAAGAGCTCTTCTAAAACTTTAAAAATGTGTAAAATTTGACTTCAGGTATAAACGTGGTTGAAATTCAGAGAGATTTTGCTGACTTGATGAAGTGATCCTTCAGTTACATACATTTCAAATATATTTTCCTAATCCATTGCTTTCATATTTATTATCCTTAATAATTTTTTGAGGAAAAGTTTCTAATTTAAAAGCAGTCCAGTATATTAATTCATTTACTTTATGAATTGTGTTTTATACATCCTTTTTAACAAAATTTTCTATACCACAATTCAGGAATGTATTCTCTTAGTAGTTTTTGGAAGCACTGGGGATATATATTTCTTGTATATTTGTATCAGTGATCCAATTGGAATTGATTTTAGGTATAGGATTATGATATGGTGGGGTCAAGCTTCACTGAGGTAAATTCATAATAGAATTCTAATATTAAATAAATGTGTAATTAATGAACATATCAAAACTAAATTACAGAATATCTTGATAAAAATGTCCAGATGTTGAGGCTACCTGTGTGTTCCAGAGATGTCGAAGCCTTGATATGTATAATTCATTATGAAGAAAGGAATAAATTTTACACAATATACTTTTCAAAATGGCCAGACTGTATGTAACTAATTGAAACAAAAATTAAAATTAAAAAAACCCTTGACATTTAAAATGATTAACATGAAAGTTTGATGTTTAAAGTAAGTAATTCCTTCATTCCTTATGTTGGATTCAAATTTTGTGAAATGAAGAGGGCCTAACTGAATTCTGACTATCATGATTTGTTTTATATGCCATATTTCCTTACCGAAGCTTCCCAGTGAATCCAAAATATTAAACTGGATTTTGATAATTCTTCCGGATAGCAATTATTTCAGATTTGCTTAGGGCCTCCACTGATGCCTCCACACTATTTCTCTTCCTCTTTCATGTAAAAACTCACTTGTATTTTGATCTTGTCATTTCTAGATTAGCAGTATTCAATTTCTAATTGTGTCTATCTCATATAATAGTCACTTGATCACTCACTTTATTTACTAAAAAATGTTTGTATCTATCGTAAGACTATTGTCAAGGGACAGTTGCAGCACGTGAATATAATGACAATCTTTTCTTCTTCCTTCTGTCTCCTTCCTTCTGTCTCCTTCCTTCTGTCTTCCTTCTCCTTATTGCACTGTGAGTACAGTGTTAATTGAAGTGGTGATAACAAGCATCTTTTTCTCATTCCTAATCACAGGAGAAACTTCCAATATTTCAAAATTAAGTATAATTTTTGCAGAGATTTCTAGGTGCTGTTTATTGAATAAGAAAGTTTTATTTCTGATTACTAGCTTCTGCAATGAATAGACATATAACTTTGAAAATTACTGTATTTTCCTGTATTTGAGTACATAAAACTTTCCTTTCTTATACTTTTTATATGGTAAATTACAGACATTTAATTTCTATTGTTAAACCAATTCTAAAGTCCTAGATTAAGTGTTTTTGGTCTTGATTTTCATGTGTTATTGGATTTGACTTACTAATATTTTGTTTGGGATTTTATTTTTCTGTATTCTTGATAGAAGTCGACTTAGAATTTATCTATTTCACTGACTGTATCCTAGTCTGGTTTTGTTGTTAAAATAATAATGACCTGATTTTTTTTTTAAAGATGAGATTTATTTCCTGTCTTATTGTTATTCGAACAATTTTATTTGAATAGTTTTATTTCTTCTTTAACTATTTGGAAGAAATTGCTGATAAAGTCAACCTAGACCTATAGATTACTTTTTTGAAATATTTGAAAATATGAATTCAATTTCTTTTACAAATACAGAACTGCTTAACTATACTATTTGTGTCAACTTTGAAAATGGTACTTTCTAGGAATTTGCTTTTATCTTCCAAAATACAAGGGCAGTAAATTGCTCAATGTCGAGTCCAGTTCCCAGTGACAAACCTATGAATGATCTCTCAGACCTCACCATAGATAATTTCAGAGGTTTTAAATGAAAGGCAGGTAAAGCTAGGAAGGCTGCCCTTCCCACACCACAACTGGTGCAGCTAGTGCACTGCAACCTCTAAAGGAAGCTACAGTCAAGATATCAGCACCCTGGCCAATCATGGTCTTTCACATATTTACCTTCCTGGTCTGGTGGTGCTCTGATACCTAGGGCTCTTTATCTGAGGTATTTCTCAGGCTCTTCTGAGCAGGCGTCCTGATAATAGGAGGAGAGGAAAACGTTAAAGATGCTTTTTCTCACTGATGCAATCTCCAGTAGTTTTTTCACTCCTATTGCCCCCTGCACTCCAACATACCTGCCATAGTCCATAATAGGGCTAGAGACTTTTCCTTGAAGATCTCTCCACAGTGAGACAAACTCCACATCTGCTGTCATCCACCCTACCCTGGAGTATGCATCATTTCATGTGGGAAGATGGAAATGGGAAAGTTGGAGCTTTCACTGGATTTAGGGTGTTGCTTATACCACCGCAGTAAGTGATAAAGGGCTTAACCCATTCACTTTTGGCTTGTTGCTTTGTTGTGGTTTTTTTTTTGTATTATTTTTGTTTATTTTTAAGTTGCACATTTATTTTTTATATTTTTATATTTTTTAAATTGTACTTTAAGTTCTGGGATACATGTGCAGAACATGCAGGTTTGTTACATTAGGTATATATGTTCCATGCTGGTTTGCTGCACCTATGAACCCGTCATCTATGTGTTAAGTCTCTCGTGCATTAGGTATTTGTCCTAATGCTCTCCCTCCCTTGCTCCCCACCCCCTGACAGGCCCCAGTGTGTGATATTCCCCTCCCTGTGTCCATGTGTTCTCGAGTTCAACTCCTACTTATGAGTGAGAACATGCAGTGTTTGGTTTTCTGTTCCTGTGTTAGTCCATGTTCCTGCGAAAGACGTGAATTCGTCCTTTTTTATGGCTGCATAGTATTCCGTGGTATATATGTGCTACATTTTCTTTCTCCAGTCTGTCATTGATGGACATTTGGGTTGGTTCCAAGTCTTTGCTATTGTGAATAGTGCTGCAATAAACATATACGTTCATTTGTTTTTATAGTAGAATGATTTATAATCCTTTGGATATATATCTAGTAATGGCATTGCTGGGTCAGATGGTATTTCTGGTTCTAGATCCTTGAGGAATTGCCACACTGTCTTCCAACTGGTTGAACTAATTTACACTCCTGCCAAGAGTGTAAAAGCATTCCAGTTTCTCTGCAATCTTGCCAGCATCTGTTGTTTCCTGACTTTTTAATAATCACCATTCTAACTGGTGTCAGACAGTATCTCATTGTGATTTGATTTGCATTTCTCTAATGACCAGTGATGATGAGCTTTTTTTCATATGTTGACCACATAAATGTCTTCTTTTGAGAAGTGTCTGTTCATATCCTTTGCCCACTTTTTGATGGGATTCTTTGTTTTTTCTTGTAAATTTGTTTAAGTTCCTTGTAGATTCTGGATATTAGATCTTTGTCAGATGGGTAGATTGCAAAACTTTTCTCCCATGGTGTAGGTTGCCTGTTCACTCTGATAATAGTTTCTTTTGATGGGCAGAAGCTCTTTCATTTGATTAGATCCCATTTGTCAATTTTGGCTTTTGGTACTGGTACAAAAACAGATATATAGACCAATGGAACAGAACAGAGGCCTCAGAAATAACACCACACATTTACAACCATCTGATCTTCAACAAACCTGAGAAAAAACAATCACTGGAGAGAGAATTCCCTATTTAATAAATGGTGCTGGGAAAACTGGCTAGCCATATGCGGAAAACAGAACCTGGACCCCTTCCTTACACCTTAATACAAAAATTAACTCAAGATGGATTAAAGACTTAAATGTAAACCCAAAACCATAAAAACCCTAGAAGAAAACCTAGGCAATACCATTCAGGACATAGACATAGGCAAAGACTTCATGGCTAAAACACCAAAAGCAATTACAACATAAGCTGTACATTTATTCTTTAAATTTTATTTGTATAAATTATGGGGTACATGTGCCCTTTAGGCTTACTGCTGCAATGAGCTACTTCAGTCACCTGAGTTAGAACTTAGCTCTAACTCTCCCAGCTCAACTGAACTCATGACAAATATATTAATGACATGTGATTATCATTATATATCATATAATCTATAATTATCATTATATATCATATAATCTATTATATAATAAATAGATTAATAATAGTATTATTTGTTTAACATCTCTAGAAGCCACAATGATACTTTTTTTGCATTAATGAAATCCTCCTTTAAATCTTCCCTCTCACACTTTCTCTTTCTAGGTGATTCTTTCTAGAAATTGCATTAATTTTTCAAATTCCAAATTTGTATCTATTTTCTCTTTTACACATTTGTTTTATTTTTTTTGATAATGATTTGCTTGACAGTTTTATCAATTTCTGTTATAATTCCATTACTCTCTTCTGCCTGTTTCCTCTAGATGCAATTTTAACTCCTAAAGATGAATACATAATTGATTTTCAGCAAATTTTTTTCTTGATACACATAGGAAAGAGTATAAATTTATCTTCTGAATGCCTTTATCTGCATGACATCATTTTATTATGCTTTATTTTTATAACTATTCAGCTCAATTTTTCTTTCTTTTTTTTTTTTTGAGAGGGGGTCTTGCTCTGTCGCCCAGGTTGGAGTGCAGGGGGGCGATCTCCGCTCACTGCAAGCTCCGCCTCCTGGGTTCACGCCTTTCTCCTGCCTCAGCCTCCCGAGTAGCTGGGACTACAGGCGCCCGCTACCGCATCCGGCTAATTTTTGTATTTTTAGTAGAGACGGGGTTTCACTGTGTTAGCCAGGATGGTCTCGATCTCCTGACCTCATGATCTGACTGCCTTGGTCTCCCAAAGTGCTGGGATTACAGGCATGAGCCACTGCGCCCGGTCTCAGCTCAGTCTTTCTAATTTGTACTTTTTTATTTTGATCCATGGGTTATGTCAAATGTTACTACTTACATCTCAAATATTTGGAGGATTTTTTTTAATTTTCCTTTTTTTTTTGTATTCTACTTTAATTTTATTGTAGTCAAATAATTGCCTTTACGATTTAAAATTTAAAAATCTTGTTGAAGCTTTTTTATGGCCCAATATATGGTCAGCTCTGCTAAATGTTTGACGTGTAGACCAGGAAAAAAATGTGGATTCTGCATTGTCTTACATATATCAACAGTTTAGTTTTGAACTGTGTTCTGATTATTTTTTGTTTAGTTTTGTATCATTTATAGCCTACTTGTTCCTACAAGTAGGAGGTGGTATCTCATTATGGATTTTATTTGCATTTACCTAATGTCTACGATGTTGAGCATCTACGTGTTTATTGTCCATTTGCATATCTTCGTTAGAAAATATCTTTCATGTCCTTTGTTCATTTTTAGATTGAGTTTTTGGTGGTGGTTGTGGCAATGTAAGAGATTTTTAAATATATATTCTAGATACTAGACCCTTATCAGAAATATAATTCATAATTTTTTTCCATTCTTTTGTTGATTAATTGACTAGTTACCTCAGGATATTAACATTTTATTCTACTTTTTTAGTCACAGTACCTGGAAAATAGTAGTCACTCAATAAACGTTTGTTTAATTGATGTAACTAATTAGATGGTGACACCTTAGTAATCTTTTGATATGTATTATGACATGTGTTTTACTTTGCCCATTACCAGATATTTTGCCTTTCAAAATATATTTGGAGTTACATATTTTAAATATTTAAATACTTAAGTGAACTATTTTAAAAGACACTTTGAGTCAGCAAAATCCATTGTGTGAGAATAATGACTTAAATTTCTACAAATCATAGTATGCTTAGGTAGCATTTAATTTATAAATATCAACTACTAGGGAAAAATAATTTTTAAAATATCAAATTTTCCTGAGTTTCTCATCACACAGCTATGAGCTAAAGAAAGCTATTGTATTTGTCTTTAAATATAGTCGCTTTATTATTTCTTAAGTATCCTGTCATATTTCAGTAATCACTTGCTAAAAACATATGAAACAAAATAAGAGAGTCAAAACAGGAAAGAAAATGAGACATTTTTCATAGATTGTACAGCTTAGATATTTCATTATTTGACCTAGTTAAAAAGTTGGAATAAGGCAGATAGGCATTATCTCATTAATTTCTATTGTTATATTTCATATATTCACAGAACAATAAATGCACTTTTTTTCTATGCATTTCCTTTCAAACATACGAAATAATATCTAAGCCAATTAAGTCAGTAATAATTGGACTCGTGTTTCTTAGAAAATGACAGATTGAAAATATGAACATTGATATTTGTAGATATAAAAAGTGTAAAATACATACTATAATGATGCTCTTTGAATTTTAGCTTTAGAGATAATTATTTCTTTAGCTTTATTTCTTGTTTTTTGTTTGTTTGCTTTTGATAAGAGGAATGAAGTATGAGAGCTTAAGAGACTTGTCCAAATTGACCCAATTAGAAAATAATGAAAGTCACAAAATAGAAAAGCATTTCCATGAATTTTGTCTTGTAAAGTGTATCTGACAAACCTCTGAACCAGCAATTCTAAGACCAATAAGATAAATATGCCATGCAAGATAATTATGTTCTCATGTGCCGAAATAAACTAATTGTTCAGTGAAAATAAAATAGTCAAGAGTTTATAACAAAGAACAGAAGAAATAATCAAGTTGGTATTCAAATGAATAGAATACCATAGAATATGGTATATTGAAGGAATATATAGAAGGAACAATGTTAAATCACTTAGGTATTAGAAATATCTAATGACAAAGTGGTTTTAATTTGTGGCTAATATTTCATGAGATAACTTTTTCAAGGTTCCGACAACATATTTATAAAGACTCAGAAGTAAATAAATAAATGCTCAGACAAATTTTTAAAAGATAGTTTACAAATCTACTTCTTGCCAAAATCTTGAAGACATTTTGATAATTTGGCTAAGCCTAATTTATTATACTTGCTTTATTTTTGTAAAAGCTATCAATATTGATTTGAAGGACAGAACTCCCAGTAAGCAACAATGAATGGTGAATAACTCCAACATACAAGTGCCTTGCATTAATACAATTTATCTTTTATGTCAAATAATATACTGATACATGCTGTGTTAAAAACATGGAAAACCTTTGAATTCTACATATACCCCACTTATTTTGCTTGTCAGGCAAGTATCAATAAAACTATGAGAAGATGCTTTTTCAAATTCTCAGTGCTAGTGAATAGCCATATCATGAAACTAGAATAGTATCTTTGATTCCTTCTCTCCCTCATCCCTTGCACACACACATAAATTCACATACACAAAGTTGGCAAGTACTAACAATTCTATATTCTAAATAGTTGTAAAATCTCTTATGTTTGACCCTGCATCAGTTTTTATGTAAATTATGCTCACCTCCCAATGATCACCCTTCTCCCGTACTGTCAGTTTGAACAGGATAATTTACATAAAACATTAATTTGATTATATCACTCCCTTACCTAACCTATTATTAAAAGGAGTTCTATTAATTACCTTTGAGTTGTTTTACTTTATATCTTGTGATCTGACCTACTTGCTATATCTTTCTTTACTGTGAATTTTGTACCCCATACTCCTCATAGGTCATAAAATAATTTATTGAAAATTATTTAAGAATGGATTATTTATTATTTATTGACTTCTATAACTTCATTAACTAAAATTATTTAATGACTTCTCATAGGTCATTAGATCATTTATTTGAAATTATTTAAGAAACAACTACTTTGCACATGGCACCATGCAGGAACTGGAAAGAAACTATGAGACAAATATTTAAATGAGAATATTTGGATATTTATATACAGGCATATCTCATTTTAACATACTTTGCAAACAGCACTTTTTAAATTGATAATTGTGGCAACCCTACATTAAGCAAGACTTTTAGCATCATTTTATCAACAGCATGTGTTCACTTTGAGTCTCCTAGTCACATTTTGTTAATTTTCATAATATTTCAAACTTTTTAATTCGTATTATATCTGGCAGAGTGGTCTTGATTACTTATCTTTGTTATTAAGATTGTAATTGTTTTAGGGCACCATGAAACATGTCTGTACGATACGGCAAACTTCATAAATGTTTTGTCTGCTCTAATTGCTCTGCAATCGGCCTTTTTTCTGTCTCTCTCCATTTCCTCATGATTCTGTATTTCCAGAGACACAGCAATATTTAAATTCAGGCAATTTAATTATTCCACAATGGCATCTAAGGGTTCAAGTGAAAGAAAGAGTTGCATGTCTCAGTTTAAATCAAAAGCTAGAAATGATTGACCTTAGTGAGGAAGGCATGTTGAAAGATGAGATAAGCCAAAAGCTAGGCCACTTGTTCCAAACATTTAACTAGGTTGTGAATGCAAGGAAATAGCTCATGAAGGAAATTAAATGTGATATTCCAGTTAACACATAAGTGATAAGAAAGTGAAACATCCTTATTGCTGTTATGGGGAAAGTTTTAGTGGTCTGGATAGAGGATCAATCAGTCACAACATTCCGTTAAGCCAATGCCTAGTCTAGAGCAAAACCTTAAGTGTAACTTTATGAAGGCTGAGAGAGGTGAAGTAGCTGCAGAAGAAAAATCGGAGGTTACCAGAGGTACATTTCTGAGGCTTAATCAAAGAAGTGATCTCCATAACATGAAGGTGCAAGGTGACATAGCGGGTGCTGATGTAAAGCTGCAGCAAGTTATTCACAATATCTTACTAATATGATAACAGTGGCTACACTAACCAACAGATTTTCCATGTAGATAAAACATTCTCATATTGGAAGAAACTGCCATCTAGAACTTTCATAGCTTGGGAGTAGAAGTCAATGCCTGGCTTCAGAGATTCAAGGGACAGGCTGACTCTGGTTAGGGAATAATGCGGCTTTATTGACTTTAATTTAAAGTCAATGCTCATTAACCATTCTGAAGTTTCTAAGGCCCTTAAGAATTACAATAAATCTTCTCTACCTATGCTCCATAAATGAAACAACAAGCCTGGATGACAGTACATCTGTTTGCAACATAATATTTTATGCTCTCTATTGAAACATACTGTTCAGGAAAAAATATTTCTTTAAAAATATTACTGCTCATTGACATGACCATTAGTGCACCTGGTCATCCAAGAGCTCTGATGTAAAAGTACAGATTAATGTTGTTTTCATGCCTGCTAACAGAACACTCATCTGTAGCTCATGGATCAGGGAGTAATTTTGAACTTCAAGTCTTATAACTGTAGCCATGGATAAAGGATAAATTTCAAGTCTTGTTTTATTTAAGAAATACGTCCTGCAAGGCTATAGTTGCCATAGATATTAATTTATCTGATAGATGTGGGAAAAGAAAATTGAAATCCTTCTGAAAAGGATTAATCATTTTTAGATGTCATTGAGAGCATTCATGATTAATTGGTGGAGGACAGATTATTAATATAAATGGGAGTTTAGAAGAAGTCGACTCCAACCTTCATGGATAATGTTGAGGGGTTCAAGACTTCAGCAGAGAAAGTAACTGCAAACATGGTAAAAATAAAAAGAGAACGATAATTAAATGGCATCTGAAGATATGACTAAATTACTACAATCTTATGAAATTTAAATGGATAAGGAGTTATTTTGAATGAGCAAAAAAGTGGTATCTTGAAATGAAATCTATTCCTAGTGAAGATGTTATAAACATTGTCGAAATGAGAACAAAAGGTTTAGAACATGCTATAAACTTAGTTAATAAAGCTGTAGCAGGGTTTGAGACGATTGACTCCAATTTTGAAAGTTCGATTGTGGATGAAAATGTGATCAAACAGCATCATAAACTACACAAAAATCTCTCATAAAAAAAAGAGGCAATCAATGCAGCAAACTGCATTGTTTTTTAAAGAAATTGCCACAGCCACCCAAAATTTAACAATCATCACCCTAATCAGTCAGCAGTCATGAACAAGGCAAGATCTGCCACCAGCAAAAATGATTATGACTCATTGAAGGCTCTGGTGATTAGTAGCATTTTTTTTTTTTTTTAGCAATAAAGTAGTTTTAAATTATATACATTTTTAAGATAAAATGTTATTGCACACTTAATAGACTACATTATAGGGTAAATGTAACATTTATTGCACTGAGAAACCAAAAATACTGTGTGACTCACTTCATTACAATATTGACTTCAGTAGTCTTGGAGCAAACCCATAATATGCCTGCAGTATGGCTGTATTAATATTCCATATGGACAAAAGGGAAAATATAGTAACCCTTTACCCTATCTATTATAAAATATGCTCAGTATGGTATCATATTTTTAATTTCAGAAAATGATAACAGAAATACTAAAATGACATTAACCACAAAAATAAATGCCCACATTGTATATATGTATACGTGTATATATATGATTTCTAAAATTTTGTGAGAATATTAGACATATTTTTATTACCCAGAAAAATATTGTGAGAATGTTTTATCACAAATATATTATTTTACCAAACTTTTCAATAATTAAATATTATATAAGGTATGTGGCCTCAACTTGGAGCAGAAAACACAGGAACAACATAAAAGCAAATAAAAAAGTGATATTGACTTACATCAGAAATAATTTCAAGATAGTATAACAATTTTTATTGAAGAATTAAAATTTATGACTCTGTAACAGAAACCAGAATGAACAAAGTAAAATAAATTTAGAAGTGGTCCTACTGGAAAAGCACCAGTGGTAAATAAATACAAGTTTCTTTGCTCCTAGGTAAATAAATGGAAAGGTGAAATGGATTTTAGTACTTTATTTTTATTATTTTTTTTTTGGTCTCCCTAAAAGGTCTCCCTCTGTCACCCAGGCTGGAGTGTTGTGGTATGACCATAACTCTTAGAGCCTCAAACTTATGGGCTCAAGTGATCCTCCTGCATCAGCCCCCCAAATAACTAGGAATACTACTTGCCTGCATACATTATTGATACTATGTGCATGACACTATGCAAAGCTAATTTTTTAAAATTATTTTATTGTAGAGACAAGGTCTTGCTATGTTGCCC
The DNA here is from genome assembly GCF_002776525.5 of Piliocolobus tephrosceles. Lineage (NCBI taxonomy): Eukaryota > Metazoa > Chordata > Mammalia > Primates > Cercopithecidae > Piliocolobus > Piliocolobus tephrosceles. Next base: position 118,692,760 of record NC_045439.1, read on the forward strand.
AGGCTGGTATTGAACCACTGGCCTCGAACCACTGGCCTCAAGCCATTCTCCCACCTTGACCTCTCAAAGTGCTGAGATTACAGCATAAGTTTCCACACCTGGTCTTCCTTTTTGAAAGGATAAAAATAATGTAGAAATATGATGTAATGTATGATTTATAAAATATAAACCATGTTATATAAAAATTACGGTAATAGACTCTGAAATATAATAGAATAATAAGGAATGAGAGAAAAACATGAAGAAAATAGTATGAAATTCTTTGTGAAAAATCACATTTGTTCATATGCTATTTAAGCGTAATTCATTTTTTAAAAAAGAGATAATAAAATCAGTGGAAAACATACAAGAAACATTAAAATGTGCACAGTAAAAGGAAGAATACAGTAAGAAAGTATTAGCAAACTAACAGAAGAACAGAAAACCAAACATCACATGTTCTCACTCATAAGTCGGAGTTGAACAATGAAAACACATGGACATAGGGAGGGGAACATCACATACCGAGGCCTGTCAGGTGTGGGGGGCTAGGGGAGGGATAGCATTAGGAGAAATATCTAATGTAGGTGATGGGTTGATGGGTGCGGCAAACCACCATGGCACGTGTATACCTATGTAGTAGAAATACCTAATGTAGGTGATGGATTGATGGGTGCAGCAAACCACCATGGCATGTGTATACCTATGTAACAAAACTGCACATTCTGCACATGTACCCCAGAACTTAAAGTATAATAAATAAATAAATAAGATAATTAAAACCAAAGTTAGCCTCATAACGATAAATGTAAATGGTTTACATTATTTCAAAAGTAAGTGACACTCAAAATTTTTGTGTGTGATATGTTAAATAACTGTATGCTATTAAGATGAGGAAAATCTAAACTAAGCACATAAAATGCCTTATTGTCATCTACATCTAGATTTTCCAGATCAATATTCTTTGGTCCTTTGTAAGACATAGTTTCCCTTTTTCATGTTAAAAACAAAACTATTGGTAGAATAAGCAGTATACTATCTTTTCAGAAAAAAGCCTAAATTTCATATGCTCACCAAATTCAGCCATAATTTTGTGTTAATATAATGAGGCCATTATTATTTTTCCTGTTAATTTTTGATGGTACCACTCTTAAACAGTTTTGAAAATTGTTGAAAAATAAAATGAGCACAGCCAACCAAAAGTACAGTATGAAATGTTTTTCAGTTTGCACTCTAAAGCAATTTCAAGTAAATTAAACTAAATTGAAATAGTAAGGAGAAAAATCACATAATGAAAATTCAAATTTTCCATATTTATTCTTGATGGGTGCAAACATATAACTATAGCATGAAATCAATAAAAGAAAATATAGCAATAACATCACCTTGGTATAATACAATAATAAAGTCATAACATCTGATATAAAAAGTTAGCTCCTCATGGCAATATCCACAGAGACATTAGGAAGCATAACTTAAAATTATATTTCTTGGGTATCAAATGATTGAGGTCCCAGAATATGCCAATTTTCTGTCAATATCTGCAACCCAAAGATCTATTACTTACTTGGGAGAGCATCTCACCTTTCTGCAGATCTCTCTGTCACCCAGGCTGGAGTGCAGTGGCAAGAATTTGGCTGACTGGAGCCTCAACCCATCTGGGCGCAAGTGATGTTCTCTTCTCCATTCAGCCTCTGAGTAGCTGGGACCACAGGCACATGCCACCACATCCAACTAATTTTTTTTTTTTTTTGTATCTTTTGTAAAGATGAGTTCTATTTTGTCTAGGCTGAGAGAATTGCCTTTTTAGAAATGATAAATATTTTCATATAGGAGAATTGGAGCAAAATTCACCCCTAGTTATCTAAAAGATTATATCTTATAATCTAGTTATCAACTAGATTATAAAAATAAATTAAACAAATGTATCTCTTAAGAAAGGTTAAGTATATGGACATCACAGGCAATTGTACTTTTTAGACTGCATAGTGTGTGTATAAAATTAAAATAATGTTTATATAAAAGAAAATATAGTAGAGGAAAATGAATTGGCTTTATAGGAAATACAGAAAAAATGTGCCCTTGTTCAACTGTTTATTACCTTGATATTTGTCAAAGTATATCACATATTTTAATTATTTCAAATTAGAAATTAGATTATTCTGAATAGAATACGATGTAGCTTGAGTAAAAAAGTCACCCATCATTCATCCTGAGTGAAAAAGACAGTTATATAGGCCAGTCAAGTGAGTTTATTTTATACACAAGCCCACACATGCACACATACCTCATTTGCTTATCACAAAATGTCTGTAAAATGCATATTATACTTGAGTGTTTTAAGAAAATATTTCTCAGAGTTGTTAAGTAACCTGCTCCATTTTAAACGACTAACTGATGTCAGTCTGAGATCCAAAACTAATTCTGTCTGATTCATATATCTGTCTTTTGTTTATTTTGTTTTTGCTTGTAATTTTTTGGTTTGTTTTCAAAATACTTGAAGGTGTGTACAGTTCCATTACCAGATGGGTTTTAGTGGGAAGCAGAAATGGGGAGAGAATGTCAGTTTTGGAGTGACCTTAACAGCTGCTACTAGATGCATAACCGTAAGTTATAAAGGAATATAAAGGAGAATGCCTACAATCATATCCATGTCCAAATAAGGCCTTCATTCCCAAACTCAGGACATTTTGAAAATAGTTGGGGGTGGAGATGTGAGACCATATGATATTTCAGAGACCATATGACATTTGAGAGACCATATAACATTTATTTTTGTTTCCTAAAACAAAACACAGAGAGCATCTCATGAAAAACTCAATTTAAAAACAGGTAAAATGAGGGTTTACATGGGTAGTCTGGAAGACAACTAATAATTCCCACAAAAATTAACTATTTCTTTTAAAAACAGGAAAATGGTTAAGGCTTATTATTTTGATTCTGTAACTTGGAAAGAAAACAGAGGGGAAAAGAGGCATCATCATAAACACTCTCGAATTTATGTCTTTGCATAATGTAGAGAAAAAAGAAAATCCATAAAACTTTGAATAAATACATTGTTTCAGCACACAAGATAAGACACCATATACTCCTTTACAGCCAAATATTGATTCCCCACTCAGTCTTAGAGTGAGGAATAGAGGGAGAAAGTGCCAGGAAAAGACTGGTGAAATGAGGGGAATGAAGGTACATGAGATGGCTCATCGATACAAGCAAAGCCTTGGTGGCTCCGTGCTGAATTAAGGAAGAGATTTGAAAGCAAGGCTATTTCCCTAGCGGCAGTAAAACTGCCTCCTGGAAAGAGAGCAAGCTATGGGGTTAGACATTTAATAAAACTTTAGGTGAGAGAAAGAGTCCAGGTCTTTCACCTAAATTGAACACCAGTTGAGCTCATCTGCTTATTGTCCACACACTCAGGCTAGGGAAAAAGTGGGCATATTTCAAAACTCAATCCTGAAACTGTAGCTTGATGTGAAAAAGTAGAGACAAATTCGCCCATGCTACATCAAAGTGTAAGAAGTGCCCATCTTAAGCTGGGCAACCTGAAAGTCATCGCAAGTATGAAATCACTTTTTAGTAATAAGACAAGGAAAAAAATAGCATAAAAGAACATGCAAACAAAGTATTAGGAATCCATCCTATGAAATGCAAGTTTTAAAAATGACACAGTGTCCAAAAATAATTATATAGAAAGATGCAATGAAAACAAAAATTCAAAGAATCCATCAAGGACATACACACAAAATTAAAATGAAATGAGAAATCCAGAGCCAAAAAATACATATGTGGCTAAAATAACAATTTACAAAATAACACAATTAGAAATAGCAAAGCAAAGTATCTGTAATGTAAATAATTTTAAACCATTTTATAGAGTCAATGTTTGGCAAGGTTGTCCACAAGTAAACACTTTTTACTTTTGTTTGTGGCAACCATTAAGCAAGTCTGTTAGCATCATTTTACCAACAACATGTGCTCACTTTGAGTCTCCTAGTCATATTTTGTTAGTTGTCATTGTATTCAAACTTTTAAAACTTAGTATTATATCTGGCATAGTGCTCTGTGATTACTTATCTTTGTTATTAACATTGTAATTGTTTTAGGGTACCATGAAACACATCTACACAATATGGCATTGTAAATTGGTGTCACTTTTGCACAGGAATGTGGTAATATGGAGCAAAATTTAAAGTGTTCATATGATTTGACTCCACCATAATCTCAAAATTTAATCTAGAATATACTGACAAAAACATGTCAAGTTATGAATAAGAAGGCTTCTCATAACACTACTTGTTTAGCATCAAATTTCCAATTTACAACAAATTGGAAACAACCAGGATGTCTCTAGCTAGTAACCTAGAAAAATATGTAACCGATTAAAAATTTAGATAAAGCTGTATCTTTTGTGTGTATTGGGGATATATGAATAATAGTCACACTTCTGAAGAAATAGATACAGATGCCATAAATATGAACAGCTTTCTTATTGACAAAAATAACGCTAACAATGTGGCATAATCACTAGCCAGTTTAACTACTTTATTCCCAGAAATAAACATATCCATGTATCATTAAGGATCTCCACAGGGTAATAGTGGACCCTGCTTTAGTAAACTCATTAAATTGTGAAACAGAATTAAAATAAACTGAGAACAGAGTGCTCCCAAAAGAGGTAGTGACTTGAGACACAGGTTCAGATCTTTATTTCCTCTCTCTCACCAATCTGATAACTCTCTGCTTCCTGAGGGAGAAGGACACAGATGATAATGAAAAAAAAAAAAAAAAAGTTATCCTCTTGTTAACTGTATTGTCTGAAGGAATGAGTGGAAGTTTTTTTTCCTTGAGCCATGGCCAGAAACAACTAGAGGAATAAAGTATTTCCTCTAATGATGTGAATAAAGCAAAGTGTGGAGCAATGTTACCTTCCAAGCATCTTTATGCAAATTAATGCATTTTTTTGTTGTTATTTGACATCTCACTTCACAAATGAGATTCAACCTGCATGTAGGAAATGAAAAAGATGATCTTGACTTGAAGAAAACTAACATTTCATCCATAAAAGTAATTTTTGATTTATGGGCTGAACTTGCCCATAAAAACTTTGTGAGAAAGAAAGTTTATCTTCAACTTTCTTCACCTTCCTGTCTCCTTTTCTATGTTTCCTTTTTGCTTCCAGATCCCACTATTTTTTTCTAACATTCTTTAGGCTATACGTGTCCATACATTTCCTGGATCTTCATCTCTTACCACAGAATGTAGAGTTAGTATCTTAAGTCATTACATATCCTAAAAAAAAAACAAAAAACAGGTAGATCCATATTAAACAGGGTTTCATAGAAAGGTATGGATTTGAATTCTGTTTCTTTCCTTAGTGTTCTAGATGTAATGTATTGAGCAAGTTACTTTAGATCCATTAGCGCCACTGTTGTTGTTTTTTCCCATACTTAAAAAACAAATATATATAATTAACTACAGTTTTTCTTATTAAGAAATTCCTAGATGAGTGGACATTTAATTACATTGTAATTATTAAGCAAAAGCAGAAAATACCATGACATTTTTCCAATGGTGGCTATCAGGATTTAGAAATAGTCCATTAAAAGGTTTATTTTTAGGCAAATTTTTCTTCCTAGAATCCATGGGTTATGTATCTTGAGTGTAGAAAATAATATTTGGATATTTTCTCATATGCCAGATATATATATATACATATATATATGTGTGTGTGTGTGTGTGTATATATATGTATATATATATGTATACACATATATATATATATATATATCACAGTTGTATGACTATAGACCTGACCACATCATAATCAGGAGACCACAAGGTGAATTGGAGACATACTCAGTTAACATGAGCAGTTCTAAAGTATTTTTAAATATCCGTATGATCACTTGGTTTATTTGCCTAAAAAACAACCATTAACACATGAAAGAATTTTGTGAAAAATCCCTTGTCAATGTGAATTAATTATTCTTGACCATTTAAGAGAAATACCTATATAATAGCTACCAAAACTGTTAGGCTAAACCAATTAGTTGGAGTAAGGATGCTACACAAAAAGATTAATTCAGTTATAAATTAATTGGCCTAATACCAGTTAATATGGAATTTCCTTTATATAGACACAGCCTAGAGTTCCAAATAAAAATGCACTATACTGTGCCAGAAAGAAAATAAAATGAATGCATAAAATATTAGCAAAAATTGTTTTAAAGTATGTAGTAACAATTTATGACAGACTATCAGTAAGAGAATTGTAAATTTGGAAATAAAACTCATTCTTCTCCACTTAATCTCTTCTTTTTCTTTTATTTTTTATTAAAATATTTCAAACATCTGGAACTTTACCATTTAGGAAATTTGTGGTTAATTTACCTGGTAGAGCATATTGACATGTAACTCTCAAAATTATTTGTTGTGAACTATGTCTGAGACCATGCATTACTGTTCTTATATCTATCTACTTTATAATCCTTTCACTCTCTTTCCCCTAAAATGTGCTGATAAAGCTAGAATTATGTAAATGTTACTAGTTACTATAATCAAAGAAATGCTTCTACGTAGGCATCTTCCCTTTCCATTCTATGAACACCCACATACATTATGTGTGTGTATGAACACACATATACATATGTGCACACACACATATTATTCATTTTTAGAAATGAGCCTAATCATATATAATATATTTATATATTATATATATGCAAGAGACACAGCTTTAAATTATACAGAATGACTAAGTTGTCATAGAGCCTGCTATTTGAGTGGAAGAATATCTATTGGATTCTTTTTATAGCCAACCAAAAAAATAAAAAACAAAAAACAGAAAGCCCCTCCCTCCAATGTTTGTCATTTAAGTCCCAACTGTGCTGTAGCCTTTAACTGTGTAAGACAGCAAGACAGCACATTTTGTAGATTAAACCAATAAACTCACAAACATAAAAGAAACAAATCTCATAATTGCGGATTTCAATTAAAGGAAGGGGGATCAAAGCAAACATTCTGCTGGAAATTACACAGCTGCTATCTATACAAAATGAGAAAAACGTCTAGAGCCAGCCATAATTTTACAGAGGCAAAAAAAAAAAAAAAAAAAAAATGCAGCAAACCCTGCAGTAGGACAGATTGTCTATGCTCCTCACGTTCCAATCAGTAATACAGAAATATTGAGTAATAAATTCCTTGCCTCTCTCCATCTGAAAAGCTCCCACCATCTGTGAAAGACAATTTGTAACAGCCTCAATATTAAGATTCAGTAAACAGACAATCACTCCCCTTGTGCCAAGCCGTGGCTACATTTGGAGAAAAGCATAAAGCAAAACAATTAGTAACACCGAGACCCCCCTATTACAAATTATCCAGCCACCAAAACAACTAGTTTCAATTTCAGTTTCCCTTCAACTGGAGAGGAATGCAGGAGATCCTGCACATTTGGCTACCTCCGTGGCCCATGCGTAGGCCTCATCCTAATGCGTTGAATTATTATTGATGGCTGAGGCAGTTCTGCTCTATTGGTGAACCAATAATGTCAAGGCACTACCTGCAAGATTAATTATAGGAGAGAATAGGCTGAGGTTTCTTGGGACTGAGACATTAATATAGACTGAGCATTAGTTTCAGGGGATTCAACAGACAGTTGAACTTACGCCTCAAACAACGTGATTCGCACTAAATCCCTGTAGCTGTATCTTAGCAGCATGTGGAAGCTTAGAACAATTGTTTTTAACTATGAGGTACAGCACATTATGTATAATAATAAAAAAAAACCCTAAAATACAAAATCAACAGTTCTACCTGTTACAAATTCAACCTGAGCTTTGCAGAGAGTGTAGATGATACTATTTATTTCACCACAAAGAAAAGGTGACACCACTTTCCTCATGCGTTTGTCCTTGGAACATGTAAAATATGTTCTTATTTACTGCATTTTCTAGGGTTTTGAGTAGGGTGACAAATCTTCCTGGTTTTCTTGAAAAAATATCAATTCCCACTTGGTATCCTGGAGTGATTATTAAAAGCACACACATTTTATTCTTAAACTGTCGTGGTTTGGATGATAAGTTATACAATCACTTTACTTCTAAGGCATATGGAGCCTGAAGCATTTTCTCACTGTGGCTATAGCCATCTTTTATGTAAATATTTTATTTGCTTATGATATGCAGATATTTGTACACTTTCTTGGAAATAAAAATTTTAAAGAAGCTGAAGTGCGAAGTTAAATCGAAGGATATGCTACAGTTGTAATCTTAGTGAAATTTAACTTAGTGAAATTTAATTTATAACATAAATGTATATACAAATATTTAAATATATGTATATACTCATATGATATCAGGTAACATTCATTTGATTCTTAATTCTTAATCTGTACTAGACACTCATCAAATGATTTTACATATTCTGATTCTTGCTTTATAGATAGATATGTGTGTGTAAATATTTATGCATATATAGATGTATGAAATCTGTATATATCTATATGTATGTGTATATAAATATTCCATAAATCTATATATGTATGTGTATATATGTGTGTGTATATATACACAACATATACATGTGTATATATACACATATACATATATACACATATGTGTATATATACACACACATATATAAACATATGTGTGTATATACCTATATATGTATACATATATACACACATAAAATATGTATGGGATCTCTATATATACTCTCTATACATTCTCTCTATATATTTTGTTAATATTTTCAACTGAAAAAAGTGAGGCACAGATGGATGAATGATCATGTTCATGGTTACAGAGTGAGCAAATAGTAATGTTCAGATTCAAATTAAAAAACTCTGTCCTTAGTATCCAGTCTGTAACCAGTTAACAAGCTCTTATAATTCATATGTGTATGCATTTAATACATGCATTGTGGAGGTTTCTGTATCAGTCTCACTATTTAAATCATCTGGAGTATACCAGAGAAAACAAACCATGGTAGCAAAACTAGTAAGGCTAAAGAATTACAACCATGCACTGCTGAATTTGTTATTGTAACTAGGAGGCTATTTTGTATTCTAACATGGAATAGTTATCTCAAAATAATTTATTTTACTTTGCAAGTTAATGCTATTCTCGACTATCTCTCTATTCTCCTCCCAGCAGCAATCAAAAGGAAATTGAAAAAAAAAAAATCCAGGATAGATTCGATCTATTGTCTTAAAATGTCACGACTGTGGAGCATATGATAGTTAGAAATAAGTTATCAGGCATCTCCACACGAGTAAAGACAAATGTCTTTGTCAGTTTTAAATAGACAGGGAGGAACACTCTGCTTGTGAAGGAAACTAAATTCCAAGTAACTGGAAGGACTGCATTTATATATATGTATACATCACCTATCACCTGCACTTCTGTTTAGAGTTTTTCAGTAGAAAATTTATAATTAAAAAATCTTGTAATCTGAATACACCATATACAGTTATGCATGTTAAGAGTCTGTCTAGTTTTATTGGTGTTATTATTTCACATGAGGAAAACACAAGAATAGAGACAACACATTTTGCTAACCAGAGAAGATGAGGAGCAAGGGTCAACCTGTCTGTAAGATTCTTTCCATGGTGCCTTAGATCACATTTAAAAGACTAAGTTAAACAAAGTTTAGAAGGATTCTCTAGCTTTTCTAGCATTCCATAGTTGTACCTGCCTCCAGGAGATTTTCATGTTAGTTGATAAAATGGTCCTCTTTCTATGGCTCCCCATCTAAATATACTCTTTAGTTATTAAATAAACATTATGTTTCAGGCACAGTTCAACACTGGGGTAGATGCTTGAGCAGTGAGGTGAATGAGACACACAAGGAATCTGCCCTCATGTGTAAAACCTTGTGGACGAGGTAAGTAATGAATATAGAAATGAAAAGACAACTGGAGTATTTGCTCACTCTTCTTTTTGCTGATAAAACCTTTAACACTTTTCTTCTGTTTAATTCAGTGTCACCTCTGACTTGTCTTATTTCTGTTATCAGTACCTTGCCAAATTCTTGTGATTCGATATTTCAGGGAATTTCCTTCTTGTTCCTCTTTTCCTTTCCATTCTTCTGAGATCTTCAACCACAAAAGGCATGTTTAAAATTTATGATAGCAGCTATGAAGTCTTTAGTATTATTTCCTTGGGTTTATTGATTTTCTGTAATTATCTTTCTAAAATGAACTGCATCTTCTTTTCTTATATATTGTTTGGCTTGTTTGTCTTTAGTATTGAATATATATTATGTGTTTATATTTGTGACTGTCATAAATTTATTTAAGGTTTTTAGCTCAGAATTCTCCCTGTTTGAATCTTATTATTAAAATATGATTTATTATTAATTCATTATTAAAATGTGGAATTTGGGTGCCGTGTGTTGAATTCATAAAACTCCTTAGTTAATGGCACATCATCGTCACTGATCTGTGCCGCAAAACTCTTGAAAAATGTTATTTACTTTATTCTGTATTCTTTATTCCTATTTTCCTCTCCCTTATACTACATAGAAAGACATTTTATAATGTTTAACATGGGAAAAATTTTGGTATACATTTTTTTTAAGTAGGCATTTATATTCAGTGCTTGAATTTTAAGTTGCATAATAAAAGTGTTGGATATTCGATTTTAGAGATTTGTCCATGTTGTTGTTTTCATATCTAGTCTTTTAACAGCTGGCCAGGGTTTCATGGTGCATGCCCATCAAAGCAAACTGCACACTTGCCTGCTGATGTACAACTTGCTGCAACAAGTCTCACTGTAATACCATACTTGAATATATTCCCTTATACTTACCTATGAAATAAGGTCTTTGGTTATGTACCAAGTCGATTTTCTGTGTCATAGTTTATGAAAGGAAAGAGTTAACAGCAGGCCTGTGATCTATTTTTTCCACCTCTTCTTTAGGAATGGGACAGGATGAAAGACTTTCCAGTGAAACCATCTTTTAAACATATGAATGCCAAGACTTCTGCAAAACATATCTTGATATTTTCTAGTGGGTGGGCCCTTATCTTTGAAATATTGTGGCGAACTCTATGAGTTTGACAGAACTACCACAACAGAATACCATAGATTGAGTGGCTTCAACAACAGAAATTTATTTTTTCACAGTTCTAGGGGCAAGAATTACAATATTGAGGTACCAATAGGTTTGATTTTCTCTGGTGTCTCTCTCCTTGGCTTGCAGATGTCCACTTTCACACTGTGTGTTCACATGGTTTTTCCTCTGTGTAAGCACATCGCTGATGTCTCTTTGTATGTCAAAATTTCCTCTTATGAGTACACAAATCAAATTGAATGAAGGTCTACTTTAACAGTCTCTTTTTAACTTAATTATCTCTTTAAAGGCCCTGTCTTCAAATACAGATACCTTCTGAGATACTGGGGATTACAGCTTTGACATACGAATTTTAGGAGAACATGATTCAGCCTAAGTACCTGGTTGGTCTATTTTGCTTATTGTCAATTCACCTAGAATATCCCCTTAGAAAATGTCTTATAGACCAGATAATTTTCAGAATATAACATAAAAATACTTCATGACTTGCATAGCTCCCTTTTGTGTAAGTTATATCCTTCTAGCATAGCTGAGACCTATATGTTAAATCTGTGTCTGACACACTGTAAAATAAAAACTTAGGACTCAAGAAAAGTCCTGGATTTCTCCATGCCTCTTCTGGCTTCACAATTACCCATGTGTTCTGTAACAGGGCTATATATGCAAAGTGGCCACCAAGTGCCAAAGGAGCAAAGAAGCTGCAGAAGGAGACAGACAAATCCAGTTTGTTGGTTTTGAGTGATTTATTAAGGGAACTTGCAGAAAGAATAGTGGCCTTGGGCAACCACAACACAGGTAGATTTTTACACTGTGAACTCTCAGACCCACGGCTTATACTTTGGGGAAAAAGCCTATGTACGCTGGAGGAATGTGTAAGTCGTTGCAGACATTTCAGCCTATAATTTCCGGGACTATAAGGGTTGTTTTGGAGGAAACTTGCTGTGAATAGGTGTTCTTACATAGGAGCAATAATACAGCAACTAGACATTTTGGCGACATTCCTGGACTGGGATTAGTCAGATGTTATATGGCAGATTAGCATTTAATAAAGTCACTCTTGTCCCTGTATCATGGTCCTGGAATTATTAGTAAATTTTGATATTTAATAAGATCTCAGATTCATGTGTGTCTTACTGAACAACTAACACTTTTTGTTGTGATGTGCAGTTGTAGAAACTGATGGGGTTTTTTGTTCTTATGTCTACACATTATCAGTCCTTCTATCACTCTATTCATAAGGACTTTAGAATCATAACACTTAATTAACCTTTTTAATTTTAAAACATATTGAGGATCTATTGATCATATTTTTCTACCATGTTATTAAACAACTCATTACTATGTATTATCTTTTTTTGTATTAGAAAATGTTGAAAGGTATTCAAAAAGAGAAGCCAAAATACCTTGTAGTATAAGAAGGAATAAAAAAAATACGAAAAATGTATGATGACATGTATCTACCATTTTATTATCATCTGGAGTAAATTTATTGCCCCCAAAATTTTGTGTTCTACCTATTTATCCTTCCCTCTTGCAACTCCTGTCAACCACTAATCTCACTGTTTCCATAATTTTGCCTTTCCTTCATGTCATATAGTTGAAATTATACAGTATACAGTCTTTCTAAATTGACCTCTTTCACTTAATAATATATGTTTAAAGCTCCTCCATGTCTTTTTGTAGCTTTATAGCTCTTTCTTTTTAGGAGTGAATGATATTCTATTGTTTTAACACAGTTTATTTATCTATTCATATACTGAAAAACATCTTGGTGGCTTCCAAGTTTTTGACAGTTATGAATAAAGTTGCTATAAACATCTGTGTGTAAGTTTTTGTAGACATAAGTTTTTAACTCTTTTGGGTGAATACCAAGAAATGTGATTACTGAATAGTATGATAGGAGTATGTTTAGTTTTGCAAGAAACTGCCACATTTTGTTCCAAAGAAACTGCACAATTTGCATTTTCACTAGCAATAAATGAGATTTCCTATTGCTCCACATCCTTGTCAGCATTTGATATTGTCAATGTTCTAGACTGTGGCCAATTGTAATATGTATGTAGTAGTTTTTTATTATTGTTTTAATTTTCATTTTCCTGATGACATATAGTATGAAACATGTTTTCATATGCTTATTTGCCATCTGTATGTTTTCTCTGGTGAGGTTCTGTTTAGGTCTTTCGCTGATTTAAAACTCTAGTGTCTTTTAATTGTTGAGTTTTAAGGGTTCTTTGAATATTTTGCCTAATAGGTTTTTTTTTTTTTTTTTTTTTTTAATCAAACGTGTGTCCTGAAAATATCTTCTCTCATGCTTGTGTTTTAATTCTCTTGACAGTATCTTTTTCAGGACAGACATTTTTAATTTGAATAACATCTATTTTATTAGTTTTTTCTTTCATCAGTCATGCCTTTGGTGTTGTATCTAAAATGTCATCACCAAATCAAAGGTCATCTATTTTTCCTTATGTAATCTCTAAGTGTTTTATGGTTTTTCAATTTAACATTTAGGTCTGTAATTCATTTTCAGTTAATTTTTGTGAATGGAATGGTCTGTGTCTAGAGTCATCTTTTTGAATGTGGATGTCCAAGTGTACAATGACTGTTTGCTGAAAAGACTACAAAAGATCTTCAAACAGTTCATAAAAATATTCTAAATTTTCCATGAATTTCAACTTTTCTCACAAAAATAAACTTGCATTGTCTTGTTGTAACATGTCTAAACAGGACCTAGTTTGAGGTACTAAGAAGAATATGACACCAGTTTGAAAATAACACCTATCAGAGCAACATGAATTCTGATAAAATGAAGCAAGAACAAGCATCAAAATTATGGTAAGGCTTGAGCAGAAACATAGAGAAATAATTGACCAAAAGCCTATGGGGAAAATATCCAAAATAAATCAGCAGTTTACAAATTATAACTGATGTTAAGAAGGGATGAGATAATGTTGAAGCTGAAAGCTCAAAAGAGCAGACTATCCACCTCAGTTTATGAGAAAAGAAAAAAAAAAAAAAAAAAAAACTTGTTTGTGCCCTAATTGAAGAGCACCAAAAATTAACAGCACAAATAGGTAACAACCTGTATATCTCAATTGGTCCAGCCTACAAAATTCTGATTGTAAAATCAAAGATGAGCAAACTTCCACTTTATGGGTGCCAAAACCATTGCACAGAGATGAGCTACAGATAAGAGTAGAGCTTTCAATTGGAATTTTAAACCAGTGGAATCAATATCATGAAACATTTCTTTGAAGAATTGTAACAAAAGATGGAACATGCCTTTAACAGCATGATCTTGAAGACAAAGAAGAATCAAAGCAATGGTACCAATATGTGGAAGTGGACTAGTCAAAGTAAAAGCAGATTAGTCAAGAGCAAATATTATGGCAACAGTTTTTAAGGATGCTCAAAGGAATTTTGATTGTTGACTTCCTGGAGGGCCAAATAATGATAACATCTGTTTATTATAAGAGTGTTTTGAGAAAGTTAGCCACAGCTTTAGCAGAAAACACCCGAGAAAGCTTCACTAGAGTCTTGTCTCCACCATGACAAGATTCCTGCTCATGCCTCTCAAACAACAACAATTTTACAAGAGTTTCAATGGGAAATCATTAGGCATCCCCCTTGCAGTTTTAATTTGGTTTCTGTTGATTTCTTTTTCTTCCTGATATTAAAAAATCTAAAAAGGGCAGCCAGTTTTCTTCAGTTGATTATGTAGAAAAGCGTTGACATCATTAAATTCTCAAGACTCTCAGTTCTTTAGGGATTGACTCAATAATTGGTACCATCTCTTACATAATTGTCTTGAACTTGGTGGACTTAATGTTAAAAGTTTATATCTTTAATTTTTATCTTTAAATTCCAGTTTTCTACATATTTTAAAAATTTCCCTCATATCTTTCCTGCATTGTATTGCCTTTGTCCTTTGTGAAAGATCAATTGGCTATATTTATATGGGATTATTCCTTCACTCTCTATTATTTTCCATTGACCTATTTGTGTATTTCTTTGTCAATACAACCCTGAATTGATTACCCTAGTTTTATAGAAAGTCTCAAAGCAGGGTAGTATCAGTTCTCCAACGTTATTCTTTTTCTTTAATATTGTGTTTGCTATTCTGCATCTTTTGCCTATTCATATAAATATTAAAATAAATTTGTCATTATCTATAAGATAAATTGTTGGGATTTTATATAGAGATTATATTGAACCTGTAGATTAAGTTGGAAAGAATGATATCTTTACAATATTGAATTTTCCTGTTTATGAACATGAAATATCTCTCCAAGTTTTTAGCTCTTCTTTAATTTCTTTCATCACAGTTTTGTACTTTACTTCATATAAGTCTTGAACATAGTTTGTTAGATTTGTACATAAATATTTCTTTTCTGGATGCTAATGTAAAGGTTATTGCGTTTTTTAATATGCAAAAGTTGCCAATGTAAAACACAAAAAAGTGCTTGCATTATAAATACATTTGTTGCAAATAACAAAAAGCCCAAATATCAATGGCTTTAACATAAAATAGATTTACTGTTTCCTTATACTTACAAGATGCTCCTTCACATAACAGACTATATACCAGGTACACAGAAGAAGGAATAAAAACCAAAGAAATTTATGAGACTTTGTTTTAATCAGGAAGATACTAAAACTCTCACTGAAGGTTTTTATCAAATTCCTCTTACATATTATTGGCTAGAATTTTATCTCATGATGAAACTTTGCTGCAAGAGAATATAAAAAGGTGTGTATTTTGAGCATTACATGTTGAAACTTCAATATGGATATTTTTACAGTGGGGAAAAAAGAGTACAACAGATATTGAATAGACAACTAAGAGTTAGGGCTAAATTAATACTTCAGAAACTTATGTGTAGAACAGCTGAATATTTGAAAGAACAGGCCAGCAAACATATTAGACTTGAGTTCTCTAATTTATGTATTTATTTTAAATTAATATAAAAATAACCATCTGTTTCTGTAAAGCATATGGTTGTTAAATAGATATTCAATAATAAAATTTGCTTCATTTATGAAAGAAATAGTTGCTTGGAATTTTTTACAAGAGACATTAGCAAATGATGCTAGGAATAAAAATTTATTCATAATTTATCTATTTTGCCATACTATGAAAAAATAATCACCATTAGAAAATATAAAAGGGACCTGGGGTTTTAGTGAATCTCTGACAGGGACCTGGGGTTTTAGTAAATCTCTGACATATCCCTTGCCATGATCACAGAATCTGTATGTATATCATCTTCTTGTATAATCTGGCCAATCACTGCTCTTTGAAGTAATCATTCCTTTGATTGAAATTTTAGCTTCTTTTGTTGCATGAAACTATTTTTAACAGATTGTATATTTACTTGAGAAGTTGTCTTTTTATATGACTACACTATATGTATCAGAAATATGACTTATTCACTTATATATCCTTGTTTTATCTAACTAATTTTTAGCAAAGTGGGTTCCTCACATGCACTTGTAGAACAAACATTAATAAATCGAACAAATACTGATGGCCTCATGATTCCACAAATTTGTTGTGTTTAGCAAATTTGTCTGAAACATAATTTCAACCCTAAACAACATATAAACTAAACTTTATGCTCCTGAGGGGTGTGTGTGTGTGTGTGTGTGTGTGTGTGTGTGTGATTTTCACATTTTAGTAACAATCTGTAAGATAGGGATGCTGTGCAAAGTTCAGTAGTTTTTATGGGTTTTTGTTGTTGCTGTTGTTGTATTTTATACCTTCATAATGTCATGAGAAAATTTATGAATTCACACATGTTGATTGATATGATTTGGATGTGTCCCCACCCAAGTCTCATCTTGAATTGTAGCTCCCATAATTCCCATGTGTCATAGGAGAAACCTGGTGGGATGGAATTGAATTATGGGGATGGGTCTTTCACATGCTGTTGTCATGATAGTGAGTTAATTTTCACAAGATCTGATGGTTTTATAAGGGGTTTTCCCCCTTTTGCACTGGAATTCTCTATTGCCTGCTGTCATTTAAGACACGACTTTGCTCCTCATTTGCCTATTGCCATGATTGTGAGGCCTCCCCTGCCATGTGGAACTGTGAGTGAATTAAATCTCTTTCCTTTGTAAATTACGCTGTCTTGGGTATGTCTTTATTAACAGTGTGAGAATTAATAATACAATAAATTGTTACTGGGAGTGGGGTGCTGTTGTATAGATACCCAAAAATGTGAAAGTGACTTTGGAACTGTGTCACAGGCAGAGGTTGGAACAGTTTGGAGGACTCAGAAGAACATAGGGAAATGTGGGAAAGTTTGGAACTTCTGAGAGACTTCTTGATTGGCTTTGACCAAAAGGCTGATAGTGATATGGACAATAAAATCCAGGCTGAAATGGTCTCAGATGGAGATGACGAACTTGTTGAGAACTAGAGTAAAGGTCACTGTTGTTATACAAAGAGACTGGTGGCATTTTGCCCCTGCCCTGGAGATCTGTGGAACTTTGAACTTGAGAGAGATGATTTGGGGTATCCGGTAGAAGAAATTTATAAGCAGCAAAGCATTCAAGACGTGACAGAGCATAAAAGTTTGCAAAGTTTGCAGCCTGATGCAGTAGAAAATAAAAAACTCTTTTTCTGCGAAGATATGCAAGTCAGCTGCAGAAATTCATGTAAGTGACAAGGAGCCAGATGCTAATTTCCAAAGCAATGGGGAAAATATCTCCAGGGCATATCAGAGACCTTCATGGCAGTCCCTGACATCACAGGCCTGGAGGCCTAGAAGGAAAAAATGGTTTTGTGGGCTGGGCCCAGAGTCCCCCTACCTGCTCTATGTAGTCTCCAAACATGGTGTTCTGCATCCCAGCTGTTTCAGCTCCAGTTGTGACTAAAGGGGCCATCACACAGCTCAGTTTGTTCCTTCAGAGGATGCAAACTTCAAGCCTTGGCAGCTTACATGTGATGTTGGACCTGTGGGTGCACAGAAGTCAAGAATTGAGGTTTTGGAACCTGCATCTAGATTTCAGAGGATGTACGGAAATGCCTGGGTGTCCAAGCAGAAGTTTTCTGCAGGGGTGGGGCCCTCATAAACAACCTCTGCTAGGGCAGTTCAGAAGGGAAACGTGGAGTTGGAGCCACCACACAGAGTCCCCACTGGAGCACTGCCTAGTAGAGCTGTGAGAAGAGGGCCACTTCTCCTAGACCCCAGATGGTAGATCCATTCACAGCTTGCTCCACATGCCTGGAAAAGCCACAGGAGCAGAACTTCCCATGCCATGGGAGCACACCTTTTGTTTTAGCATGAACCGGATGTGAGACATGGAGTAAAAAGGAGATTATTTTGGAACTTTAAAGTTTAATGACCACCCTATTGAATTTCAGATTTGCCTGGGGCCTATAGCCCCTTTGTTTCTTCCATTGGATATTTACCCAATGCCTGTACCCCCATTGTATCTGGGAAATAACTAACTTGCTTTTGATTTTATATCCTCATAAGTGGAAGGCACTTGCTTTGTCTGAGATGGGAATTTTGACTGTGGACTTTTGAGTTAATACTGAAATAAGTTAAGACTTTGGACTGTTGAGAAGGCATATTTGGTTTTGAAATGTGAGGACATGAGATTTGGGAGGGGCCAGGGGTAGAATGATATGGTTTGGCTCTGTCCCCACCCAAAAGTCTCATCTTGAATTGGGAGGAATCTGGTTGGAGGGAATTGAGTCATGGGGGTGGGTCTTTCCTGTGCTGTTCTCATGATAGTGAGTGAGTTCTCATGAGATCTGATAGTTCTATAAGGGGAATTTTCCCTCTTTTGCACTGCACTTCTCTTCTGCCTGTTGCCATGTAAGACATTACTGCTCCTCATTTGCTTCTGTCATAATTGTGAGGCCTCTCTAGTCATATGGTACTGTGAGTCCATTAAGCATCTTTTTCTTTATAAATTACCCAGTCTTGGGTACATCTTTATTAGGAGCATGAGAATGGACCAACAAGTAGTTTCTCTATTTTATAAGATTTGTCTCATTTTTGCCTATTTTTGATAAGAAATTATGTTTTGTATATATTTAATTTGTTCCAACTTCAACACTTGTGGGAACCATTATAAGGTTATTCCCTCAAAGTTGCTCATGTTTCATGCTGAGAACCTGTGAATATGTCAAGAGGGACTTTACAGATGCAGATGTGATTAAACATCTTGAGATGGAGGGATTATCCTATATTATTTAATGGAACTAATGTAATCACAAAGATGCTTATAAGACGGAGGCAGGAGAGTCAGCCTCTGAGAGAGAGAGGGAGAGATTTCAAGATGTTACACTGTTGGCTTTGAAAATGGAAGAAAGGGCCATGAGCAAACAAATGAAGGTGGCATCAGGAAGCTTGAAACACAAAGAGAGATTCTCCTCTAGAGCCTTCAGAAGCAACAAAATCCCCAAATACCTTGATTTTAGCCCAGTCAGACTCATCCTGGACTGCTCTCCTACCAAAATTATGTTATTTTAAGCTACTATATTTTAGGTAACTGTAACAGCAGTAATAGGACACTAATACAACTCCCTAAAACAATTAATGAAAACAATCTCTTTTGGATGACACTTAAGAGTCTCTTTAAGTAAAATGTTCAATCCCTACGAATCCTGCTTAATCCCTCTTATGTACTCAAAATATAAGGGGACCCCAAAACTTTGCAGAGACTATGGCTCCTATGTCTTCAGTCAACTTTGTTCTTTTCTGATTATGCTGCAAGTATTGATTTATCGGTCAATCTTTTACCATTAAGTACAATGTTAGATGTAGGGTTTTTTGTAGATTATCTTTACCAAGCTGAAGGAGGATACCTCTCTATTCCTGTTTTCCTGAGAGTTTTTATAATAAATGGGTGTTGATATGTTTCACATTTTTTTCTGCATAGATTGTTATAATCAAGTGATTTTCATCTTCTAGGCTAAAATAATGTGTCATGGAATTAATTAATTAGTGACCCTTGAACTAGTCATATGTTCCTAGTGTAACCTTAATTGGTCATGGTCATGGTGTATGATTGTTATTACTAAATTAGACTTGCTGACATTTAAAAAATGATTTTGTGTTTATATTCACAAGTGATAGGCTCTATAATTTTTGTGCTTTCTTTTTTTGATATCAGATATCAGCACAATAGTAGTCTTATAAAATAAATTAAAGACTGTTACTTCCTCTTTACTTATCTGAAAGAGTTTGTAAACTCATACTAATACTTCAAAAGTTTGATATAATTCTTGATGAAAACAATTTGGGCATATAACTTTCTTTTTCAGGAGGTTTATAATTTAAAAATCCACTTGCTTAATAGCTATAAGATTATTCAAATTACCTATTTCATCTTGGGTAAGTTGTGAAAATAGTTTCAAGACTTGGTCCAGGTTGTCTAAGTTGTCAAATTTGTATGTTTTAGAGTTGTATATAGTATTCTTTTTTGCCTTTTTTATATCTCTAGGATTTATAATTGTATCCTATTTTTATTCCTGATATTTATACTAATAATTTGGTTATTCTTTTTTCCTTACTCTTACTAGATACATGTTAATATTACTGATTTTGTCAAAGAATAAACTCGGTCGTTTTCCAATATTTATGTTTTTATTTTTTATTTTATTCACTTATAGTCTTATTATTTTCTTTCTTATGCTTACTTTGCATTCATTTTACAGCTTTTTATATATGTTCTTTAAGTGGGAGACTAGATGATTTATTTGATGCTTTTAATTTTTTTAAATCTTTATTTATAGCTTTACATTTCTTTCTCAAAACTGATTTAGCTGTCTCCCACAAATTTTGGTATGTTGTCTATTCCATTATTTTTATTTCAATATACTTTCACAAATTCCTTTGAGACTCTTTTGACCCATAGATTATTTACAAGTGTCTAGATAATTTTCAAGTGTTTGAATATTTTTCTGTTGTCTTTTTGTTATTGATTTTTAGTTTGATACCTTTGTGATTAGAGAGCATACTCTGTATGATTTCTAGGGTTTTACATTTTTGAATTTTTTTAATGTTCCAGAATATTATCTTTCTTTGATTATGTTCTGTGGGCATTTAAAATTAATGTGTATTCTCCTGTTGTTGCTTGGCATGCTCTAGAAATATTGATTATATCTTGGTGGTTGATGGTGTTGCTGAGTTTTGCTGAAATTCTGTTTAGTTGCTCTACTAATTCTTCAGAGAAGGGTGTTGAAGTCTCTGATCATTATTGTGGATTCGTCTATTTATTCTTCAGTTTTTTTCAGTTTTCACTTCACATATTTTATAGCTCTGGTGTTCAGTGCATGAACTTTAGGATTGCTATATCTTTTTGGTAGATTGCCCTTTCTATAATTATATAATGTCCTTCTCTGTCTCTAGTAATTGTCTTTGCTCTGAAGTATACTTCATCTAATCTTTTATTCAGGCTTGTTTACAAGTTAATATGATTCACATTTTCATGATTTGTCTTTATCCATCCTTTTACTGTCAACCTGCCTATAACATTATACTTGAAGTGAATTTCTTGTTGACCAAAAATAATAGAGTCATGTTATTTAATCCACTCTGACAATATTTTTATTGGACAATTCAGACTATTTCCATTTAATATAAATATTGATGTTGGGTTTAAAGCCTATCATTTTATTTTTATTTTAGTTTATCTCTTTTAATTTTTTATTTTTTCTGCTTTTATAATGAGTAGTTTAACTGTTTTTTGACTTGCATTTCTCTGTGTGTGTGTGTTTTTATGTATATATCTATTTCTTTTTTTCTATAGGCTTTGTTGGTGGTTGCGCCAAGTATTTCTCTCTCTCTCTCTCTCTCTCTATATATATATATACACACACACACACATAATTTATCATGGTGTACTGGTGTTATCATTTTTATCAGTTCAAGTGAAATATAGAAATCTTACCTCTGTTTACATTTTTACTGCTCCCTGCTATAACTGTCTTAAATGCTTCTTCTACATGTAATAAGAACAAAATAAATCAGTGATATAATTTTTGACTCAATGTCAATAATAATTTAGACAACTCAAGAGAAGAAGAGTGTTTCATATTAGCAAATTTTTCCTTTGTTTCTTCATTTTTTGCTTTACTTTTAAAGAATTTTTTCCCTTTTATTTACTTTTTTTAATTTTCAATTTTTATAGATACATAACAGCTGTACATATTTATGGGGTAAAAGTGAAATCTTGATCCAAGCATACAATGTGTAATAATCAAATCATGGTAATTGGGATATCCATTACTTAAAGGACTTTTTTTTTTTGTTAGAAACATTCCAGTTTCTTACTCTTACTAGATATATGTTAATATTAACAGTTTCACTTGTTTAGTTATTTTGAAATGTACTATAAGTTCTTATTAACTATAGTCCTTCTGTTGTGCTACTAAACACTAGATCTTATTCTTTCTAACTATATTTTTTATACCAATTAAGAATTCCCACTTATTCTGCCCCTACTCACCCTTACTATAGATTTACTGGCAATAAATTATCTTAATTCTCACTCCTGTGAGATCATCTTGATTTTCTTTTCATTCTTGAAGGCAATTTTCACTGTCTATAGGATTCTGAGCTTTCCTGGCCTCCATTGTTTGTGAAGAAAAATTTCTGTCATTATAATAATTATAATTCAGTTTTTTTTTCTATAGTTTCAAAAGTATAATGAAGATGTATCTTAGTGACATCGATTTATTTAGTCTTATTCTGTTTGGTGTTCATTCAGTTTCTTGAATTTGTATCTTTTATGTTTTTTGCCAAATTTGGGGAAGCATTCCCCTATTATTACTTCAGATAATTTTTTACCCCAGTCTTTTGTCTTATTCCAGTGCTTTGATGACAGAAAATGTAGATATTTCACTATATGATAGTTTGCTACATAATGATATTTTGGTCAATGATGGGTCATATATATTATGGTAGTCCCATAAGATCATAATAGCATGATTTAACTGTACCATTTCTATGTTTAGATAAGTTTAGATAAACAAAGACTTACCGTTTTGTTACAGTTGCGTACAGTATTACATGTTGTACCAGTTTAGCCCAGGAGCAATAAGCTTTGTAGTATAGTAGATTATACCACTGAGATGTGTGTAAATATACTCTATGATGTTTGCACAATGACAAAATCACCCGAGGATGTATTTATCAGAATATATCCTCATTGTTAAGTGATATATGGCTATATTTTCACAGGTTGCTGGAGAATTTGTGTGTAATTTTTTCAGTTTTGCAGATTGTTTAATTTCTGCCTGCAGTCTCTCATTCGTTTTTTTTTTTTTGTTTGTTTTGTTTTGTTTTGTTTTTCTCCCCTCTATTCTACCCATTCACTGAATTTTATATTTTGGTAATTGAATGTTTAAATTCTAAAATTCAATTTGGCTCCTGTTGATATGTTCTATTTCTCTGCTAAGATGTTTCAACTCTTTGTTGACATATCCTTTTGTTTTTTAAGGACATTTGTTTGTAATTGCTTACTGAAGCATAATTATTATAACTGTTTAAAATATTTTTAGATGATATGAACATCTCTGTCATCTCATTGTTGGCATCTATTGCTCACCTTTTTAATCAAGTCTGATATCTTCCTACTTCTTGGTATGATAAGTGATTTATTATTGAAGACTTGAAATTTTTGTGTTATTTTGTGGGACACTAAATTTTCTTTAAACTTTCTGTTTTAACTGGCTTTCTGTGACATTGCTCCAGCCGAGGAAGAAAAGCACCTGGTTATAAATACAAGTCCGGTTCCTTATTCATCCTTCATTGAAACCCAAGGGGAGTGGTCTTTTGATACACTAGGTGAGTGCTGATGTGTTGGTGTCGCACATGAAATCTACTGACATTATGGTGAGAGTGGCTTTGTTATCACGGGGTAATGGTGAAATTCCTGATTCTCCAGTAAGCTTTCTCTGATGCCACCCAGGCATCGAGGAGGAGGGACACTACATTACTGATGAGTGGGGTGAAAGTCCACGTTCTTCATGTGGTTTTCACTGACATTGCTGGACAGAAGACTTGTTACAGGCTGATGGTGATGTATTGGTTTCCTATTTGACTTTCTCTACCATCAGGACAGCAGTTATTTTTTAACAAACTTGTGATTGTGAAAATCAAGATTTCCAATTCAGTCTTTGCTGACTCATTTGGGATGGGGCCACCATTTTTGTCAATGTTGTTTCCTTGATTTGTTTTTTGGTGTTTGCTGGAGTAGAGTGGTTATTAGGTAAAAGTTTTCTTTCTAGCTAGGCTGCTTTTCTCCTGATCCTTTGGCTAGAGAAAACAGCCATTTTCTGGAGAATTTTTTGTCTGCCCATTGGCATTTTCAAGCAGACAGCTTTCTCAACTCCAAGTCTAGTATATATGAAAGAAAAACTATCATTATGTTGTTTTTTAATTCCTGAGGTCCCTCACTGGTTTGCTGTCTTCTTTATACCTATATAGGCCTTTTTACGTTTATTTTATGTATAATGTACAAGGTTTTAGCTATGATTAGTGAGAGGAATAGGAAAAAGTATTTATCCTCCATCTTCCCAAAAGTGGAAGTCACTCCTAAAAATATGGCTTGAAGTTTCTAATGTTAGGAATTTTACAGATGTCTGTTTTTCTTATTTCTGACTATATTCCATAGGAATAACAAAGCCAGATGATTTTATTCCTTTTAAACCAATTAAATCATACCATATCTTAATTAATATTCCATTTTCATCTGGAAAGGATGCATGCTCTTCTGTTTTGAAGTAGAATGTTCTATAAATGTAATTTAGAAAACACTGGTTAACAATATAAACCTTCTATATTCATAATTGTTGTCCCTATAAATGTTATGTAAATGAATAGCATATGTGTGTTGAAATCTCAATTTTATAGTGTGAATTTATCTATTTCTGCTTTCAATTATTTTGATTTTTGCTTCATATATTTCAAAGTTCTGTTATTAAGCATGTATACATTTGAGATTATTATGTCATCTTGGTGAGCTAGTCTCTTTATCATTAAAAAACATCCCTCTTTGTCCCAGGGAATATAAATTGTTTTGAAGTCTCTTTTTAATATTAATATAGACACATAAGATTTTTATAGATAACAATGCCAAGGTATGGTCTTTTCTACTTCTTAACTTGAAAAACAAAACACGATGAAACTATCTTTTAACTTTTGACCTGTTTACAAGTAAAATTGCTTTCTTGAAGTCAACATATAAATTGACTTTGGTTCTGTATTAATTCTATCAATGGCTCCCTTTTATTTGGAGCTTGTAGCACATTTACAATTAACTTACTTTTCTATAATGTTGAGGTTGAATCTATCATTTTGCTCTTCATTTCTTTTGTTCTCAAGGTTCTTTTCTTCTTTTTTTTGTCTTTTCTTGGCTTCGAAGATATTATTTTTTAAAATTATTTTATTTTCCATATTAGCACATTATACCCACTTGTCCTTTATTGCATAGAAGAATGAGCACCAGACAAATAGAAAAATGAGTTGTGCTGTGTGCTTTGTTTTGTTTGTCATTAATTGATATTAAATTGACCAAGGTAGATGGGCATGGTGGCTCACACCTCTAATTCCAGCACTTTGGGAGGCCAAGGCTGAAGGATCACTTAAGCCTAGGAGTTCAGGAACAGCCCTGGCAAGAAAGCAAGACACCATGTATACAAAAAAATTTAAAATGAGCAAGCATGGTGACATGTACCTATAGTCCCGCCACTCAGAAGACTGAGGTGGAAGGATCAGTTGAGCCCAGAAGTTCTAGATTGCGGTGAGCTATGTTCACAATCCTGCAGTCTAGCCTAGGTGATAGAGTGGGACCTTATCTCAAATAAATAAATGAATGTTTTTAAAAAAGCACATTCATCTTTTTTGACCTCTTTAACCAACTGTAGTATTAGATGGTTTTAGCTGCTTAATTCTGTTTTATTATCTATATATAAACTGTCGTAATATACTTGCACAGCAAGCTTATAAATAGAGCTTCTAAATTTTTAATTAAATGATTAATTAATCTTAACCAAATAAATCAGATAAAACATCAAATATGCTTTGAGGCATAAACCAATATTATCTGCTCCAAATAATATTATTACATATATACAAATATTTTACATGGAATTTTCACTACTTAAAAAATTTAAAAGCACATTTTAGCAACATTTTTCTTATTTCAATTAGTGTGTTAATCATGTGCAAGCTATTGCAATTCATGTTTACAATTCTACAAAAACATAAGTAATTACAAATTCTTATAAAATGATATAGTCATAAATAAAATTCTGAAGTTGGAAATATTTGTTTTTATTGTCTTCTAATTTTTCTTCTCTTCCTTATGAAGTGTAATAACCCATGAAGGTGAGACAAGCATTTAAATTGCAAAAAAAAAAAAAAAAAAAAAAAAGAAGAAGAAGAAGAAAAACAATTAACTAATTCAATCAACTGGATGAGTCCTTGAATACACCAGGGAAGAATATCAAGTTTTAAGTAGTAAAATATTTTAAGTAGTAAAAGTTTCAAATAAGAAGTGCAATAGAAAATTTTGTTGCAACAAGATAGCTTCAAAGAGACCTTAATTACATATTGGTTATACTTTTCAAAACTTTTTTTATAAGCTGTAAAGGAATGCCTTCACATCATAATATCTGATATAGTAGTCATTTTTTTATAAAAGGACCCTGAAATTTTTTTTATTATTATTATTACTCCCTGTACTTAGCAAAGGTAATGATAAGTGTTTATGCCTCATTATGAAATATTACACAGTATTACAACAAGCAGATATTATTTTAAGGTTCTCTTTTATCCCAACATAACATGTTTCTCAAATATTTTTGAGATACAATTACCAATATCCTTTAAAACTCTGTTTATTCTTGTTTAAGCATTTGGATTTCAGAAAAACATTATGTCACTTGAATTTTTTTTTTAATTTTTATTCAAACTGTGAACCCAAAAGTATTTGAGGCAGGTTTCAATCAATTTAGAAAGTTTCTTTTGTCAAGGTTAAGGATTCACATGTAATAAAGCCATTCATATGGTTGGGGGACCTTAGAATTTTATTTTGGTTTACATTCTCCCCCTTCTGGCCAAGGTTTGCCAGAGATAGCATCAATGGCCACCAAATGTTTATTTTGTTCCATAGCATTGCCAGGGCTACAGGATTGTCTGCCCCAGGTCCATCCTGTCCCTTAGTGGGACACCCTGTGGCAAAGAGACTTAGAGTCAAGAGACTTATGGTCAATTAAATATTCTAGGCCAGATAGGAATGAACATGAACAGGCATTCATTATCCCTTAATTTTTTTTTTTGTTTGTTTTAAAGAACCAACAATCAAAAAGCCAAAGGCGAAGTTACAAAACTGACTTATATTTAACTTCCGTGTGTTGAGCTACTGCAATCTTGGTTTTAGTTACAGACATATAACAATTCACTATATAAAGCATAACATTGTTCTGAAAAATAAATTTTAAATGTATATATTCATCTGCACAACTCATAACTGGGAGTATTATACTAAGGAGGCTTGGTCATGAGGTATCATCATCCTCCTAGTAATTATTTTCTCTTAATTCTGTGGGAAGCAGGAGATTCCTTATGGTTGAGGTGAATGAAAAGGTGCCACATAATAGCTCAGAAAACAAAGTCCTTTGTTTTACTAGCCATTTAGGCGTATTTGTACCCATCTTTGATTTAGAGTGTCTGACCTTGATCTACTTCTATCCCTCAAAACCAGCCCTTACAATCTTATGTGCCAACCTCTTCCATGATAGTCCCTGGGCCTAGAGGGAGGGGGCTTCTGTAGCCTTAAACAGCAGGGCATTTGCAGTGAAAAACAAATCGGGCCCAGTGGAATGCCAAATGAGGGAAATTTACATCTTTCATGATTCAATCTGCACTCAAAAACAAAAGTCAGGGCTGAAATATAGTAAAAAGTGTTATAGTTTTATTTTGAAACAATTTCTTCCTCTCTCTAGCCCTTCTTTCCCATTGAAGAGAAATTGCAGTAAGACTAATTTATATGCAAAATAAGTTTTAGGCTTATTATACTTTGCCTGATTATTTGCATAAATTGTAGCAAGAATTGATTGCCATATAGGCTCCTTTTAAGTTGACTTTCTGAAACTTTGCGTAAAAATATGTTATTCTAGTCAAACGTTGGTAGAATAACCAGTGTCTCAAATTGTCCTGTTTTAAAAGAAAAGACTCTTATTAAACTTATGTAAATAACTATATTTTCATAAAATTCGAATACTCATAGTTTCTGAATTTTGGAGAATTCAGAGAGAAACGTAAATTTGCTCACAAAAACATACTTCATCCAATTGCTCTAAACTATAAAAAAACAGAAAAGAGAAAAATTTTCTAGAATTTTCCTTGGAGCAGCACAGTTCCAAACAAGATGTTGTTTGTTCACCTTGGAACTGCTATTCACATGCTAAGTAGCTCTTCTTAGATGAGAGCTGTTTATTAGGTACTGTAGAATCTAGCAGCTCCTCACATAAAGTTACTTCTAGGGAAAATGGAAGCTCCCTGCCCACGAGAATTTCCTTCTACCATCCCTAGGTAGTAAGATTCTATTTAAACCATTTTTATTTTATTATAGAACTCTTTGGGGCACCATTACTTCCATTAGCATGGGGTAGCTTCAGTTAACATTTCATAGCAAGGTGGTAAATGCCCCTCAGGTGGAAATTCTCTAGTCCAGTAGTTGTCATTGGGAAGTGCTTACAGTCTTTTGTCATAAGCTCCAATAAATGTTCCACAAAGCGCTATGAAGTGGAGGATTTTTCCTGACTAGCACTCCAGCTTTTGCCCTATATTCTGTGGGCTCAGGCAATCTTATTAGTTCCTATGTATTTAGCATGTCCATGTTCTGTGCAGGAAATGCATGATGGGAGAAGAAAAGATACATACACAATACCTTTAAGAGTAAGCAAACTTTATACCATGTAAATGGCAATACAGGTGTAATAAGCAAATGATATAATAATAAGCAAATAATATAATAAGCAAATTGACATAATAAGCAAATTGAATGGGAAGGGGAGAAGGGAAAAGACTTTTACACTCACTAGACTATGGAGAATTCACCACCAGACTGGATAGCAACAGCCTGGGCTCCAGAGTCAGCTACTCGTCCGTCCGCAGAGGAGGAGCAGTCTCATGACTTGGGTGCAGTCTGGGACCCTAGCTCTTTTTGTAACAAGTTATTTGGCATGAGGCCCGGTCACGAGGGCCCTTATGACTGGGCTCAACAAACACAAAAAAGTCATTTGTTTTCGCGATTGTCTATTGTTTTTCACTAACTAACATATAGGAATAGATCGAAATAGAGATTTCTCTGAAACAGCACTGGATAAACGCCTCAATGGGTTCACACAACCTGTTCTGGGACTTGGTGACCATTGTTTGTGTCCATGTTCAATTCAGTTCAAATTCAATATTTAACTTTTTCTCCAAAGTCCAATGAACACTTCTCATAGGATAGACTTACATGCCTTCGGTTTTATGGTACTAGATAAGGAAACCTTTCCCTGTCAGATATACTACCTATTTTCATAGCCATTTATGTAAAGGAGTCACAACTACCTTTTATGAAATCTGTTTAAACATCTAAAATTTCATAACTCTAGTAATGTATACATTTTTATGCTTTGGTCCAGAACCTTTTTTTTTTCCTACCCACAGTCTATTTTATCTTTTCCTTTGAAAGAGGATCTGGGTCCCCAGCCGCGGGTTGAGCCAAGGAACTCAGTCTCTTTTGTCAATCTTTATCATAATTTGCCTTAGCCTTGCTTCACGAAATATTAGCTTCTTATTATAACCTTTGCCTTTTGATATTTCTTAAATTTCCCCAACTTGGGGTAAATGCAGAAAATTGGTGTGGGGCCTTTTAATGTTAGAGAATGAACAGGATGTGTCATCATAAAGCCAGTCCCACCGGACTTTCAAATATGAAGCATATTAACTGCTTCATCTGGGGTGCTGTACTTGGCATTTTTAGGGAGAGTTAGGCAGTTTCCTTCTTAGGGTAAACAGATCTTACAGTGGCATTTATCTGGTCACTGGGCTGGTTGTTTTCTCAGGAATAACCTCCTGTGCATTTGGATTACGTATACTCATCAACAAATGTTTAATAGTAAGCTATGGGCCTTGCATCAACTTAAACAAGCCCTTTCATTCTGTAGCATTTAAAATGAAGGATTCTGTTCTTACAGTAGTTATTTGTACAATTCACTACAGTAAAGATTTCTCAGGAAACTGATGATAACAATCTACAAAATGGAACAATTCCTTTGCATTATACACTCTTTTTAATAGTTACTTGGTCTTGCCCTTCCCCTGCATTGACTAACTTCTTGGTAACCACAGGTCTAAGAGGTAAGTTTTATTGCCCTGGCTTAATTTTTCCTTTTGTGTGTAGCTTTCAGACTGGTAGCCTGACCTGACACAGACCCACATCTAAGCTTGGCCCATCCTTAAGGCCAAACCCAGCACTCTTTTACTTTCAGTTAGCTGTTACAGATAACAATAACCAAGAGATTGAATATTTTGCTTTTTTCTTATTAATTTGCATTTCTGTAATTAATTAGTTCGGTGAACTAATTCACTGGGACTATGAGTATGATCTATCTCTAAATTCCACTGTAGCTTTTACCTTTAGTAACTGAATGCAGCCCAGCTGCAGCTCTTTAAGATGGGTAACCACGTGGCCACTCAATAATCAAGTTTTCTTGTCACCTGCCTTTTCATTTTTGTCTTTACTCATTTGGTTTTATTTATATGATATTTTTCTTTATTTTAAAGCAACTCTGAAACAGTCACCAAACTAGGCAAAAGAATTACATATTTTTTTTAGCAAAAACCACATCATTGTGTTTTTACAAACTTCACCAAAAACACCTTTTATTGGCTATTATTTTAACTCTTAGTAACCCAAATTCAATTCCCAGTGAAAAAAAAACTGAAGTTATGTAATGTAGCATAATATGCCTCTTTAAATTTTAAACTACTAGAGATAATTTTGAGATTAAATTTACCAAATTAAGCTTACCAAAGATTACCAAGGTCATGTGAACTAAAAAGGATCTGAGCTAGCTTTTATTAGTCTGATAGGTACTTTCTTTTCTTTAAACGAATTGATTAGAGCACTTTCATATAGTTTGGTAGTGAAATATCACTTCCACGTGACACATACAAGCATATAGATATAACAGACATGCCACAAGAGAAGATCCAAAATATTTTTCTTTTGCTTATTTTCAAAAATTCTCTCCCTTACTTTAGATAATTAATTTAAAAAGTTACAGGAACCAACAAAAGGTGAAAGAGAGAGTTACCATCCCAGGCCTTGCAAAAGAGAGAAAGAACTGAAGCAACAGGTTGCAGTTTCTGAGATATTAATCTGAATAATTTCAAAAAGAAACATTATAGAATTTTAAAATTAAAAACTTCTCACCATAACTCATTATTTTTAATAAAATCTTCCTCTAATCAGTTTTTTAGTTTTATATTTGACTATTTTATATCAAATTTCAATTTTTAGAAAAACAATTATAATTTTAGTTATAGTCAACTTAATCATATAACATTTTTATAATTTCCTTTTTTACTCATATTACTATGACTTACAGAGACCATTCACAACATTTTTGGACTTTCTGGTTTGTCTCAAATAGCCCTCTTTTTCTAACAATGAATCATTTCATTTTAGGACAAAAATTCATCATGCCAAATTTTTTCTCATATGATATTGCTTTCAGGATTTCTTACCAAATTACCTCTTCATATCTATAGCTTTCTTTACATCTCTCTTATTTCTTGGTTTATTTCATCTTGTTTTATATATAACCTTTAACCTTTGGATTAGATAAAATTTACCTTTTAATAAAAATATATTAAATTTTTTTTTCATAATTTTTAATTTGGTAATTACCCACTTAACTAATTAAAAATATTAATTAAAAGTAACATGAGATATAAACCTGGCAGAAAAATATCTATTATTTAACATAACCTTAGATTCTATATTATATGGCAAGTTTGTTTACAAGCATTTATTTTAGTACATTTACCTGGTTATTTAATAGTTTACCTAGATTATTTATAAAACTCTGAATATTATCATTTGAAATTATTTTGCTGTTAACTGTCTTTAAAACTATGAATTTCAGTTGTTCACATAAGTAAAACCTTAAGGTTAAAAATACGGGTTTTTTACCCATAACTCAGAATTTATCTGTTTTCATTAAACCAAAAAATAAATGTTTTATTTATTAAAAATTACACATGGAAAGACCATTCTGTTTTGGGATGGAGTTAAAATTTTATAAGTGTTTTGGCAAATTTTGAAACCTTATAATAGTATTCTGCACCCGTAAGTATAAAACAACTTGATTAATTAATGAAAATAAAAATGCTAACAATTCTTAAGACATTTCTAATACTACTTAACTAATATTTTTAAAGTCACCTTATTTACTAAGGATTTTACTTAAGTCACACGAATTTGAAAAGCATTTAGGCTTCTTATTTATGTGTACTCTTTAAGCCAATTTGGTATCTAGTGGACAAACACACATAACAAAATACGTGTTTGTACACATAAAACACACATACACACTCATACAGAGATCCTATAGCTTTTGCTTCAGAACCATAGCCATGAGATATTCATAGAAACTCACCAGTTTGGGAGTGGGGGGAAAAAGGTTGTATCTAAACTGGTTTTTATCTCAATAGAAAAGTAACATCATATGTAAAGCAGGCAGAAAAGAAAATAAATAGAGAATTTAAGAACTTTATAGTTGCAGGTGGACTTCCGGGGTCTGAATTTTTTCTTGATGTAATTTGCCCATCAGTTTTAAATATGCACAAAGATTATAATATATAGACCAGCTGGAGTACTAGAAAATCATGACATGCCTTTGAAATTTCTCATTTTACACAAACACTTGCATGTATAGGCATCATAAAACTAACGGGGTACCCAAAAGGAAGCCATTCTCTTTTGACTTTTCTCATTCTTAGACTATTTGTCTCCTTCTCCTTTCTCCTTTCTTCTTTCTTCTTTCTTTTCTTCTTTCTTCTTTCCCCTTCCCCTTCCTCCTCCTCCTCCTCCTCCTCCTCCTCCTCCTCCTCCTCCTCCTC